>NW_004524588.1:21698623-21709174 GCF_000260255.1 Octodon degus
CCTCCCTCCCTCCCTCCCTCCCTTCCTTCCTTCCTTCCTTCCTTCCTTTTTTTTCTTTTTTTGTGACTGACTCAGCCTGTCTTAGGGGTGAGGCTGGTGCAGTATGCTGTGCCAGGAATCAAACCATGGTCCCTAGGCTTGCCTAAGCTCGCCTAGGCAGGTGCTTTAGACCACTGAGCCATCTCGCCGGCCTCAGGGAAACATTCTGAATGGAGTCAGGTGATTAAGTCTGCCACAACAGCACAAGGGAAGACACTCATGAGAGAATATCTGCAGAACTGCTTCAGAGGGAGGCGAGAATGATGTGATACATGCATTCAAAGCAAATGGGAGGATGTGAGAGGGATGAATGGAAAAGTGCCTTTTACTGCAATAATTTTAAAAATTAAACATTCAATGTCTTCTTGCATATGGTTTGAAGTTCAAAAGTAAAAGAGTAGAAACAGACAAACTCCTAACAGCAAAGGAAAGGCACAGTAGCTTTCTGTATAAAAGATAAAGTAGATTTTGGTAGCTGTCCAAGAATAAACAGAATACTTTTATCAGGATAAAAAATAAACTCCACCCAGAGGACCTAAAGATCCTAAGTGTTTATATATTGATAACAAAGTTTCAAAATGCAGGAAACAGAAACTGATAGAATTGCAAGGAAAAATTGGTCTCCAGTTAGAGTTGAAGGGCTCAGCAACCATGAGTAGCTAAAAAGAAAATCAGAGAGTATATGGAAGCCTCAAACAATAGTGTTGATCAGTGTGAAGTAGTTCACATTTAAAAAGCACTGCACATGACAAAAGCAAAATAAGTATTTTCAGCCTTGATACTCTTGCTATGGGCTAGAAAACTATTTTTTTGTACAGCGTCTTGTGAGTTGTAGGGCGTTTGCCAACATCATTGTGTTCTGCCCACTAGAAGCCAGTAACACCTTTGCCCCAGTTGTGACAGATGGAAATGCCTGTGGATCTTGTCACACATTCCCTTGAAAGCAATAATCACTCCTCCTTGAAAATCTCTGGTTGAGAAGATAGCCTTGCTTGTGTGGGGTGGAGGGGAGGAAGACCAGCTGTTTCTGCAGTCATGGCATGCCCTGGGTCCCAGCGATCACACGCTCTCTTTAGAAAACATTCCAGAATTTACTAATTGTCTTTCTGCTTTCATTCCAAAATGTGGGCTTGGCCTGTAGCTTATTCATAAAGTTTTTTTGATATATTAGATTGGCAAATGATAAATTCAGCCCTTTTAGTCTTGTGTTACCATTTGTTTAACTCAACAGTCTTTATCAAGCACCTTCTATTAGAAATTACTGTTCTTTTGGGAGAAGAAAATAAAATATTTTCTGTAACAGAACTCACATCCTAGTAACAGAAATCAAACAGTAAGAAAATAAGGAACAAATATAAAAATATGTCACATAATGACAGAACTATGGAGATAATCAAAGCAGGATAAGACAGGCAGTTGAGTGGGGGAAAGTATTCAGGGATGGCAATAAAATGACATTTGGACAGAGAACCTCAAAGTGAAAGGGAGGTAAGGTATCTACCCGTGTTCCCATTTTGGGTAGAAGTAACAACAATCACCAAAGCTAGGCATCCCAAGAACAACCAGAATGGTATAGAAGGAAAGGTGTGAGTGGGCCAGAGTAACTGAGAACCATCAGATAATGGCCACCATGAAGGACCTTTAGCCCATTAGCAGGCTGTTCATTTGGAGCAAAATGGAAGCTATTATAAGGTTGTAAGAGAAATGATTTGACATTGTATATTTGGAAGAGAAGCTTTTGGTTGCTCGATTGAGTCTACTGAGAGAACGGGTTAGAAGCGGGTCACCACTTAGGACACCATGGTCACACCCCAGTGAGCAGCGATGGTGTCGGCATCCAGGGTGCTGTCCTGGAAGGAGGCAAGATGAGCCAAACTGTGGATTTATCTGAAGGTGTGGAAGCAGGATTGCTGTTGGGAGGGTGTGGAGTATGAGAAAAGGAGAAGCAGGGGTAACTGAAGACTTTGGCCTATAAAACCAGAAAGATTCAGCGTGGAGCTTCCGTTTCCTGTGTAGGAAGCATGGCATAAAGACTGTGCATTCAGGTAAAGGTTAAATTTAAGATGCCTTTTTTTCCCATTGAAATGAAAATGTCAAGTGAACTGTTGGCTACATGAATCTGAAGTTTAGGGACAAAATCTTATGCAAAGAAATACATTGGAGAGTCTTTAGTGTTCAGCTTGTGTTTTAAGGCCTTGAAACAGGGTGAACTAGATCTTAAGAGATTTGCACAGAGAAGGTAAGTGCTGGGCAGGCCCAGGAATAGAGCAAGAACCCATGACCAGTATGTCAGGCTACTATGTCTGCTGTAGCAACGTCATACACTCACAGGTTCGAGTCATTAGAATATAGATATGTTTGGGGAATCTACCATAAGTAGGAACCAGGACATAAGACTACAGGGAGCCACACCCGATCAGGTAAGGAGAACAGAAGAATGTTCTGGAATAAAGTGGAGACAATGCTTTAAGAAAGTAGCAATCACTTTATTACCTATCATTCATGGATACAGCAAGATAAAGAGAATGGACTTAGATTTACCTGGAGGAAATCAGTGCTTTCATTGACAAGAACTATTTTAGAATTGGTACAGCCTGGAACCTTGTTTGGAGAGGACTCAGAAGACCCTGGAGCAGGTTTGGCTTGGGTATATGACTTGTGCAGTAGCAGATGGTCCCAAGTCTAGAAGAGTCCACATACAGATTAGTACTCTCCTGGCACCGTCTTGAAATTCTTAATTTTTTTTTCTTTTGCAGTACAGGGGATCGAACTTGGGACCTTGCCAGGAAGGTGATTAGGCCACTGAGCTATCTCCCCAGCCCATAATTTTCAACTACAGGGTCTCACATTGTATTTTAAATTGGGAGCTGAAAATTATGAAGGGACTTGGTCCTAGGTTGGGAGAAAAGGGATTAAAAATAATGATTATGGGAAACTCTTTCAAGGAATCTCACATAAAAGTGATCAGAAGATGGAGCTGAAGGACGAAGTGTGGTCGGGAGAGGGTTCTGCAGCTTCAGATGCTCTCTTCCAGTCCGGTGCTTCGGCAAAGGATGCAGTCACAGCTGATGCGGATTTTTTCCAGCTGCCACATGTGGTTTTGGCTGACCTTAGGGCACAGTTTTTCCAGTGCCCCGTGTAAGAGGACATTTCTCTGTCTCCTCGGCTCATCTTTGTTATTTTCCCAGGGGTTTGGTGGTGTTGTGTATGAAGGTTCAAAAATTTTTAATAAGTCAAATTTCAGCATATTTTCTTTTTCATCAAATTGCTATCATTCTGAACGCTGTATTGACAAAGGAGATTTATTTTCCAGCCTTTGTTCTTCACGAAGCTGTGTTTTTTTAGAATCAGGTGAGGTTGATTTTATCATGGTTTGTTCAGGCATTTTCCCAGTCATGCCATTTGTGCTGACTCGGGGCCAGAGTCATTTCTTGCTGTCCTCAGGCGCGGCACACTGCTGGCTCTTGTCCAAGTTGCAGATATTTCTCTGATCTGTAATGGTGACTGGAAGTGAAGTTCACTAAGGGCTGTTGCTATCTTAACAAATAACCATGCACAGAGCTATACTACACAGCCCAGGATATCAACACTCACTCCTACCAAGTACCAAGTAGTACAACCCCCCAATCCCACCCATGATCCCAAGTTGCACTGTAACATTGGCCTTATGGAGTTTTTAACTTGCAACCTTAGCAACCTCCAAAATGAATATTATTGAAATTACTTAACTGGAAAGTAAAAATGGCCACTTTTCAAACTTGTTTCTCATACTTATCTTTAATTATTCAGTTTGGTGGAGTAAATTATTCTTTTGGGCCACAGGTTCAATTTTGCACAAAGAAGCAACAAGTTCTCAAGGTATTATATATCAGCAATTATAATAAAATTTAAATAAAGTACTCTCAGACATTTACAAATTTCAGATCTATACAGAACCTCTTCTACTTTCCCCTTGATTTCCCCACTCACTGTAATGCATCTTCCAAGTAGTTGTTCTATTGAGCAAATGCTGAAAGGATTGAAGACAACAGTGGAGCAGGATGAAAGAATGGACAGATGGGCCAACACACAGCTCTCAAGGTGACTGAAGCTGATGTTTCATTGCTTCAACCAGGTGTTGGTTGCCAAACATACAGTAATACAAGGTTAGGAAACTATGGTGTTTATATTTTAATATTAATTAAATAGAAAATTACCTAAAATTGTAAGAAGTGTTTCATTGCTGGGGACCTCTGTTTTCTTCCCAGCTGTCGCTGATCTTGAGTTTTTAATGCCTGGACTTCTTAGCTTGGCTTAGCTTCTCTCCCATTTTCCCTAGCACCATTTCTTCATCCTGCACCTCTTTCAGTTTTATGCCTAAAGAGCCTTACTGTTTTCTGGAAACTGTAAGGAAAGCCACTTCTAATATGCTAGATGTGAATAACTTGCCATTGCCAGGCAACATGGTTTAGAAAGCTTAATTATTAGTTTTCTCCTTGTTATTAGTATTAGATTCTTGTATGTAAACATATTTGTGTTGGGGATTGCTGTGTGCATGTTACATCTTGGTCATTTTCACCTCCCAGCCCTCCTCTCCTTCATTCCCTGGATTCCCTTCCCCTCTCCACATAGTCCATCTCCTTGTATGACATCGTCAATCTTTTATTTTGTTGTTTAGCTATTTATATTTTGGATTTCTCATGTAAGAGAAACAATGTGGTACTTAACTCTGTGTCTGGTGCTTAACTCTGTAGTCTCAGGGTGCATCTGTTTCCTTACGGACCAGTCGGATGCATCTCTCTTTGTTAGTTGAGTGGTACCTACTGTGTACATAAGCAGACTATCTGTTCACCCATCGATGGGCAACAAGGCTGCTTTCTAGACTTAGCTATGATGAGATGTGCTGTTACCAACATGGGCATACGTGCATCATTGCACAGTGATGTCTTTAATTCTTTTGCTAAGATTTAAGGCAAGTTCTTAGCTGTAAGCCTCTGTACAAATGAAAAGAAAGGTAAATACTCCTAACACTTAATGGCTCAAGATAGACATTTCCATTCCAAAAATTACAAAAAGGGCAATGCAGAGAAATGGGAACAAAGCAAAGTCCAGTAGGGCAACAGGAGTCCTGTGGCTCCATGTCCAGTGTCCGAGGCTATCTGTGGGAGGACGTGAGCTCCAAAGGGCTTGAGTGTTCCCACCTCTCAGGTACTTCTGGTGGTTATGGCTCCAGGCCTTCTCCTCTGGGGCTGCTCTGCTCCTTCCTCTCAGCTTTCCTCAGATGATCCACATTTCTGGTTTCTCGACACCTTTGGGGTCTCCTCTGTACCTTTGGCTCCACACTCACAGCTCCCACACTGCCCTCTCAGGGCCACACCACCTGGCCTCCTACCCCTGCTGAAGTCCAAGTGGAAGATTTCCTAGCCTCACAGCTCTTCTATTATGTGTGCGTCTAAGGCCAGCAGTACATAGATCGAGCTTTTCTATGTAAAGGTTTATGTGTCTGTGAATGAGAATTGTCTGACTTCTTTCTTTTCTCTTGTTACACCCCTTTCAGTTTTTGTCTTGCTTGATTACTCTGACTGAAGTTTCAAGTGCTGTGTTGAAGGGTGCTGGAGTGGACATCCTTGCTTGCTCCTGATTTTAGAAGAAAAGCTTCCAGTTTTCCTCTATTTGGTAGGGTGGAGGGATTTTTCTAAATGACTTTTGTCAGCTAGAGATAAGGTCCTTTTGTTGCTGTTGTTCTGAGACGGAGTCTCACTAGGCAGTTCGACTGACCTTGAGCTCACTATGTTTTTGTGTAGCTCAGGCTGTCCTCAAACTTATGGTGATCCTTTTGCCTCAGTCTCACAAGTGATGGGATTACAGACATGTGTCATCATGCCTCCCTAGAGAGAAGGTCCTTCTTAGACTATTTTCATCAGGATTTTTATCATGAAAGGGTGTTGGATTTTGTTAGAAGCCTTTTGTGTGCCTATTGAGATGATCACATGATTTTTTCTGTTTATTTGATTTTTATACTCAATAAACTGTGTATGTTAAGCCATCTTTGCATCCCTGTGATGAAGCCAGAGTGGTTGTGAGGCCTGACAATCCTTTTAATGGTTTGTTACATTCTATCTGCCAGTACCTTATTGAGAATTTGTGTATATATGGAAACTGGTCTGTAGTTTTCTTTTTTTGTGTGACATCCTTTCTCATTTTGTTGTCAGGATGATGCTAACTTTTAAGAATGAGTCTGCCAGTGCTCCTCCCCTTTCAGTTTAGTAGAAGAGTGTAAGCATTTTGTTGTTCGCTCTTCTCTGAAGCTCTGATAGAATTCTGCCATGATGCCATCAGGTCCTGGGCTTTTTCATAGTTGGTAGTGTTTTTTTTTTAAAATTGTTGTCTCTATTTCATTATTATTTGTCTATTTGTTTTTGTATCCTCTTGGCTCTACTTTGGTAGTTCACATGTGCCCAGGAAAGTGTTCTCTATTTCCTCAGGGAGCTCCAATTTTTAAGGACACACTTTTTCAAAATTATCTGAATTTCAGCAGTGTCTGTTACAGTTTAATTTTTTTAATTTTCAATTTAATTGTGGATCCTTCAGCTTTCAGGTAAAAATACATTTCAACAGTGACAATTCCAGGCATTTTATTAGGCAAACACAGCACCCTAATAAAGTTATAGTCAGCCAAGACCAAGTAACATCTGCTTTGTGGCATATGCAATTCATAATTAATAGTAATCTCTTAGTTTATATAATATTTTAGCATTGCAAGAATATTTGAAGCTACAATTTCTGTCTCAGTTACTTTTCTCTCATTGCTGGGAGAAAATACCCAACACCCATAATGAAGGAAGGAAAAGTTTTTTTAGCTCAAAGTTTGTGGAGGTTTCAGTCCATACTCAGTTGGCTCTAAGGCAGGGAGGCACATGGCAGAGCGCAGCAGTTCTTGGTGGCAGAAAACAGCAGAATAACAAGAGTAAAAAGGGAAGAGCAGTAACTCTAGCAGCAGCAGCAGCAGCAGCAGCAGCAGCAGCAGCAGCAGCAGCAGCAGCAGCAGCAAGCTTCTCTCCCTTCCTTACGCTACATCCAGACTATCTGCCCCTGAGCGGTCATAGCACTCACACCCATAATCCCAGCAGCACTCACCCTCATGATCCCAGCATTGCATCATGAATCAATCACAAACTCTGGAAGTCTGCCCCATGTCTGCCTAAGGCTTTGGGGGGCAACTAGACACAAACCATAGAAGTTTGTCATTAGATCATAGTGACATGATTTTTAAACCCACCCACCGTGCTTTCCAAGACATTTTTGCCATCCTTCCAGTTCCACAGCGAAGTTTCTGAAAGCACCCAATTATATATTTGACTAGGAAGGAGGGAAGGAAGAAAAAACACAGAGAAAAAACGAAGGAATAAAGAAATGAAGGAGTAAAAGGGGGCAGTGTTACGTAATGGCAGCAATTCGGGTGTAGGTGAGCGCTGGTTATGAAGCTGGGCTGCTCCGTGTCACGTGTGGTGCCCGATAAGCGCTGGCGCTCTAGGTTTCTTGGATGCACTCTTCTGAAAAGCAAGATAATCCAGTATTTTCAAAGATGACTAAGTACAATTTCTCGGGTCATGCTGAAGGTACAGCTGATAGATTAGGAAGGCAACAGCTGGGGCAGCGTCTGCGTTTTTGAGGGTCTAAGGACGCTAAGGCAGTGTGGCATGTTCATCAGATAATTAGCCACCAGGTGTGTGCACAGTGGATTCACTCTGTGCTGTTTGATCTTTGATCAACCTAGAGGAGCTTTAGTTCTGAAAGATAAAATTAACTTAAAGTGGGTTTAATATATTATTCATAACTATAATAAGAGTAGATGAAAGGCAGAAAAATCCAGTGATTTGGGTACTGATCTATAAGGGAGCTACTTTTGATCAAACTAGCCCACACTAATAACTCTCCTTTTTTTGTTTCACATATTAATTCTTGAATCTACATTATAAATGTCAGCGTTTTATCGGTAGTTTCTTGTGTTAATCTTATTTCCTTTCTGGATATTTACCTTTTTGTCAAGGATGTGTTAGATAGTTTTTATGAATGTTTGACAATATCTAACAGAATATTACATAAGGTCAGAAGTACCTATTTTAATTAAAATGGTTTTTAATTGTTTAAAAAGGTCAATGGTAGCTCAGTGGACTCAGCACCTGCCTGGTGTGGAAACTGGGTGGTGGTGTGCTCCTGGATCCCAGCACGGGGGAGGCTGAGAGAGGAGGATCCCTAGGAGTCTGGACTGCGTAACAAGACCCTGAACCAAATAAGTAAACAAACAAACAAATAAATAAAGGACAATGCTCTTCAAGGAAAACAAAATAAAATCATCTTTTTTTGTTGTTGTTGTATAAGGAGATAGTTTTGAACAAAAATAACCCCTAAGGTTGACCTCAGCCATCTGATCTTATTTCAAAATGGTACACTGTCTTTAAAATGTTACAACATGAAGAATAATTACTGCATGTCAGTGATAATTACTGTATTCAGTGATAAAGAATAATTACTGTATTCAGTCATAAAGACACATGAGCAGTCATTTTTCTTATGAAAAAATTTAAGTATAGAGGAAAAGTCCACTTTAGGACAATAATATTTTGAACATTTACATTTTCCTTGTATTTATCTGAAAGCAGAAGCTTAAAAAAGATTCCTCAACTTGCATTTTCAATAGCAACCTGAAAAAAGCATAATAAACAAATTAAAACCTGCAAAGAAAAAGAAAATGATAGCAACCCAAAACCAGTGAAGGGAGACACTGACTTTGTCCAAATTCAGTTGTTTATTATTTTGAGTATTGTGTTGTCAAGTAACTACTTATCATTTCTTTGCTTTTTCCTGTCCTAAGTGAAAGAAAGATATCATTTGGACACTGTACTTAATTGGTCACACCAGCATAAAATGTAAATACTTTCTGCGTTTCCCTATTTTAGGAAATGTCTTTTTTAAAAACTTGTTTGTCTGGTGAGTTGAAGAGTACATTTTTAAAAACAGGTCAGATTCTACTTTAAGTAGAATGATTGGATTATAAACGTCAAGTTATTAAGCTAGGACATTTTAAAATCCAACTTCTGGCCAGCATTAACTTAATCACAAGTTGTGGGCTCCACGCCAGCTCACCAAACCCCGTAATGAGACGCGAAGGCAGTAGACTTCCCTGAGTTTATGACACGAGAAGCCCTTCCTGTGCCTGCGTCGACAACATCGCTGCTTCACCCTTTGTGTCTGTCCTCTTAATCCTCCCTCTGGGTGATCCCATGTGCTTCCAGGACTGTTCTTTTAAATTTAACCCAAGCACTCAGGCTGCATAAATTATATCTCAAATAAGTATGACCTCTAGGTTATAATAAACTGATAGTCTTGGTGTGTCTTTCTCTACCTCCATTAAGATTTACTCAGCAGAGTGAATTTGGTCCAGGGACAATCTTGTTCTCCATGAGGCCTCACATGGTTCTCGAACCTCAAGGTATTCAGGGCTCTGGGGGGTAGAATCCAGGAGGAGGGAGACTGTGACCTACCGTCTCCCTGGTAGCACAGCTTCTGTGCTGTGTCATGGTATCTTGGTGCAAATCTTGACGTTAACTTCTATTCACTTTCTTTATTAGGGCTGTCAATATTGAGAAAGATGACGAACTAGAGCAGGTGGCTAATGAGAGGTAGAGTGTCAGCATCACACGCCACCTGTGATCTGAGTTTGACTTAGAGATGTTCTGAGCTCTTAATTCTGTGTCACATGCCAGTCTCATCTTCTTCATGACGCTCTTCACATATCTCTGGATTCCATTCCTCTTGTCCACCAGGGTAGAGAGGCTAGGTGTCAGCTTTGTTCTCTGGATAGCCAGAATAATCAGCTCAATTTTTATTCAGTTTTTTATTTAAATTTCAATTCACAGATTCAGTATGCTCTGTGCTCCCAATTATTGGGGAAATTAAAGACTCTTCAGCACAGGTGATGCGCTTCAGGTTCTTATAATCTGGTTTGCCTATTCAGTGACAAATCTTTACTGGATGGTTTTTCTTAATATATGCAAATATGAGAAGATAGAGAAAAATGAGTATGCACAAAAAATGGCATATTGTTTGAGTTCTTTCTATATTCCTAGATGTTAGTCCTCTATCTGTGGAATAGCCAGCAAACTGTTTTCCCACTCTGTAGGTTGTCTCTCATTCTGTTGGTTGTCTCTTTTGCTGTATGGGAGGTTTTTAATTTGATATGACCCCATTTGTTGATTTTCATTCAATACTTTTTCCTGCGCAGCTGGGGTCCTGTTCAGAAAGTCGTTGTCTACACCTACGATTTTAAGAGTTTTACTTATTTTATGCACTATTAGGTTAAATGCTTCTGTTTTACAATTGGTTATTTAATCCCTTTTGAGTTTCATTTAGTATGTGGTGAGAGACATGGGTGTAAACTCAATCTTCTAAACACCTAAGCTGGATAGTCAGTTTTCTTCTTCTTCTTCTTCTTCTTCTTCTTCTTCTTCTTCTTCTTCTTCTTCTTCTTCT
>NW_004524588.1:21709709-21710804 GCF_000260255.1 Octodon degus
CTCCTTCGTCAGTTTTCCA
Source organism: Octodon degus (assembly GCF_000260255.1). Classification (NCBI taxonomy): domain Eukaryota; kingdom Metazoa; phylum Chordata; class Mammalia; order Rodentia; family Octodontidae; genus Octodon; species Octodon degus. Next base: position 21,709,729 of record NW_004524588.1, read on the forward strand.
AATGCTCAAAGGTAAAAGGCTCAGTGAAAAAAAGGGACAAGTGAAATGAATGGACATGTCATAGAAAAAGTACAAAGGGCCAATATATACATGAAGAAATTCTCAACATCACTGTCTGTTAGAGAAGTGCAAATTTAGACACACAGAGATCCCATCTGACCCCAGAAAAATGGCCATCACTGAGGAATCAAATAATAACAAATGCTAGCCAGGCTTTGAGGTTAAAAAGGGAACCCTTCGACACCGCTAGTGGGAATGTAAACTATTAAAGTCATTGTAGAAATCAGTGTGCAGATTCTTCAACTAAAACTAAAAATTCTATTTGGTCCAAGTATTGCTCTTCTAGGTATCTTCTTGACAGAGCTACAGCCACCATAGTACAACACATACATACCCATGCTTATAGGTAAATCTTGGAGGTGCCCTATCTGCCCCTCAGCAGATCAATGGATAAAGAAAATGTGGTGGTTACGTACACTGGAGCACTAATCTACCATAAGGAAGGACACACCTGAGTCATTTGTGTGAAAAACAGATGCACCTTGAGACCATAAAGTTCTCGCCACTTTCTGAAGCAAGTTTGGAAGCCTTCTTCCATTCACAGTCTTTGCCATGCTGTCATGGCTGCCTTGGTACTCTGAATTGATTTGTAATACTTACTCTTTCCACTCATTTTGACTTTAGGGAAAAGGCAGAAGTCACAGAGTGCACATCTGCTGAATCAGATAGGTGAGGACACACCCCAATGCTTTTGCACAAGCCTGCCCCTCCACCGGATGGCACCAGCGGTGGCACTCCTGCTGTGTGAAGACACCCACAGAGGAGGACAGGGACCAAGTGTCCAAGTGTGTTCCAAGCAAAAGGGAGCATTCTACGGGAGATTAATGAGTGTGTACTTACTGTAATAAACTTTGGTGTTTTTTTCAAAATTTTATTAATAAACAGATAGCAATGAGATAGTTTCAAATCAAATCGGAAGTACAGATTCAACAAATAACACACTGCATATATTCTTCTTAGTGGTTAATTGCTGTACAAGATGCGGACTTGAGATTCTATTTACAAACACCATTAGA
>NW_004524588.1:21710904-21741222 GCF_000260255.1 Octodon degus
TCATCCCTATGCCCCATTTTGTAATAAACTTTGAATGTAAACATTTACCATATATCTTGATCACTCATTGTACATAGGATATATGTACTATACATATAGTTTATTGTATGTACTGTATGTATGTAGTTTATTAGAAATTCAGAGGGTATATGTAAACTTAGCTTCTGTGGTATTAATCTTACATCACTGGTGTATGAGTTTGAGACAAACACTTGATTTCATCTCTTTCCCATCTACTTCCCACCATAGAACTTCACTGAAGATAAAAAAAAAGTACCTCGTTATATCACAGAAGAGGGAGTGATGTGCAGGAAGCACGCTGTCAGAATATGGAAGGATTTGCAACTGACTGCAGGACTCACAGAACAGAATTAAGATGTCAGTGGCTGGCTAAAGTGGCTTCCCCTTCAAATCTATCTTTCTTTCTTTCTTTCTTTCTTTCTTTCTTTCTTTCTTTCTTTCTTTCTTTCTTTCTTTCTTTCTTTCTTTCTTTCTGCCAGCTCAGCCAACCCTGAGGGCAGGGCTGGCACAGCATGTGGTGCTGGGGATTGAATCGTGGTCCACTGCGCCTGCCTAAGTTTGCCTACGCAGGCAGTTTAGACTGCTGAGCTATCTCACTGGCCCCCAAATATTTCATTTATAAAGAGTCCTGTGCAATATCTAAGAGTCACAGGAACAGTTTTTTTTCAGCTATATGCTGCTTTAGCTGGTGTTGGGGAACAGAGATAGAGGCCAAAATTGCTGTGGGTTTGAGACAAGCTTGTAGTTGTTAAATGTCCTATTTATATATTTTTATAGTTAAGTAAGCTACATGTAAAAAGTCTATTTTGATTGTAAGTATTTTACTGACGACTTGCATTTGAGCTAGTTCAAGTATGGTCAAGACATTGTGGGAAGAATAGACATACTCAGAGCTTGTTGGAAAAATTAAAAAAATGAATTATAGACCAGGCATGGTGGTGCACACCTATAATCCCAACGTTCAGAAGGCTGAGGCAGGAGGATCGTTGGGAGTTTGAGACTAGCCTGGGCTACAAAGTGAGCTTAAGGTCAGTCTGAGCTGCATAGGGAGAACTTGTCTCAAAAAGACAAAACACATTAATTATATACATTCTTCACTTTTATTCATGTCACAAACACCCAGAAATATCACTGATGGGAAAACATTGGCACACAGTCTGCCTTATTATCTGGGATTTATTTACTGTTTGTCAGTTTAAGAACAAGTGAATGTATTTCCTTTTTTCTCTCTGACTCTATGACATTTATATTATTCATTTATGACAGTTACCCAGTTACAAGAGCTATGTTATCCAGTATGACAGACAAAAATTGTGTTCTATATAAAATAATGCCTTTGATTGGGGTCACATTGTTAGAAACTATCTATGTTTATTAGGTCACTTGCCATTTTTTAAGTCCATTGACTGAGAGGTTGGCGTCTACCAAGTGGGATTATTCATATTTTAAAAAAGCAAAGAATATACTTGAAATTTTATATTCCTTAGAAGGAGTGTTTATTTAGTCTAAGTGAACTGCATAAAATTACCATGCTGCCTTCAATGTCTGCCTCTAACGAGAACCTGCTATGTTACACCCGTGTCAGTTCATGACGGTGCTTTACAGTTTTGCAGCATCCTTGTCTGAGAACATCAATGTTTATCTGATCCCCATAATACCTTTGGGCAGATGAGAATCTGTGGCATTTTCTTTTCTGCTTTTTCCTTTTCAAATATCAAGAAACACGTTCATTCAAAACCCCTACATTGCCCCCCAGTGCTGCATGCTTGAGGCCTGTAGGCAAAAGCCAGTAGCTCTGTTCTAGGAGCCTGGATTGGTCTTCCCTTTTCTCCTGCCTGTCTTGGCCAATGTGTCAATGAAAGCAGTGGGTGAGCATGTAAAACCACTTGGAAAACTCGCTGGAGACAGACTTCACAACTTTGTATCTGCTTACCCTGCTGCACATTACAGATGAAGTCCAATATCTGGGCAGTCCACTTGCTACTTTTCATAGGCTAATCGATGCTTGGCTTGCAGGCTAAGGTAAATTACGGCCACAGAAAGTTCTAGAACCATACATAAGGTTCACAGTTGTGGTCAGAGATTTACTTTGGCATAAAAAGTTACCACAAACTCTGGGGGCTCGATACAAATCACATTTTACTATCTTAGTTTATGTGGATCAGCAGTATGCACACAGCCTGGCTGGGTTTTTGCCTAGATTCTCGAAAGGCTGCAGCTGACATGGCTGCTGAGCTGTGCACTCACCTGGTGTGCTGCTGGGAGGAAACCTCACTCAAGCCTACTCAGATTGCTCCAGGATCGATTTCTTTGTGTTTGTCGAACTGAGGACCCTGGTCTGCTGCTGGTTGTTGAATGGAGACCACTTTTAGCTCACAAAAGATTTTATCAGTTTCTTGTCATGTGACTTCTTGAAATATAGCTACTTGTTTTTAGAGATTCTCTAAAGAGAATCTCTACAGTGATTCTTTTGATGAAATTCTGTCTCCCATGTACAGTGCAGACATGGGATGGGCATGAGTTCAAGCAAGTGACAAATGCTGCCCACTCAAGGGGAGGTGATTGTCTAAAGGCATGGGCAGTGGGCTTGGCATAATGGAGGGCTGCCTTACACTTTGCCCATCCTGTTTATTAAGCATCTCTTTTTGTTGAAAATAGGGGAATCTGCCTACCATGTAAAAGCTAAGTTAGTGTGACAGAAGCAGATAGATCCTATGTTTCTCTCATACAAGAAAGAAAAAGCAATCTATGTTCTTTCTATCATTGAATGCAATTTTCAATTCAAGGCTTCTAGGCATGGCATCTAGTTCAAGGTCACCTTGTGGCCCAAAGTATCTGTTAATCATCACCAACAGAAAGGAGGGAAAGGTACATGTAAAAAGGTTCACTCCTGCGCACACAGCTCCCTTGGCATTCTTAGATACCCACAGGATACTCCGTAAGTTTGGCCAAATCTTATTTACATATGGCTAGTTACATTACTCACACACAGCTGAGAAGGAGGCTGAGAAATGCAATTTTAAGCTGGAGTTATTGTTGCTCAAAATAAAATTCATGTTCTTTTACTAAGAAAAGAACAAAACTTAGCCTTCAGCTGGTGACTTTCTTTTCTTCCATGCTGGCATTGAGAGCTTCCTCCAATCTTGTCCTAAATGTTGAAACTTCCTGTTCAATGTTGACCTTTTAATGTAAAGTCTTTGGTTGAGTCTGTCTTCAGACTGCTTTATGTTTATCTCTGCCTATGTTCATCAGCCCAGGTATCTTCACCATGAAACGTCCCATCTGTTGGCTTTTCTATTCTTGCCAATTTCGTGAAATGGTAACGTGTGGTGCAAGTCAATCAGTGGTCCTTGGATGGTGCCAGGCTTTTGCTAAGTTTATCTTTCACCCCTATCAGTTATGCTTCCAAACTCTTGGGATGATACACTGGCCTAGTCTGTCTTCTTTCTACTTAGTAACTTGTTGCCTGCTTTGAGATCTTCATCGCCACACACTGGTTCCATTTCAGGTATCAGATTGCTTTTTACACCCTGATGCCCTGTCTTTATCTAGAGCACACCCTGTTCTCTGTCCCCGTACCCTGGGGACTGTGGTTCTGTCACCTGTGACTGGAACTGATACAGGGGCTGGACATGTACCATTGTTTGGCCCATTTCACTTACCCTCATCCTCACCCTGCCCTTCTTAGATCCATCATGGTCTGACAGTGCTGGTCTAAGTGTACATGAGATACCCGCTCAACATTTAGTTGATTTGACTGAAATAGTAACTGAACTATATGTAATTAGTGCTGTGTCTTAGAAGAGCTTTTGGTTTTACTGATGCTAAGCTCCCTCATCTACCAAGATGTTTTCCTCTTTGTTTTCTCAGAGAACATTCCAGTACAAGCCTCAGGTAATACTCAGGGGCTATTAACCTTGTCAATGCCAAAGGTAAATAGGGTGGGAACCTTAATCAGGGGTCAAATGTTTCGGGGGATAGGACTTTGAGCCCCAGTAGCAAGGAGACTGAGACTGCCAGTGCTGTGAGGAAGGAAGGAAGCAGGAAAGCAAAATCAGAATATTGCTGAGGTGCCAGGGCCACCTTTGTATCAAGTGTACTTCTGCCATTGTTGCTAGAGAATGTCCCTGAAATTATGTCTGCTTGCTAAGTGGTTTACCCAGCCTGACCCACTCACCTTCTTTCCCTACGGTCTTACGTTCACTGGCCTCACAGTTCTTAGTGTGGAATTGCAAGAATCATGGCCAATGTTCTCATCTTTTCCACTAAAACGTAATACCACAGTCTTGGTTTTTTAATTAATCTGCTAATATTTATGAAATCTTTTGGTGATTAGAAGATGGTATTTAATAAGAGAATACAGTTATTATCATGTGGTTTATAATCTAGAGAAACACATAATGATTAAGTACACTAATGAACAAGTATGAAAAAAATCAAGGCATGATAAACGCATTGTAGAGCATTGAACAAGCTGTCATGACAGAGAGCGACTTAGGTATAAGTGACCCAGAAAAGCCCAAAGAATTAAAATATATGAAGGGACTTAAAAAATAAGGAAAACATAGTCATGTACAATAGAAGTAGTTTTCAACCTTTGCGCTATTAAAATTTTGCGCCAAGTAATTCTTTGTTGTACAGGCAGGTATCACATGTGGCAGGATGTTTGGCAGCATGTCTAGTGTGCAGTATTGAGAGGAGGGACACCTTCCCAGTAGTGACAACTGCCTAGAGGCACATTGCCACGTTGCCCTTGGAAGGCAGAATTTCCTTTGGTTGATAACCACTGGATTAAGAGACAGAGCTTCCTCAGCAAAAGGCATTTAGGGTTAGTTTGCTGCTTTCCAGTAGTGGAGAAGGGGGTAGTGTATTTGTAGCACAGGGCAGAGGGGAAAGAGTAGTGCACAGTGCTGCAGAGAGGCAAGTGAGAGCCATGTAGTGAGGACATTGTAAGATATGGATTCGGATTTTATTCTAAGTCCTCTCAGAAGTCATTGGCAATTTCAAATTTTGGTCATATATAATCAGATTTCCATTCTTAAGTGATTATTCTTAATGTTGTCCAGAATGGTGATGACAGGGAAAGCAGGATGGCTGTTGGCTCTGATGATGGCTGGAATGATGGTAGTGACAGTGAAGACAAGGGGAAGGGATAGATGTAAGGTCTGTTTTGGAGGCTATTAGGTTGACTGTCAATTCCACAGCATTGGCAGATTCCTGGGAGATTGGTAAAACACACCTCTGAAGTGCCTGGGAATTTCCAGAGATGACTGGCCTGTAGGCCAGCAAACCACGGACCACAGAGGAAAGACCCACCCTGATTGGTAGGCACACATCCAATGGGCCTGCCGCCCAGGCTCAATGAAAAATGGAAGAGAGAGGAAGTCAGCCTAAATTTGGGAGTGTAGTTCTTTTTGAACTGCTGCCATTGCTGGTGGAGGTGAGATGCCGGCTTCTTCAGTCTTCCAGGGTGGACTAGGATCAGCAGCATTCCAGGGAGCTCTCAGACTGCCTGTTCCAGATTGAGGTTCCATCCTTGGTTCCTCTTGTCCTGAGACTTTCACCTTTTTGAATTGAGCAGTTGCTGGATTGGTCAGCACTTTCTCCTGGCAGTGTGGACTATCTGGCTTTGATCTTGTAACCCTATCCAGTGAGTCCCCTTTAATTTTTAAAAAAGTATATTTAATACAGGGTCTCATTACACAGATTGGACTCGTAGTGATCTCCCTATGTTCAGCTTCCCAAGCGCTGGGATTACGGGCGCCTGCCACCATGCCCAGTGTGAGTCGCCATCTCAGCGCGTCTTGAGGTGGGGCCGGCACGGCACTCCGGTGATCGAACCCTGGCAGCTGTGTTCTTCCTAAGCATGACTTTAGTCCGCTGAGCTATCTGGCCGGCCCTCCCTTTATTGTTTATACAGAGGACCCTATGAAGAGTTATAGAAAACTAAGGTTATGCAGAGAATGGATGAAGAGATAAAAGAAAAAAATAAGAAATCATGGTAACGCAGATTTTGGTCTAAGCAGGTTGCTACCAGTGATAGCAAATCCAGGAAATGTTCTGAGTTCTGTTCCGGCCTTCGTAGGTCTGAGATGCTAATTAGACCTTGCATTAAAGCAGAGAAGACATTCGTGTGTACGAGTCTGGGGAAGTGTCAGCGCCGCCAAAACAGCAGGGGAATCACCCTCCTTCACGTGATCTTTAAAGTGGAAAGACTGAGGGAGAGAACCTACAGTACTGTAAAAAGAGAAGAGGTAAAAGCCGAGGACTAAACTTTGTGCACTGGGTCACTGAAGAATTAGCCTGAGGAGGAGCCAGGAAAGGAACGATGGAGAACTGTTTAGGAGATGGGTGCCAGGGCAGCGCGGCACAAGGAGACGGAAGGGAGCCCTACACCTGCTCCCACGGCAGGGCTTTCCAGAGCTCTCTGCGCTCTTAAGCCAAGCGGGCCTTCCTGAGACTCTGTTAAACGTTCAGTCCACGAAATCAACGTCTTGAGATGAGGTCCTGGTGTTACTGTCCTAGTTGCTGAGCTGATAAGCTGTGTTCCATTGCTTCAGGTTCTCAACTGTAAAATGGGAGAAGTCACAGATCCTGTATATAGTTGTTTTAAATTTAAACAAGATCATATGTGTAAAATACATATGGCGCTTAACAAGTGTTTCAAAGCATGAGTTTTACTACTGTTTTTGCTTGTACTCAAAATTTTAGGCTTGTGTCTTGGGGTGAAGAAGATTCTTTCATTGCCATGAGAGTAGATATTGACATAATCTATCCAGAAGATTCCATTTTAATATCCGCAAAAAGCCTTAAATATGTCTATATCTTTTGGCACAACATTGTCCCATCTAAGAATGTGTAAAAATTATGCAAAAATAATTCATGGATGAGGCTGATGACCTTAGAAGAATTCAGTTAGGGAAACAAAAATCCATTTAATAACCGTTAGTAGAGGACTGTTAATATAAAGCTAAAGCTTAAAAGTATGCGTATTCATATGACATGCTGTCACCTCAAATAGTGAAATAGATGCACTTTGGAGTAAGTAGGTAAGTTTTGCTTCCATTTACCAGGTACGTTTACATAGCCAAATGTTGATAATGATTATCTCAGTGTGCTAAAGTTAAAGATGATTTTAAAATCTTTCTCTTTATATTTTCATTTTTTTTGGATGTTAAAATACTGTCTAAGATTTTCCTTTGCAGTAAGAGAAGAAAAACAGTAGAAATATTCAATAAAATAGAAGAAGGCACTCAGACAGGGTGCTCTTAGCACCTGTTCTCTGCAGGCAGAGGACGATGACTCTTCCCCATTACCCAGCGGAGATGCTTCATTGTTTTTTACTGGCCTCTCCCTTTTATCCACTAAGATTAAGTATAGCCAAGGCTACATCTATCAAAAGTCTATTTGAACAGGATGGAGCCATGTGCAGCTCTAGTTACAGCGCAACAGAACTTCAGACAAGTTAATGAGAGAAGGAAAAAAACAATACAAAAATGGTTTACTGAAGAAGTGTGCTTGTCACAGAGCTGTAATTTCTTTCCTCAATTACTTCTCTTCTGCCAGCTGTGCTATGTGACCTGGTGCTTTGCCCAAGGGACCTTCTGTGTTCAGTGGATTGTACAGGACAAAAAAAATTTCAGCCATAGTGCAGCATCGGCTCATTTCCAAAAAGAAAATAGTGTAAGTTCAGAAAAATGGGAGTTCTGTGCTGGGTTCTCTAGTTTTTGTGCAAAGGTACGCAGCTATACATTACAGACTGTAAAAGACATAGCTCTAAAGGAGGGAACTCACCCAAGAAGGTGGACCTCCAGATGGCTCTTTCTCTAAGGCAATGTCCAGCCTGAAAATCACAGCTGGAAGTAAGCTGAAAGCTATTGTTTTATGTACTTGTGATCTCAGAGGAGAGATGGAGGCTGCCCGGGGCCTAGACACTGAGTGAGGAAACTGGTGAGGAGGAAGTCACAGAAGAAAAGCTCACAAACGTGTATAGATATCCCTCACCTCCGAATCAAACCTCTTATACAGATACCTAGGGTAGGCCTGATGAACCTGGTTAGGCAAAAGCAGCTGCCAAAATGTTGAGGAGATCTCTACTGTTGTGCCCTGCAGGGGGGATGGATGGGCTTGGTCAGCTCAAGCTATTCATAGAAATGCCACATGTTTCATGCAGCAGGAGTAAAGGCCGTGTTCCAAAATCTAATCTAAAATATTCGTGCTAGGTCTTGCATAAAGCATGAGACCCACTCCAAATTGTGAGAACGAACCACTCTAAATTGAGAGCAATCAGCCAATAATTTAACTGTCTCTTAGAATAAAACAGAATCCAGGATTTCTGCATTGTGTCTGCACAGTGTCCAGCATATACTAAGAATTAGCGGATGCACACACACACAAAAAAGAGGAAAGTCTGACTTATAGGCAAGAGAAGAGTGAGTCAAAAGAAGGCAACCCCAAGATGACGTGAATGTTACAACTAGCTGATGAGAATTTAAAAGCAACTAGAATAATTATGCTCACAGTGGCTGTTACTAGTTCACGTTTTCTCAGCTCCATGGCTACTTTTGTTTGGCTGACTTTCTAATAATGGGCAAGAAGCCCATAAACACGTTTCTTTTATCAGCAGGACAATGCTGGCATTTGTTAGCTGAAGGTGCTGGGGAGCCACTGGAGGAGGAAGCAGCTTCTTTTCCTGATGGGCTTTTAGTTCTTAACAATTTCAGCTCTAGAGTTGGCAGTGCCTCTAGTGGCTTTGCAGTGGACTCCGGCAGTCGCTCCACCAAACACTGCGGGTTACCTCGCCGTGGGCTGAGCACTGCAGCAGCTGACTGCCTTTGTCATCTCTCCTGGAAGCACATCCTAAACTTTCCCATCACATGCAGTCTTCATCCTATCCAGAATCTGAAACTCAACCTATTGCTTGGGGGTCCATTCCTTCCCTGCTCTGCTGCAGCCCAAGGGACTAGCTATGCTCGAGATTGGCTTCTTATGTGTTCCTTAGCACTCCCTTTACCTCCTAGCAGTTAATCATTCTGTTCGTGTGTGTGCGCGCGCGCGTGCGTACACGTGCAGGGTCTCACCATGAGGCTTGGACTTGTGGTGATCCTCTTATTTTCAGCTGTGCTCTGTGACCTGCAGCACACCCGGACTCCATTGCTTGCTCAGCATGCCTGGGGGCAGGGCCGGTGAATTGAACCCTGGCCCCTGCACTTGCCTAAGCAGGCACTTAGTCTGCTGAGCTATCTCACTGGCCTTTAATCATTCTTTATACAACATTTTCCCTAACTGTTGGTGAGCTTTCTATTTCCTGCCTGGGCCTTCAGCCACAGTAATAAGACACATTCAAAATGAATAAGCAATATCAGAGATTCTGAAGCTAAAGATGAATTTGCTAAAATATAAAATGAATACAATATAAATAATGAATAAGATGTCCAAAATAAAAATACATAGGATGGGCTTGCCAGCAAATGTGAAGAAATAGTGTCTGAACTTAAAAATTGGATAATATCTATGAATTTTTTTCTGAAGAATGGAAACAACAGAAGATAAAAATAAATAAGTAAGAGTGGAATACTGTAAAAAAGATAACAGAGCCAGGGCTATAGTCTGAGATAGGGCAGAATGGCTGAAAATGAGGCAAAGTCCCTCACATCTTCTGTCTGGAAACATACAAATTTACAGATTCAACAACTTTAGCAAACTACAAAGATGATATATACAGAAAATATCATTCTTAGGTACGCCATAGTCAAATTGCTAAAAGCGAGTACTTGAAAGAACTTGAAGGTCGACAAATAAAAATGGTTTCATAGATGGAGAGAGTAACGATCATTTGCACTGTTGCCGATTTCTTGTCAGGCTCCAGTGACATCCAGAATACAGAGAACTGCATTTTTAAGGTACAGAAAGAAAACAAAAATAAAAGGTCAATTCAGAATTTCATATTCAGTAAGAATATCCTTCAAAATTAGGTGAAATAAAGTCATTTTCAGTTAAGTGAAAGCAGAAATTCATTTGTTAACTGACTTGCCTTAGAAGAAATACTGAAAAGATTTATTTAGGTGGAAAGAATTACATTACATAGAAAATCACATTTACAGTTGGGAAAGGTGATCATCTAAAAATTTAGAAGCTTTTTTCTTTTAATTTTTGTAAAGTAAATAAAGTCAAGTAAGATACAAATATATATATATTTATCTCCAAAATATATAAAAACAATAATGCAAAAGAGACAGCAAATGGAATTATGATGCCAAATGATTTTTACATCTTATGCAAAAAAGCCAATATTAATTTCATGGGCACTATAAAGTTAAATGTACATAGTTGGGTCCCTACAGCACTGATTTAAAGAGGAGACACACATCTCGATGACAGCAAGCCACTGAACAGGAGAGGCTGTCAGAGGGGGTCAAAAGCTAGCAGCTGAGTCCTGAAGACAAGGCGTCAGCAGGTCCCAAGAGGACAGAGGTGAGATGCACCCTTCTAAGGTCAGTATGCGAAAACTGCACGACACTGATGTCAAGAGTAACCGGCAAGACAAGAATGCTTGCTAAGTGCGTTTCACAACTATAGAAACTAAAGTCCAGCCTGGAAACAGCCACCCCGGGGATCCATAGGAAATCGGCTCCAGGGTCCCCCCCAGGTGTAAAGATTTGTGGGTGCTTAAGCCCCTCATCAAGTGGCATCGCGGTTGCGTGTATCCTGTGTATGTCCTGTGTGTTGCATCCTGAAATCATCTCTAGGTTACTTATAGCACTCAATAAAATGTAAATTCTACATGAACAGTTATTGCATTAAGGAATAATGAAAATGGAAAGTCTGTATGCACTTAGTACAAATGAAATTCTTGAAGCAATTTTATTTTTTATTTTTATTAATTTTATTGAGAAAGAAATAGCAACGAGACAGCATTTTGGAGCACTTTTAATCTGTGGTTTCTTGACTGTCTTTGATTTCATTTCCTTCGGGTACACGCAGAAGTGGGCTGCTGGATCAGACACGAGCTAGTTTTAGTTTTTGAGGGGCCCCTGTTTATCAAAATGGTGACACTCACTTACTTGCGCATCACAAGAGTTCTGTTTTCTCCATATCCTCAACATTCGTTTCTTGACTCTTTAGTCATCACTGTTCTAAGAGTTGTGAGGTGGCCCCTTACTGGGGGTTTCATCTGCGTCTCCATAACGGTTAGTGATAGTAAACTCCTTTGCGTGGACACATTCATTGTTTTTGTGTGCTTGTGTTTTAAGACAAGGTCATCGTGTAGGGCAGCTTGGCTCCAAGCTTGTGATACTGCTGCCTCAGAATGCATGCTGGGAATATAGGCGTATGTCACTACGCGCGGCTCATTTTTACGTCCTTTGGGATTTTTAATGGTATTTTTTTTCTATTAAGGTATTGTAGTTTTCCATTGCAGTATATGTACTTTCAAAAAAACCCCTAATTTCTCACTGAACATATGGTTGAATATAATTTCTCCTATTCTGTAAGTTTTTTTTTCATTTTAACTTTTTTTTTGCTTTGCAAAAACTAAGTTTTATTTAGTTTCATTTTTGTTTATTTCTCTCTTACTGCTTATGATTTTGGTAGAAATCTAAAAAAGTCATCACCAAGACTAACATCAACGAACTTCCCATTTTTCTTGCAAATGTTTTGTAGTTCCAAAACTATATTTCAACCTTTGATTCAGACTGAATTTATTTCTGTGCATGGTAAAAGAGAAAGGTCTAATTTCATTTTTTGCATAAGAATATTGCACATTTCTTTTTTTTTTTTTTTGTCGGAGACAGGGTCTGCTCTGCATATTCATGTTATAATTTAATTTTATACATTTAAGCATCTTCCCAAGTAGGGTACTTCATGGCCCTTGCTCAGCTCCGTTATGTCGCCCTCCCCCCTCAGTATTTTGCATTTTTTTTTTTTTTTTTTTTTGTCGAGGGGATCAAACTTATAAACTTGTACTTCTAGGCAGGTGCGTGAGCCACTGAGCTAGCTCCCTGGCCCTGCACACTATGTGTTGAATTGATTATTTCTCCACTGTATCCTCCTGGTAACATTGTTCATGTTGGGTGGCCATATATGTTTAGGTTTACCTGAGCTCTCAGTTGTGTTGCATTGCTATATTATATCGCTTTTCAAGCCAGGAAAATATTGTGTGATTACCATATTTATAACATAATTCTAAATGAGAATGTGGCATTCAAGATTTTTTCAGGGCAACAATGCTCTAACTATGTAATGAAAAATACCATCAAAATTCTTTTTCTAAAGAGGAAAAAACAATAAAAAGACGTAGAATTTCAAAACAAGATGATAGGAAATTAACAATGATTATTATATTACATATTGTTATCTTCAAAGTAGTTACTCAGATTACCAGATATAACTGGCATCAAAATTTTGAGAAGTATTTTTTGAATATATATTTATATCTTGTAAATATATATATTTATATATATATGTATATATTTACATTACTATGCAGTATCTGAAGTAGTAGTTCCTTCAAAGACTAGTCCCTTCAATAAGTAGTGAACATGTAAACAATGCTAATCTTTCCCGCTCAGGAACATGTGTGTCTCAGTCTGAATTGTTCAGGGAAACAGAATCAGGAGACCACATATAGATGCGCAGTGTGGAATTCCTATGGAAATAGGTTCATATGGCTATGGGGAGTGAGGAAAAATATATGTACACACAAGATAAGATTGTTATATAGTTAGTTTCTCTTAGTTAATTGAAAAGAAAGTTTTGTGCTAATACTCTACTTGCTGTATAGTGGACTTGTCTAGATCAGTATTTGAGTAATGCTGGCCTTATAATTTGATTTTGAAAGTATTCCCTACCCTTAAAACTTTTGTGAAGAGTTTGAGCAAAATTGGTATTAGTTCTTCTTTCAACGATTGGTATAATTTACCACCAAAAATTATCAGACCTTGGACTCTTTCCTTACTCATTGTTGGTTTGTTCAAATGTTCTATTTCTTCATAATTCAGCCTTAATAAGTTTATTCATTTCTTCTAGGTTATCCAATCTATTGGGGTCTACTTGTTTGTAGTAGTGTCTTATGATCTTTGATATTGCGGTGGTATCAGCTGGAATGTCTCCTTTTTCATATATGATAATATTTATTTGACTTTTTTCTTTTTAATGAACTGCTGTCATATTCATTGATACTCCTATGGTTTTTTTTTTTTTTTCAGAACTGGGGATTGCACTCAGGCCCTTGTGCTTGCCAGGCAAGCGCTTATTCTACTTAGCCATCTCCCCAGCTTCTCATTGATACTCCTATTGTTTTCGTAGTGTCTGCTTTGCTGCCTGCTTGTCACACGTGCTGAGCACAGTGATGGGTGCAGTGATTCTGGCTCCACTGACAGTGGCCTGACAGCTTGACCCTCAAAGTCATTGTCAGTGAAGATGCCAGCGCTCCTCCTTATCCTGAGCTACAGGTGTTCAAGGAGGTGCGAGGACACTTGGTGGGAGCGAGGAAGCACCGGTGGCAAAGGCCTGTAGAGTCCTCTTTCCTCTAGAGAAGTCATGGCTGGAGATATCACTTTAGTCACCAAATGTTGTCTGTGGACATGATCATGGTGACAGGAGCACCAGGGTCACCACCTCACCCTGACAAAGACCCCACTCTTCCCTTGCTTGCGCTTCAGACCTTGAATGAGTGCCAGCATCCTGAACACCAAAGCTGTTGCTGTAGCAGACATTTCTGTACCTACAAGCCATGGTAACTGTGAGACTGGGGTCTTTACTGGGATGAAGGGATGACAGCTCTAATTCTAAGGAAGCAGAGTATTCTGTGTATCTGTAAGGGGCATTCACCAGCTTCTCCCTTTTTTAGGGACTAGCAAGAGCAATGGATGCTAGTTACTTTGGTCAAGAAGATTTCGATTTTCCTCTTTGGCCGCTGCACTGAACAACACCAGGGGCCTTGTCTGCTGAGGGGCCTGGTGAGGTCTGCTGTGGTAAAGCCTGCTGGCTTCCTGGCCAGTGGGACAGGCCCCTGTGCAGCTGACCTGGATGGACTCTGCCTGCTTTGTTATTCCCAGCCCTCTCTAGGACTTCTCTGGTAAGCTGATCACCCCAGGAGCTGCTCACTTCTTGCACTGTCAGTTGCTGCCTTCCTATGTTGCTGTATGTTCTTAATTGGACTCTTGAGGCCTCCTATCACAATTTTTGTTCGTGGGTTGTGGTCTGACTATTTTAAAATTTTTTTATCATTTTAATGATAAAATAAAATAGCAATGAAACAGTATGAAAACAAGTTAGTAGGACAGTTACAATAATTAATACATTGCATATTGTTGTCTTTCTAGTGGTTATTAAGAGGACAAGATGCTGATGTGATCTCTTCTCTAAACAATATTAGTGCAAATCTTTCTTCTCATTGAACTAAGAGAAAGTAGCTGTATATCTATACTATTTTGTATATACATTTTTTTCACTATAAAATGGTCCTTTATTTATATCCCTCTTTATTGATTTGTTTGGTCAGACATGGGTGTTCCATTGCAGTTAGAGAAGCTATATTTGGAGAAGTCTTTAAAGGATCTTTTCATACTTGATGCCAGTTCAAATATTGTAGGTATTTGAATTCAGCAAAATATCCCAATATAGTCCAATAGTCCATAATAGTAGTGGGTTATCAGCAGAGCTGGCAATTGTCAGAAGTTGACTTGAGCCTTTTACAGCTCAGCATATTAATATGGTACTACTTGTTATACCTTGTGGTTATACTCTTCTGCTGGATGGCTAAGACCAAATCAAAGCAAGACATATACAATTAAAAATGTAACTTTTGCTATCTGACAAGGTCAGTCAAATCCCCTCAGGATTTACCCTGAAACCATGTATAACACCTTGTAGATCTTTTGTCAGTGTCAGCCATCTGGAAGAGTCACAGCCATTGCTTGATCAATTTACTCACTATGAAAGCCTGAGAGATTTTTTCTCTCCAGGTGACTCATCTTAGGCACACTATGCATCATTGATCACTTTCCTCTGTGGCTCCATAATCTCCTTGAACAGAAAATTTGGGACATCACTGAGTTACAGGATGTCACAGCACAGGTTTTCTTATATCCTGAGTCCTCATTGACCTTGAAGGGCTAGGGCCAAAATATTGGCTATCCTTGTAGCCCTTCTTTTTCTCTGATTCTTTGATCTATAAACTTTACTTGTTAACCTTCCAGAAGAGAAACTTAATGGTATTATTACCCTGTAACAGAGACAGTTGAGCTTAACCTCACTGTCTGAGTATCAAATGCCTTAGGCATAACATGGAACTGGTATTTTCCAACAACCATGTATATTATAAAATTTAAATCCCTATAGAATGTGAAAAAAATTATACGTTTTTACACAGAAATTTAGAAATCAAGCCATATGTAACATTGTAGCAGGACAGTCCTATGATATTTTTTGTTGTCTCTTGTTTCTTTTATTACCATTTTTTTTTTTACAAACTTTTACTTTAAAAAGAGTATAGCAATAATTGATACAATGTTAGAAACAGTACACATTTAGAAGACCAAAATGATAGGCATTTCAAGCATGGTTTTAGTGTTACATATTTCTATCCTCAGTGTAGTTTCTTAGTTCACAGATATCAACATATAGAGTTGGTCAGGGTGAGAATTCTACCCATTAACTTCTATTTTCAAAAACCTGAAGGATATTGTTAGGACCATTGCCTTAACCATGTTGTTTATATAAATGTATGGTGTTGCCCCTGCCATATTTCCTAACTTTTCTCTTTGGTCTCCCTTCATTGTTTAATCCTTAAGTTCTTACTTTCCATTTAACTGTGTTATATCTTTCTAATTTGTTTCTTCTTTTGAAGAAACTAGGGAGACTATACAATATTTACCCATGTGGGTCTGGTTTATTTCACTTATGAGTATGTCTTCAAGTTTCATCCACTTAAATATGAAGGCTTCAAGTTTATTTTTCTTTATAGCTGAGTAGTACTCCACTGTATAAAAATGCCACATCTTTTTCAACCATTCCTCAGGTGATGGGCATTTTGGTTGTTTCCAAAATTTGGCTACCACAAATTGTGCTACTATAAACATAGGCACACATATATCACTATGATATGATGTTTTCAGTTCTTTTGGGAAAATTCCCAGAAGGGGGATAACTAGATTAAATGGGATTTCCAGTCCTAGTTTTTTCAGGAGTCTCCACACTGATTTCCATAATGGTTGTACCAGTCTACATTCCCGCCAGCAGTGGAGAAGGGTTCCTTTTTCCCCACAGCCTCTCTAACACTTGTTGTTGGCTGATTTCTTTATGATAGCCATTCTTTCTGGGGTGAGATGGTATCTCTGTGTTGTTGTAATTTGCATTTCATGAATGACTAGTGATGTGGAATATTTTTTCATGTATTTATTTGCTTCTTGTATTTCTTCCTCAGAGCTGTGTGCTCATCTTGGATGCCCACTCTTGCACTGGGTCTTTAAATTTTGGGACCCTAATGTTTTTAAGTTCTTTATAAATTCTAGATAGAAGACCTTTGTCTGAATGCTTATTAGTTAAGATTTTTTCCAAATTTGTGGGTTGTCTTTTCACTCTGTTGGTAATTTCCTTTGATGTACAGAAACTTCTCACTAAGAGAAGGTCCCAGGTATTAATTTTTTGAAGTATTTCCCATGCAGTTTAATTTTTGTCCATGAACTTGGACATGAACTTGCCTACTCCTATGCCTTCAAGATTTCTACCTACTTTCTCTTCCAGGAGATTTAGTGTTTCTGTTTTAATGTTTAGATATTTAGTCTATTTTGACTTTAGTTTAGTGCCTGGTGATAGACCTGGATGAAGCTTTAGTTTTTGGCATGTAGTGAGCCAGTTTTTCCAGCACTATTTGTTAAAGAGACTATCTTTCTTCCAGGAAGCATGTTTCATTCGTTTGTCAAAGACAAGATGGCTGAGTGTGTTTGTACTTGCTTCTGAATCTTCTAACCTATTCCAATTGATCCTCAGGTCTATTTTTTGCCAATACCATACTGATCTTATCACTGTAGCTTTACAGTATAATTTCAAGTCAAGAATTGTAATGCCTCCTGCCTTGCCTTTGTTGCCCAGGATTTCCTTTGCTATTGTATGTTTTCTGTGGTTCCAAATAAATTTTAGGAATGATCTCTCTAGGTCTGTGAGGTACGTTGATGGTATTTTGATAGGCATTGCATTAAATCTGTATAACAATTTTGGGAGTATGGCCATCTTCACAATGTTGGTTCTTCCTATCCAGGAGCAGGGAATATCTTTCCATTTTCTGAAATCCTCTGCGATCTCTTTTTTCAGAGTACTGTAATTTTCCGTGAAAAGATCTTTGACTTCTTTAGTTAGATGAATTCTAAGATATTTCATTTTCCTCAGTGCTATTGTAAAAGGTATTGTTTCTCTAATTTCCCTCTCAGTGTGTTTGTTATCTGTATAGAGGAATGCTATTGACTTTTGGGTATTGACTTTGTATCCTGCTATGCTACTGAATTTGTGTATTAATTCTAGTAGCTTGTTGGTGGAGTTTTTTTGGTTTTCCAAGTAGAGTATCATGTCACCTGCAAATAATGATAGTTTAACTTCTTCTTTAACTATTTTTAATCTTTTTATTTCTTTCTCTTGTCTAATGGCTCTAGCTAATGAATCCAGAAGTATACTTAATAGAAATGATGATAGAGGACATCCTTGTCTTGTACCAAATCTGAGAGTAAAAGATTTCAGTTTTTCCTCTTTTAGAATTATATTAGCCATTGGGTTGTCATGGATGGCTTTTATTAGATTGAAGTAGAGGCCATCTATTCCATTTTTCTGTAGAACTTTGGACATGAATGAGTGTTGCACTTTGTCAAAAGACTTCTCTGCATCAATTGAGATGATTATGTGGTTTTTAGATTTGGCTCTATTGACATAGTGTATTAAATTTGTAGACTTGCATGTACTGAACCATCCTTGCATCCCTGGGATGAATCCTACCTGGTCATGATGTATGATCTCTTGATGATTTGCTGTATTCTATTTGCTGGGATTTTATTGAGGATTTTTACATCTATGTTCATAAGGGAGATTGGCCTGTAGCTCTCTTTTTTAGTTGTGCTTTTCTCTGGTTTTGGTATCAGTATAATACTTACCTCCAGGAATGATTTTGGGAGAATTGTTTCCTTTTCAATTTAATTGAAGAGTTTGAGGAGTAGAGGGATTATATCTTCTGTAACTTTCTTGTAGAATTCAGCTGTGAATCCACGAGGACCTGGACTTTTGTCAGTAGGTTTTTTTTTTCTTTTTTTAATTACAGTTTGAATTTCATGGCTGTTATTGGGTTATTGAGAGTTCTTATATCTTCATGATTCAGGTTTGGTAATTTGTACCTTTCTAGGAACCTAACTATTTTTTTCTGTGTCTTCAATTCTGTGAGAGTAAAGATTCTCAAAATAGCTATTGATGATCTTCTGAATTTCCAATGGGTCTGTGGTAATTTCACCCTTTTCTTTCCTTATTGCTTGAATTTGAGTTTTTCCTGTCCTCTTTTTGGTGAGGTTAGCTAGGGGCTTATCAATTTTATTTAATCTTTCAAAGAACCATCTTTTGATCATTAATTCTTTGTATTGTTTTGTTTGTCTTGATTGTATTAATTTCTGCTTTAACCTTTGTAATTTTTTCCTGTGTTTGGGCTTTGCGTTTGGTTTGCCCTTCTTAGACCTTTGAGTTGCAGCATTAGGGTATTTATTTGTTCTCATTCTGTTTTCCTAATGTGTGAGTTCACAGCTATAAATTTCTTCTAAGAACTGCTTTCATTGTATCCCATAAATTTCAATAAGTTGTGGTTGAATTTCCATTGAATTGTAGATATTGTTTAAATTGTTGAATTTCATCTGTAACTCATTGATTTTTGAGGAGGGTGTTGTTTAATTTCCATGTATTTATTTTTTTGTGGTTTCTTTTGTCATTTATTTCCCTTTTCTTTGCACTGTGATCAGATAACATGCATGGGATAATTTCTGTTTTCTTGCATATACTTAAGCATGACCTTTGGACTAGTATGTGGTCTGTTTTAGGAAATGTCACATATGCAGCTGAAAAAAAATGTATATTCAGCTGTGTTTGTGTTGAACACTCTGTATACGTCCACTAAGTCCATTTGTTCCAAGCTCTGGTTCAGTTCTGCTATTTATTTGATATGTTTTTGTCTGCTTCACCTATCTTTTTGGGATAAGGAGGTGTTATGGTCTCTTGGTAAGATTGTGATTTTGGATATTAGACTTTTTTCATGCCCATTAGGATTTGTGTTATATAGTGGGGTGCTCCCGTGTTTGGTGCATACATATTTATTACTATTATCTCTTCCTCTTGTATTTTTCCCCTATCCAGTACGTAGTGGCCTTCTGTATTACATTTATTTCATTATTAGTTTTAACTTGAGACTGTCTGAGAACAGGATTGCTACCTCTGCTTTTTTTCTGAGGTGCAGGAGTGTGCAATATTGTTTTCCATCATTTGACTTTCAGCCTATGATTTTTTTTGTGAGTTAAATGTGTTTCTTGTCTAAAGCATATTGTTGCATTTTGTTTCCTAATCCAGCGTGCCAGTCTATTTCTTTTAATTGGTGAATCAAGTCCCTTTACATTGATGGTTATAATTGAGATGTATTGACTTATGATTGACATGTTATTTACCTGCTGTTGTATATCCCTTTCTCTCCTGTGTTTAGCTGTTTGCCATGTTTGGTGTGTTTTTTTCCATTTTTATTTGTTGAGTTCTGGTCATTTTGGTCCCTCTTCAGAATATCCTTTAGTAGTCTGTGTAGGAATGCCTTTTCATCATGACATTCTTTAGTTGTTCTTTGTCATGGAAGTATTTCGCTTCTCCATCAAACTTGAAGGAGAGTTTGCAGGGTATAGCAGTCTGGGCTGGAGTTTGTTTTCTTGGAGTACTTGGAGTACTTTCCTGCATGCTCTTCTTTACTTGATCATTTGTGAAGAGAAATCTGCCATTATTCTGATGGGTTTTCCTTTAAATATGATCTCTTTCTTTTCTCTAGTGGCTTTTAGTATATTGTTCTTGTGCTGATTTTTCTGGGATCGTGATTATTTTATGTCTGGGTGTGGTTTTTATTGGGCTGATGTTGTTTGAAATTCTTTATGCTTCAGTTAACCCAATGTCAGATTGTTTCCCATATCTGGGAAGTTTTCTGCCATCAATTCTGCCCATATTCTTTTTGTATCATTTGTATTGACTCCTTTTTCTCATTGATGCCTATTAGTCTAATGTTTTTCATTTTGCATCATCTTGCAGATGTTGAATTAATTTTTTCCTGCATTCTGGTTGTTTTTAAGAGATCTTTTTTTACCTTTTCACTAGCTGCAATGGTGTCTTCAGGATCTGAAAGTGTATCTTCACTTTCATTCAAATGGCTTTGCCAGCTTGTAATTGAGGTTTTAATTTCCTGTATCTCTTTGAATCTCCTTCATGCATTCTATTTCTTTCCTGTATTGCTCATTCAAGGATTCCATCATTTTTATATTCTCCTGTGTTTTTTATATCACTATCTACTTTAGAAACACTTTGTAATTCCTTCATTATAGTTATCATTTCTTTTTTTCATTGGTGATTATTTCTGATCTGATATCCTCTATACCTTTTTGCAGTTGTTTCTTTATTTCAGGTACTATTATTTCACAGATTTCAGGAGTGTGGCTTCCAATTTCTTCAATGCTAGTGTCTCCTGCATTTGTTGTGGGTGGGCGCAGGGCCTGAGACTGCATTTTGCTCCTTCTCTTGTCATTTTGTATAGCACTGTCCTCTGACCTTCAGTGTCAAGCCTTGGTGTAGTAGTTACATTTGCTCCTACCAATATTATTACCCAAGGGAGATTATGTGGTTAAGGCAGTTGTAGTTTTGTATTTATAGTACTACAATTAGTCACTAGTAATGGGTAGTGGAATTTAATGCTTCACAAACTTTTGTAATTAATGGGTTTGTATTTTAGACCCTAAGGGCAAGCATCATGACTGTATAGTTAAGCAGAAATAAAGCTGGGAATTTTTTTTAAATTAGTTCCCCTGAGATCTCTCTGATCACCTCTCCTTGATATACCTGGAGCCTTCCAGGTAGACTTTCAGCCATTACCTGTTGCCTCTCTCTAGATAGATAGATAGATAGATAGATAGATAGATAGATAGAGGATGCTGTCATAGATCTGAGTCTAGCAGTGTCTCAGCGTACCAGGTGCAGATCTACCATGTTCGGCCTCTTCCAGCTGGGTCTGGCTGCTATGCTTGGCTTCCTCATGTTGCAGCCCAGGGAAGTGACCCCACTGTGCCCCACTGGCGAGCTGTTCTGCTCCTGGATTAGTTGGCCGGATCTTGTTCCTAGCTGTTCTGGTGAGAATTCCACTACTGGGTTCTACACCAGGAATTACCACTGGCTGGAGGCCCTGACTATTGTTTTGTGTGAAGAGAAAGGCTATCATCTCACATGCAGCCATCTTCCTGCTGTTACCTCTCAAACATCTATAAATTTCATGATAACTTGAATGAATCCTTGAGTTAGAAAAATCAGCTTTTCAAAATTGACACAGGATGAAACAGAGTGATAATATATATCCATTTCTTGTTGAATATTTTTTTAAATAAAAATTTCCAACAAAGAAAACAAATTATAGACCCAACTGTCTCAACTCTGTAGGAGGTAAAGACATTAATCATATATAAACTCCTACAGAAAACAAGATGGGACCATACTTCTCAATTGGTTTTATGAGACAAGGACAACCATGATGGCAAACTTGTGAAGCATACTATAATAAAAAAAAAATAGAAAATACGCATCATGAACACCATTATTGATTCAATAATTTAAATATTAACAAGTAGAATCTATTATTACATAAAAGGAATAAGTCATCATGATTGAGTGAGGTTATTCCTTAGGAATGTTGGATTGGTTGAACATTAAAATCTCAATAAATGTAATAAGCAATGTCACACAGGATAAAGAAGTAATTGTTAACAGATACAGAAAAGCTTTTTACAAATTCAACATGGTATTTCCTTGGCTCTTATGATTTTATATCCTAAGTTTTCTTCATACTTTCTGGTTACTTGTCCTTTATCTTCTTTACAAGTTCTTCCTATGTCATCTCTAACATTTTACTCACCTATGAACCTATTTTTCTTTGTCATCACTCCATTCCTAGATAAAACTACTTCCATGGCTTTAATTTTCTCACATATTTACTGCTTTAATCAAATTGTGTCTTCCCATTTTAGATTTATATACACATGTATCTATATTTAGATCTTTATCTGCATATTCTATAGATATAGCATACTTAATGTGTACAAGTTGAACTTACATACTCCTGCCTGCTGCAAAACCTATTTGTGAGGACTCAGCAACCAGCTGGAAGAATCCAGGAGACTGGCCTCTCGCCCTACATCAGTGGCACCAGGCAACTGTGGGAATGCTAGACACACAGTAGGGCCCTGAGTAGGGTGCACACGATGGACAGGCAAGACTAATGGGATGGAAAAGTCTGAAATACGAGCCAAAAGGGGATAAGTTATATGAACCATCATTTTGCTTACCAACAAAAACACATGGAACAGAAGCAGGTGGGTGAGAGGCTGGTGAGATAGGTCAGCAGACTAAAGCACCTGCTTAGCCAAGCTTAGGCAAGTTCAGGGACCACAGTTTGATCCCCAGGCTGAGCCAGCCACAGACTTCATGCATAGTGGCGCATACCTGCAATCCCAGGGCTGGGGAGGCTGAAAACAGGAGGAACATTATGAATCTGAGCTGCTTAGTGAGACCCTGTAACAACCAAATACATTAAAAAAAGAAGCAGGTGGGTGAGGTCACCCACCCCTTTAAAAAATTTCATCTTGTTCTGTCTTCATTTTTTATCTTACTTTTCCTTTTGCATGATCGTCCTTTGCCTGCCAGCCTTGCTTCTGCTCCCTTTTGGCATATCATTGTTTTATACACTAGCCTCCCTAAATTTCCCCGCCATAGGCTCAAAACTCTCCACTAAGGGAAACTCTTTGCATATAAACTTTTAATTTGTGATTGGTTCTATTATATAATTATCGGCTTTGTTTCTATGGTCTGAAGGACAAAATCAGTAGTTATACTTTTTCTGTTTCCAAACTGATTGATAATATTGTTATTGCTAATTATACTACTATAGCTGAGTTGTCATATATGTTGCAATTGTTTGTTCTCCTTTCAGTAACAACAGTGGGAAGCTCTGGGGAAATGACATTGCCACAGCCCAACACACAACAACTGGTGACTGAGCCAAACAGATACCCCACTGTTAGTTATCTGGGGAGGCAGGATCTTGGGGAAGACACAAACCAAAAACCTCCTACACAGAAGACTTCCCTGAAGAACAGATGTTTCCTAGAGAGGTCTTGATTCTACTGATGTAGCTACCTAATGAAAAAACCCACAAAGATCAACACTGAAAACAAAATTAAAAAAATTTTTGAAGGTAAAATTCAACATGCAGATGTAAAGTGCAATCTAAGGTCTCCAGCCCACCCAGAACAATTCGAGGAGACATCGACATAGAGGAAAATGGAAGACCCACACCAGACATTTCTGAAGAAACAAATTCATGAGGCTGTAGAGGAAATCAGATCAAGAATAATCTCTCAGGTAAAAAAAGAAATGACAAATATAATGAAGGAATTGCTGAGCATATCTAGAGAAGACATAAATAAAAAAAAATAGAGGAGCATAGGAAAATGGTAGAAACCTTGAATGAACAATATAGGAAAGAAATAGAATGCATGGAATGGATTCAAATAAATATCCAGGAAATTAAGAATTCCATTTAAAACTGGAAAAATGGCTTAAATGAAACTGAAGAGAGAATTTCAGACTTGGAAGACAGGTCTGAAATTACAAATATAAAATACCTTATATAAAATATTACAAATATAAAAATCTCTTAAAAAGAATGAGATCAGGAAATAAAAATTTAACACCTGCAAAACAATGCAAAGAAAAATATATAGCACTGATAGGTGTCAATGAAAAAACAGGAGTCAATTCAATGTCATAAAAAGATTATTTGAAGAAATAATAGTAGAAAATTTATTGAGCCTGGAAACAGAATCTGACATACAGAGAAGCGAATCCTATAGAACTCCAATTATCTATGCCAAAATAAATGTACACAGAGACATGTAATAATCATGTTCCAGATATTCAGCATAAAAGCCAGAATATTAAAAGCTGTTAGAGAAAAGAAACATATTAGATGTAGCTTATTAGAATCACATAGACTTCTCAATACATACCCTCAATTCAAGAAGATCTTGGAATGAAGTATTTCAAGTGCTGAAAGAAAACAACTTCCAACCCAGATTAATGTACCCTGCAAAACTATCTTTCACAATTAATGGAGAAATAAGATACTTCCACACCAAAGAACAACTGAAGAAATTTATGAACACCAAATCAACCTTACAAAGAGTACTTAAAGTATGCAAGATAGAGATAAAAATGACTACAATTCAAAGAACAGCATCATAAAGAAACCACAAATTAGTGCAAAGAATTAAGCAGAGTAAAAAAGTAAGTAACCAATAGCAGGAAAATAACATGACACAGATAAGTCAATACATATCAGTGTAAATGATGTCAATTCACCAAACAAAAGAAACAGATTGGCAGAATGGATAAAGGAACAGCTTCCAAAAATATACTGTAAACATATTACAGTCAAAGAGAAGCTCATAGAGTGAAACTCAAAGGATTCAAAACAGTACTGCATGCAACAAGAGCCCAGAAAAAATTGTGGATAGCTTTTCTGTTTGAAGAAAATGTGAACTTCAAACCAAGAATGATCAGACAAGATAAAGAAGGCCACTACATACTTGTTAGAGGAAAACTTCAAGAAGAAGAGACAACAATTATAAATATATGTATGTAGCAAATATGGGAGCACCCAGCTATATAAGACAAATATTGATAGACATGAAAAAACAAATAAACAATAACACAGTTGCAGCAGGGGAGCTTAATACTCCACAAGAGATAGATCAACTAGACAAGAAAATTAGCAAAGAAATATCAGAAGTGAAACAAATTTGTCAACAAATGGATTTAGTAGATGTTTACAAAGTGTTCCATCCAACATCAGAATACACACTTTTCTCAGCTGCACATGAGATATTCTCTAAAATAGACCATATATTATCTCATAGAACATTCTTAAATAAATGCAAAAGAATTGAGATTATCTGACATTGTGTAATGAAATTGGGAATTAATGGCAAAAGAAACTCCCAAAACTCCATGAATATACAGAAATTAAATAACATCCCCTGAAATATGCAAGAATCAACCTAATAAAGGAAGTAAAGGATCTATATATTTAAAAATTACAGTGCTCTGAAAAAGAAGATTGAAGAGGATACCAGAAAATGGAAATATATCCCTTGCTCATAGATAGGAAAAACCAACATTGTAAAATTGGCCACATTCCCAAGACTGTTATGCAGATTCAATGCCTTCCTGACCAAAATATTGTCAGCACACTTCACAGATGTAGAGGAGACATTCCTAAGATGTATTTGGAAGCAGAAGAGACCTAGAATGGCAGGGCAGTCCTGGGCAGCAAGGGCAAGTGGGAAACATCACAAGCTCCAACTTAAAATTATAGTACAAAGTGTCTCTGATAGAATCAGCATGATACTGGCAAAAAAAAAACCCAAACCAAACCAAACCAAACCAAACCAAACCAAACCAAAACAAAAGCCTGAGGATCAGTGGAACAGATCAGAAGATGCAGACACAGTCAGCCAATTTATCTTTGACAAAGGGACCAAACATATTCACGGCAAGATAGATTCTTCATTAAATGGTGTTGGAAAAACTGGCTTTCCACATGCCAAAGACTAAAATTAGGCCCATATCTATCACCATGCACTAAACTAAAGTCAAAATGGATCAAAGCTCTAAGTAGTAAAACAGAAGCACTAAATCTACTAAGAGAGAAATTAGGTAGAAATCTTGAAGTGTAGGGGTGTAGGCAGTCAGAGATTTCATGAACAAAACCCAAAATGCACAGGAAATATTTCAAAGAATCAACAATGGGATCTCATTTTATTAAAAGGGTTTTGCATATCAAAGACATCACCAACAGAGTAAAAGGAAATCCAACAGAGTAGGAAAAAATTTGAACCAACTCTCCCTCAGACAAAGGCCTTCTTTCTAGAACATATAAAGAATTGAAAAAATAGGCCCCTGAAATTCAAAGACTCAATTCAACAATGGGCACCTGAGGTGAATACACATGACTGAGATGAAGAAATAGAAACGGCAAATTAATATATAAAATATGTTCAGCATCACTAGCCATTCAAGAGGTGCAAATTAAAACAACACTGACATTCCATCTCACCCCAGAAAGAATGGCTATCATCAAGGAGCCATCAAGAGGCTGTGGGGAAAAAGGAACCCTTCTCCACTACTGGTGGGAGTGTATGCTGGTTCAAGCACTGCAGAAATCAGTGTGTGTGGAGATTCCTCAAAAAGCTGGGATTAGAGGTCCCATTCAACCCAGTTATCCTCCTCTTAGGTATTTTTCCAGAACAAGTGAAAACATCATAGCCCAGTGACGTATGTACACCCATGTTTATAGCAGCATGATTTGTCATAGCTAAATCTTGGAAACAACCCAAATTCCAATCAACAGAGGAATGGATAAAAAAGACCTGGTATTTTTATATAATGGGATATTACTCAACTATAAAAAAAAGGTAAACTTGAGGCTTTGATAGGTAAATAGATGCAACTAAGAGCCATACTCTTAAATGAAATAAATCACACCCACATGTGTAAGCACCGTATTTTCTCCCCAGTTGTTCCAGTTACTCTGCTCTCATGGCTGGGACAAATACTTGACACCCAAAATGAAGGAAGGAAAGGTTCATTTAGCTCACAGTTACTGAAAGTTTCAGTCCATACTCGGCTGGCTCCAAGGCAGCGGCACAGGGCAGAGGGCAGCCTTTCAAGGCGGCAAAGAGCAGAGAGCAAAGTGAGGAGCAGTGGCAACAATGGCCACAGAGAGCGAGTCTGGTGCCTTAAGTCACATTCAAGCTACGCTAGGAATAGTACTCACACCTGTAATCTCAGCAGCGCTCACACCATGGATGTTCGCTGTGGATCATGAGTTAATCACAAACTCTAGAAGTCCACTCCATGACTGCACAGGGCTTTGGGGGGACAACTGGACACAAACTGTAACACCAGTGTAAGAACCTGAAAGAGTAAATAAAATCTAAAAAGTACAATAGAAATCATGAAATAGGATGAAACTGCTTTAATGGAAAGAAAAACTCAAATGGAGGAAAGGAAACAGGGAAGAGAAAAGAAAAATATACATACGTAAGATAGGTAATGTAATTATGCTACTAATTTCTATTAGGTTGTTGCGAAGATAGTTTTGTGCTTACACTGTCAGATCAATTTTTCATGCCTGTATCTTATAATCTGAGCGGCTACTTTGAAGATAATAATACAGAAGATATTACCCATGCTTAATGGCTTTGAAATCCCTATCCTTTTTTTTTCTCTTAAAAAAAAAAACCTATTTGTGTTCCCATTTCTCCTTTCGGGACAAGTTATAATCTACCCAGCTGTACAAGGCAGGGGTTCTGTCACTTCGTTTGATTTCTCTTTTTCAACACCTTCCCTAACCACTTTACCAGCAAAACCTCCAACTTCTACATCTGTAATTTGCACTCCGTTCATTTTTGTTTGCCTTCACTGACACCACCCAGCGGGAGCAGCAGCCGCTCCTGCCTGTGCCCGCGGTAGCCTCCCTCCCCGTGCGTGGCTCTGCCTCACCTCCCGCTTGTTCTGCACTGCCTGCTTTCCACGTTGTGTGGCCAGGGCTGCCGCTACTTGTAAGCATATGGCTTCTGGTGGCTTCACAGTGCATTAAAAATATAATCTAAACTTCCGGTGGTGTTCAATGCCTGCCCAGTACGGTCCTTGTTCTTTTATATTTTAATGCTTGTATCATTCCACATAACTTATTATGCTTTATTTCTTAAGTGTGCCAATTTTCTCTTTATATATGATATAATTTAAGATACATATGATACATACGGTATAATTTAAGGTATAGATATAATTTATTATACATATGTAAAACTTAATATATATATTACTGACATAAAGTTTGGTCAAATTTTTAATATTCTTTAGTAGAGAGGGAGATGACTATTATAAACACCCATGTGAAATTTTTCAATCTTTGTAACAAATTGTGACGTTTTGGGAATAAACCTTCATCTATTTTCCTGTGTTGAGGAGCAACAGATTATATTTAATTTTATTTTGTTAATGTATGTTTTCATTACATACGATTAATTCATTGTAGGGGAATGGTACATGCACATAACACATCTTAGTTCTTTTTTCTTTTCTTTTTTTAATCTCTCGATAGGTTTTTTTTTTTTTTAACATGAAGTAACCTGTTTAACAGAGAGAGAAAGGAAGTGAGAAAACAGAATTTTATTTCAGATTCATGACAAAGGGAGAAGTCCTTAGGGCTAGGGTAGATGTGGAAGCTGACTCCTTAGAGAGGGGAAAGAAGGAAAAACAATGGAAGGGAAGGGGATAGGGTAAGGCAAACTATCTGGAAACAGAGAAGTTTGACTTTAACCACAGGTGAATTCATCCAAGTTCTTTACTTCCTTGAAAATATAATTAGTCTATGGAATACGGATTTGGTAAGATACAAAGTCAGTAGGTGAAAAAAGAGAGCTGACCCAATAAGAAAATGGGCAACACGGTGGAGTTGGTGTTTTGCTTGCTTGCCATAGATGGGCTTGAGGTCATGAGAGGAAGTCCAGTGAGGAATCATGGTGACACCGAGTCAGTGGAGTTCTAGGCTGGCACAGTGGTGTCACCCAGGAAGCCTCTGGACAGGCTGTTGTTCAGAGTCCAAGAGCTTACAACACATATGTCACTTCGAGGATGCATCAAGTTGATGGGCAAACTTTAGCACATTCCAGCTTTGAGGTTAAGGCCAAGATCCGAGTTCAGAGGAAAAATCAATAGCAAATATGGTAGAGCCTGAGGCACCAAGCACCGTGCGGCTCAAGTATGTAGGCTAAGAGCAGGAAGAGTAGGCACATTTTTAAAAAGTACATAATTGAACAGATGCATAATATGGGAGTGGAACAATATTGGAAACATCAACTGCTTGATTTCTCTGTGGAAAGAGTCAAAGTTCACTCATCTCTCCAGGTCAGAGACCAAGTTAGAACTTTAGAAGTGTTCTTTTGGAGGCAGTCACTGTGTAGTTGGTAGTTTAGAAACATGGTTATGAAGATAAGGTGGGTGCTGCTGAGCTGGGCAGTAAAACCAAAAGCTTAGCAGTGGCTTGGTGCTCTATGATTCAGTATGTATCAATCCCATAGAAAAATGAAATACAGCAAGATGTGCTTGGCCTGAAGTCACCATTGCCTCTTCACTGGGGTTGATCAACCATTCTTGTGGGCAGTGAAAGCTAACACCATGAGCATTTACATTGTACATGGTTTGTTGAAGTCATTAAATTTTTAAAATGGTATTTGTCAATAAACTTGGAGGACTTCTTCAGGAAGAAAGGATAAAGTTATGAGCATCCTGGAAGGTGACTATGTCCAAGAAATACTGAAAATATTAAATACTTCCATTATAGATTTTTACTTTGGTTGTACTTTGTGATCTTATGAATTTGTAAGAAACTATACATTCTGGAATGCTTTTGACAGGAAACCAATAAATTTTATTGTGAATATATTTATTCACTCTATTAGTTATCTATAAATATGCAACAAAGTACCCCAAACTGAAGTTGCTTAATGCAATTTAAACTTACTTGCTCAAGGTTTCTTGTGGTCAGGAATATGAGCATTAGCTCAAGGCTGCTTCTGGCTGAAGTGCTCCCATAGGTTATAGCCAAGGTGCTCAGCAGGGCTACAGTTTCTCAAGCCTTGACAGAGGCTGAGGGATTTACTTCCAGGATGATTTATGTGGTGTGGAAGACCTTTGTTCTTCCCTGGTTCTTAGGAGAAACCAGTCCTGATGCTGCCTGAGGGTCCTTATGAATGGTAGAGAGAAAGAGACAGAGAGACAGAGAGAGACAGGGAGACAGACAGAGAGAGAGAGAAACAGACAGAGAGACAGAGACAGAGAGACAGACAGAGAGACAGAAAGAGACGGAGGGAGAGAGACACAGAGAGACAGAGACACAGAGGGAGAGAGACAGAGACAGAG
>NW_004524588.1:21741553-21750536 GCF_000260255.1 Octodon degus
CAGAGACAGAGACAGAGAGACAGAGACAGAGAGAGAGAAATTAAAAAGTGTCTTATAATTAGATCTCCTAATAGACACACCATTGCTTACATCACGTTCTGTTTGTTAAAAGCCATCACTAAGTTCTGCCTGGACCAGAGAGGAGGGGATTACACAAAGGTGAGATACAAGGATGAACACAAAAGTCTGGACCATTGGAGACTGCTTTAGAGGCACCTCACCACGTTCATCATTTGGCTCAATACCAGGCATTATCATCTGGATAATGGGGCTCTGCATAACGGGCAGCGGGATGAACACTTGAACACACACTGGGGCTACAGCGGGAGGTGTCAGGATTGCTGAGTGCCAGCTTGGAGAGGAGTCCTGGAATATGAGCTGCTGTGCAGTTGTTAAACTTCAGATTTTGTTACAAATCTGGAAACACACTAAAACCAACTAATTAAATCAGAGCTGAAGGCTAATGTGTATCTAAATTTTCATGTCAAAATATATCTTCAAGGTTTTAGAATATACACAAAATTGCTTTTAAAAATTGTCATGATGATAGGAGCTGTAAAACTACATCTCAAAATACAAATAAAATAGAAATTTTTGAATGTGTACATAGCACACATGCCTTATCTTGATATCACATGCTAATAAGAATTCTATGTTTTTAAAGAAATAAATCAGCTTGTAAGGTAATATCTGCTCAGCAGATATTATTCCAGTGCCACAACTTTAGGCCCCAAAGAAAGCTACGGAGGGAAATATTCAAGCCTTATTTATTTTAGATTTAATGTCTAGAATTACTTTGAGCAAGGAATTAGGTTACACATGCCATGAGATATACTCATACTTAACTGTCATAGTTAACTGTTAGCTGGTAAGATTTGAACTAAATAAGTGGAAACAGTAAGGATCTCTAGGAGGGCAACCACAGTCAGAAATCAGGCCTGCGGAAGAATCTCAAATTGAATTTTATCTTAGCTTCGCCAAGGAAGTCCAAAACTGGGGGATGACCGCATTGTTGGACATGGCAATCTCAGATAGTCATCCGGCTGATTCAACCAAGGAAACCAGTCAGTGAGAGATGAGAAGAGTCCTTCCCGTTTTCTCTACAACCTCAGCAATAACTCTTCCTCCTAATCGTTGGCTTCTCTCTTCTTTGACTTAAGTCCTTCAGCGCTGGGTCATGAACCTACTTGTTTCCTTTACTCATATCATCTCCAGAGTCAGTCTTAGTAAATCCAACCACTTTAATTATATCTTATAATTTTAATGGTTTCCAAATTAAATCCCTATATTAAACCATGATGGAAATCCTAGGACTGGGTTACTAATAGGATATTATACTTTTCTATTACTCAGTAGGAGTCTCAAAAATAAAGTCAACATAAAATTCTTAATTACTCTTTCCCTAAAATCTGCTCCTCCCTCAGGCCTTCCATTTCAGGCAAGGACCCTATTCATGCAACTCCTCAAGGCAGCACTGGGAATTTTCCCATTTCTATGTCCAATATAGAAGGATGTTGGTCTTCTCTGCAATCTTTCTCTTTCTTAGACTTGAGCAAGTGGTGGGGGGACCTTGCCTTACCTTTGCTGGAGAGATTCCCACACTAAGAGTATTCACCTGCGAAGTATTCTGAATGCCCCTGCAGCACCTGGGCTAGGCCTGGGCTGCTCATGCCATCGTAATAGGGTACTCTGAGCCCTGGTGGGCTGTGTCTAGGCACTGCCTCTGTTTATTTTCTTCAAGATGTTTATCATTCCACTGACTCTCTAAAATATGTGAATTCCATCAGTGACTCCCAGATGCTCTAGAATTTGAAGCTATTCCAAAGCCCAATGGCCAATCCCTGATCGGGTAGGTCACTTCTGATTCTAAACTGGTCAGTGGTTCATTCCTGTTTACCTTGAGATTGAGCCACCAAAGTCTTTCAACTGTCTGTTAGAAATTAGTAGCCCAATCCTCTAATTCAATTTGGAATGAGGCTGGTTTGAAGGAGGACTTTGGTCTTACTGGGATATGTGTTATTTCTATCATTCTCACCCCACAGTAGTCCTGCATGTGTCCTCACCCATATGCACCTCCTTCACGAACTCCAAAGACCAACGTCTTCTTCCCCAGTACAGCAAGTTCACTGAAAGCTCCACAAGGCCTGTTTATCTCTAGTCTGTGTTTTGTGTACTGGAAAAATGCCTAGAGGACGCAATGAGCACAGAAGATTTGGTTCAACTCTCCTTGGTACATTAGTTTTTGGTGTCTTGACCACTCATTGTTGGTGGGTTTATTACTGTCCTTAAGCTCCTAGCCTGTAATTTCAATGTTATTTAGCTCTGTTAGTTCTTTCTAAGGTCATTCTGATAAAAGCAGTCTTCCACAGACTTAAGAATAATCCCTTTACCCGACTTCTGGTACAGAATAGTCAAATAATCTTTTCAAATCATAATTAGACCACTTTAAAAAATTACTACCTCCTAAAAGCTTTTGAAAACACTTAGAGTAAACCCCAAACTCCTTACTGAAACCAACAAGGCCTCAAGTGGTGTAGCTCTGGCTTACGGCCCAATCTTGTTCAGCACGGTCTTGATCATTGTTGTGACCCAGCCACCAAAGTCTTACCTCTCTTCTCAGATACACCACACTCCCATCTGTTCTGGAATATTTTGTTCTGTTTTCCTGGAACATCTCTACCCTAGAAGATCATATGGGTAGTACCTTTGTATTATTCAGGATGACACTCAAATGCCGTCTCTTCAAAAAGTTCCTTTGCTGGCCACTCTGCACTACTGAACAGCACAATTTGAAGGCACATTTTGTGTATTATGGCAGATACAGATCATACTGAAATTGGGTAGTTGTATTATCAACTTTCCCATCATGAGATGTACTGCCTGGTACAACTTATGGCTTAAGGTTTCAGGACATCCAGTCTCTGGTGATAGAGTGGAGATGCTTACTTCATGGTGGCTGGAAAGTAGAGCCAGAGGACAGGGCTGGGAAATGGTGCTAGAGAAGAAGGGGCTAACACCAAACAGAGAACTCAAGGTCACCCCTCCATGACCCACCCAGACTTACCTAAAAGTGTACTCTGCTGATTTGTCAGGTATTTCTTAATCCAATCAGCTTCACATATTGGGACTCACAGTTACAATAGTGTACAAACTGCCACAGCTTTGTGCATTCTTCCTTTATCATCCAATCTGCAACGGCTCACTCTCCCATGAATCTGGAACTTAGAATCTTATCACCAAATGTGCATGCACGTAGCTAATTCCACCCAAGAAGACAGAGGAAGGTCTAACGTTTGCTGCCATATCCAGAATTTAGAGTAGAGCCTGAAACATAGCTTGGCAGTGCATACTAATCTCCAGAGAGGACATGAGATGGGGGCGTCCATGCAGAGAAACCCCATCTCCTGGCTATGCCTGCTCTGTATTTGTAGTGCCCAGAGGCTCATAGGGCTTCCTGTACCAGATATGAGGTACTTAGTAAATATTTGTTCAACAAGATTTCTTTAGGGACAATGTAATTATGATAGCATGTTGTTCATATAAGGACAGATCAGAACAGAGGATATTATCCATCACTCCTATTTCTGGGACAAATTACCTGGAGGGAGTAAGGGGAGGGGGGCAGATGTAGACCCAGCCACACACACTCAGAACTGTGCTCTAGTACTGCCCAGGGCAACTCTTAAGCTCAGTCCACCTCAAGTATCACACTGAGATGCCAGGAATTAGGCACACCAATTCAAACACTTTATTCATCAATTAGTGGTGTTAGACTGAAAATTCATATGGGGAAAAACAGTCTTTTATCCTTATTTTATTTGTTTTTTTAATATTTATTATGAATTTTTTCCATAATTTTATTGAGAAACAAATAGCAATGAGACAGTTTCAAACCAAATTGGTAGACTAGTTCTAATATTTAACACATTGCATATTCTTCCTAGTGGTTATTTGCTGTACAAATTGCAGACATGATATCCTATTTACAAACACTATTAGAACAAATCTCTCTATTCATTATGAGAATGTAACTATATATCTATCCTAACCATTTTGAATACACAGATACAAAATGGACATTCATCTATATCCCCTTTTTTGTTTAGTTCCATTAGAGAAAAAGGAGGGCCGCAAGGAAAGCCAACATTTTGGCCCTAGCCTTCCAAGGTCAATTAAGACTCAGGGATATGAGAACTTGTACTGTAACGTCATGTAACGGTAGTGTCCCAAATTTTCTGATCAAGGAGATTATAGGACCAAAGAGGAAAGTGATCGATGATGTAGAGTGAGCCTAAGGAGAGTCAGATGGAGAAAAAACATTCTCTCAGGCTTTCACAGAGAGCACATTGGCCAAGCAATGGCTGTGACTCATCCACATGGCTGACACTGACAAAGGTTCTACAATCTAAGGTACAGGATCTCAGGATAAATCCTGAGGGGATTTAACTGACCTTATCAGATCCAAAAGCTACAGCTCTTGTTGCATAGGTCTTGCTTTATCTTGGTCTTAACCACCAGCAGAAAAGTATAAAAACAAAATATAAGAAGTAAGCCATGCTGTTATGTTGAGCAGTAGGGGACTCAGGTCAACAATTTCTGACATTGCCAGTGAAGCAGAAGACCCAATATTATTATGGGCTACTGGACTCTTTTAGACTATTTTGCTGAATTAACATATCTATAATAAGATCTTTTATCTTTAAATTACATATATGTAAAGATTAAGCTGACATGGTCAAAGACCAAGTCATAAAAGCTCAAACTGCAAAGCTTCTGTAAGAAAGCTGAAGAAAACAGGCTTTGGCTTGGGGGTCCTCACAGACCCTGTAAGCAGGAAGGCAAATTACTAGGTGTAAAAGAAAGCATGATAAATAGAAAACTGTAAGTATTAAAAATC
Source organism: Octodon degus (assembly GCF_000260255.1). Taxonomy (NCBI): domain Eukaryota; kingdom Metazoa; phylum Chordata; class Mammalia; order Rodentia; family Octodontidae; genus Octodon; species Octodon degus. Next base: position 21,746,451 of record NW_004524588.1, read on the forward strand.
TGCTCATTGAAGCTACCATTAAGATAGTAAACGGGGAAGCCATAGGTTAAAAGAAAATAAATATGATAGAGTATCTGATAAGGATATCATATCCAGAGTATGCAAAGAAAAATAAAAACAATCAAGTCTTAAAAACAGGAGTAAAAGTGTTTTAGAAGTACTTCATATAAAAATATCCAAATAGCTAATAACATAAAACATGTTCAACAACATTGGCCATCAGAGAAATGCAAAACAAAGCAGGGACTACCAGGCCGCATCAACCTGAATGAGTAAAACGTAAATGCCGGACAACATCAAGTGCAATTTCAAGAGTTCTGAGCAAGAAGAAATCATTTAATGCACAAAAATAGGTTTTCAACAAAGACCATAATACTGTATATTTTTTTCTTTTGGAACCACATTTAGTTTAGTTGATTCTGTGTATTAATACTGCACAATGTTTTAAAGCATTATTATTTGTAGTAAGAAATGAACCTCAGCCTTTTTGTAGAATTTCAAGCCAAATGTCTAAGCTCTTTTTTCTTCTAAGCTCTTTTTAACTGAAGAAAGAAGAAATCCATGACTTCTATGCTGCAAACAAAGAAAATTGCCCATGTCAGCTGCAAGCGGACGATATCATACAGGGGACAGCAGTTAGGAGCTTAGAGTAACAGCAGTGACCTCTCCTTCTGGTTTCATGAGATAAACAGCTTACCATCCCAAATAAGTTACCCAAATGCTTATCGTGAACAGCTATGAAAATGGAACATGTTTATAAACCATGTTTTTTGAATGTCTCACGTTCTTATGTGCATTTCAAATTTGCTCATTTTTCTTCCTACTGTATCTGTCCTATTCACTCTGCTTTTCAATTCCCAGGGTCAAATCATAATTCAATACCTTGAACTTCATTTCTTACGGAAAATGGTGGTGCTGTAATAAGGAGGCACCGTGACACTTCCCCCAGTTATCGTTTGACTTTGCATTCAATAATGGAATCCACAAATGGGAAGCTTTGACTGACCCAACTACACCTTTACTGTGACCTGTGATACTAAACCGCACCCCATTTTATCCTCCATTTCCTTCACATTTAACATCCTTTAAAAGATCGTCGTATCGGTTTCACAACCTTCTTCTCTGTCGTTCACCTCACGATCCTCTCACCCGTGGTGCACAACTGAAAGCAGTGTGTTCACGCCGCTCTCCCACCTCACCTGGTCTTCCGTCTTTAGCATGTACCTGCTGAGGGATGGTGCATGGAGGAGTGCTGAAGCGCTGCTTCTCCAAGTCCATGCCTCACCTCTGCCACCGCGCTCCGTGCCTTAGGACTCTGGCTAAGTTATTCCAACTTCCCCACCCTCCAGCTTGTGTCTGAGTTTGCAGGTGAACCTTACTGACCGGATGTGGGGGATGGGTACATAGGCAGATTCATTTCTGAGAGATTGCCGTAGCTTCGTGTCTCTTGGTAAGCTATAATTATTGTGAAGTCATTTTTCCTGCTACCCTTGATGCGTGTTGCTGAGTCTTGTTAATAGCTGCCTCTCCTGCCCTTCGGAACAGAGGCTGCCCAGCCCCGGGACTCCTCCTCCTTCTTCCTTGGTAGCTTCTGCAGCTCGTGCACGGCCTTTCCACGCGGTCTCACATGCATTCTCCTTGACTTTTCTGGTAAGGCATCTCCCAGACCGCGACTCCTGTGCCTCTTTAGGACAAAGAAAATAGGGCCTGTGTAGGTGACCTTCTCAGAGGACGTTTTTCTCAGTTTCCAAGTAATACGAGTCTTCTGTAGACATGGGGTGTGTGAGTAAAGTGCAGCGGCAGCTTGGCAGCCGTGGAGAACGATGGCTTTGGTTCCAGATTCATTGCTGGCTGCCTAATGTAACGTTACTTAAACTATATCCATTGTAGCCTATGGGACCGATGAGGGGCCTCTCAGTAGCTGAAGAAACAACGCTGACCCCTTCTGCATGAACAGCTCCACTTCTCTCTGTTTTATAGATCTTCGACAAATATATGAGTTTAAAGAAAGAATTATGCTTTTAAAAACTTGAAACTATTGATAAGTATAAGAGTTTGCAAGTGAAGAAGCTGAAGACTGACAGCAGTTAGGGATGGCTTTTCTGTGAAATGGAACACGAACAAGTGCTTCCTTTACTCTTGACCTTTGATTTTGGTGGTTTAAATGGTGCCTTAACACCTGATATCTCTGTGAAGCTGAGATTATTTTATGGGATGAATAATACACCCTCTAAGATTCTTATTTTGAAGTCCTTGCCCTCAGTACCTTAGACAGTGGTGGCATTTTGAGATAGAACCTTTCAAGAGGAAAAGTTCAGTAAGGTTGCCAGATGCCCCTAATTCAATATGACTGATGTCTTTCTATGAAGATAAAGTGAAGACACAGCTATGGAGCTGTGAGGAAGTGAATTTCTCTTGTTTCAGCCACCCAGCCTATGGTACCTTGTCATGACAGCCAGAACTTAGCAAAACTCTTGGAATCCCGGTTTTCCAGGGTACCAGGCAGTCTCAGCGAGGGCCGGACTTGGCTTACTCCTGGTTTTCCTCTTTGCAGTCTTTCCTTTCCATGATGCCATTTGCCTGCTTCCCTACATTTTCCTTATGGAAGGAGACTGAAGGAGCCATGGTGCTTCAGGCAAAGAAATAAAGAAAAAACACTAGATTTAGAGCCAGCAAAGCCGAATCTGAGTCCTAACCTGGTTGCTGCGCATGCTTGGGCAAGACAACTGCTTCTCTGAGCACCTGATTTCTTCCCAGGAAAAGAAAAGGATAAAACACAATTTGTGCAGTTGTACTGTACACAGGGCACTGTTACGCACCTTGTGTATTTATTTAATATAATCTCACAAATACCTTCTCTGCTTCATAGATGTGCAAAACATTTAACCAGTCGATGCCTCAGTTTCCCAAGGCTGCATAGCCAGACCACATCAGAAGCTGAGTTAGACCCAGACAGTCTATTGTCAGACCACATTTCCCTGATGTGTACATGGCACCTTGGAGGAGGAGTGTGTGGTGATGTTTGGTCTTTCAGGCAGCGACCGAGAAGGCTGGAAGCATCTACTCCTGGGGCAGCGAATCAGCAAGCCCAGCGCGTCGAATCATCCCAGCTCAGGAAAATTTCAGTCCATTCAACTTGCAGTGAATAAACTTATTCTTTTTTTTGTGTGGAGTCACATTATATTCTTTTGAAAAATAATGTGATTGTTCATTTTCATGTGATGATGTTTTCTGCAGAGTATGCAAATGTGTAATAAGATCCGAGCAAGCAGCATACACACACATAGCTGCTTTCTCTGGGAGCATCCAAAATTGTCTAGCTGTTTTGAAATATACAGTAAATCAGTGTGAACTGTAGTCACCTTACCTACTATAAAACGTTAGTACTTCTTCCTTCTATTTAATTATAATTTTAAAATTTATTTTTGAATCTCTCATTGTTTCTCTCCCTTCTCAGTTTCTATTAACCACACAAGTCTACTCTTTTATCAAAGTAAATATTTTGGCTCACACATGTGAGCGGGAACATCTGATATCTGTCTTCTTGCCTCTGGCTTACTTCACTTAACATAATGTTAGCCCTTTAGTTCCATCCATGTTTCTGTAAATGAGGGAAATTTTTTCCTTCTTGCACCTCAGTAATACTCCATTGTATGTATACATAGGCCAGTTTTTCTTTATTCATTTACTGAGAAATGCTTTGGTTTCATATTTTAGGTGTTACAGATAGGTCTACAGTAAACATGGAAATGCAGACACCTATTCTAATTTTTTATTTCTTTTACTTTGAGTACATCTTCAATAATGAACAGACTGTGAGGCAAAACAAGAGTATGAATTTGTCACAATGATTGTTCAGCGTAATTTAAATTAGGAAAATGAGAGACCCAGTCCTAGCCCAGGTCTGGTGAGTGTGCAGAGAGCTTCCTGCTACCCTGCGCCGGCGGGACCAGTCCCAGCCCAGGCGCAGAGTGGGCCAGACCCTCTCCCAGCCCCTCGGGCTGCCCCCCACCACTCCTCAGTGCCTCCCCCACCCCGCCCGCCGAGTAGGATTTTCTGCCGAGTTCCGGGAGGCCCCAGACCCAG
>NW_004524588.1:21754866-21782949 GCF_000260255.1 Octodon degus
AAATAGGATCACAAGTCCACTTCTTGTACAGCAATTAACCACTGAGAAGAATATATGCAGTGTATTATTTGTTGAAACTGTACTTCCGATTAGATTTGAAACTGACTCACTGCTATCTGTTTATCAATAAAACTTTGAAAAAAAATAAATTAGGAAAATGAGCATGCACCACAGGAAGAGAAAACTGCACTATGTCTTCCACACACACGACCTCACAGTCAACTAAAAGTTGAGTGCAGGAAATTTTACTCTGAAGAAAGACAGTGCTTATGTTGACACTCGTGTGGAGGCATGAAGATTGAAGATCAAAATATTGAAGATCAGAATCTTCAGTTCTAATTTCTCCTCCTACTTCTCACAGAGAGCAGGAGATTACCAAATGGCCACTAATACATAAAGAAGATATAACCATGAAAGGAACATGTTTTTACCCCCAACAGGCCATCAAGGTTGTGTTTAGGAGATTTTCATGCTCAAATTAAGCCTGTTCTTTTAGGAGTTCCACAGATTTTGGTTGAAGAATTCATCCTGCCATTACTGAGGGATTTCTGGGAATATGATTAATATGGAGAAATGGTGAGTGCAATAAACCATGGCCATTTAAGGTCAATCCTCTACATGCATATAACACGAAAATGATATATAAAAGTTGGCATTTATAAAATGCTTACTGTTTTGTAATAAGTGCATTCCATTCATTATGTCATTTAATTATGATTATCTCCATCATCCCTTCAAAAAAGTGAGTAGCAAAAGTTGATCTCTGGCTTGGGAGATTTCATTACATTTCAGTATGTTACTGTAGTGTTTGGCTTTTGCAAAGAGCTGTCAACAGCATGAGAAAATGAAAGAGTTATTTGCCACGATGGAGTTAAGCGCAGTCACAGGAACTGTTTTATTTCATTAATTAAATCTATATCTGAGGCAGTTCAGAAAGATGAATTTTCTTTACAGTGGGCTCACCTGGGAGGAGAAATTCCTTCTAAAATGTACTGATGCCCCATAGAATAGCCATTATGTGTAAGACACTGTCAGTCACAGGAAGATGAGCAACACAGCCTGTTTCCCCAAAGAGCTCACAAACATAAAGATAATGTGACCATACAGGTACAAAGTGTTACCAAGGCCCCAGGCTGTGGTAGCTAAAGGACTCTTGGAAACCTTCTAATCTGTACACAAATCCCTACTGTCAAAAGTGTATGCAGTTCCCTGGTCTTTTGATGTGTCACTTCTCACTTTAATTTGTAAAACTTAAATGATAGACTTCACCATCCCATGCATTGAAGGAGTACAAGATATTGTCCAATACCTACAGTAGGGCAGGAACTTTATCACAGTATGCTGTTTCTAGGAATCATTGTTATCGTTCTTGTCTTTTCTTCTGCAGCCATTCTGCCCTCTGTCTCTAAGATGTGGAAGATGTGAGCACAGTGCCAGTCTGTGGTGTCCCTGAAATGTCACTCATACATGACAGCCTCAGGGAGGAGGTAGTGGCAGCAGGAGATATATCACAGCACTCCAGTCACATACAATTTGCATTCAGTGTCCTGGACCCTACATTTATTGGACATTCCCTACTCGAGGAAACAGCATAGTGAACTAGGTCATGAAGGACAGTAGAATTTTCAGTTAGAAATCAGGGAGAAGGGCATTCAAATAGGAAACATTTAAGCCAAAGGCACAGACAGAGAACAAGGCACATGTGAAAGCAGGATGTGTTAAGTGAGCCTCTTTTCCTCCCTTACGCTGAAGGCAGGTTACCCAGCCCTGGCCAGATGCAGCACTCAGCCCCAGCCCTAGTGCTAGACAGTGAAGCAGCCACAAGTTCTAGATCAGCCCCTTCTAAGAAACTTGGTCCCCATGACCATATGAAGCCTTGGGGACATCCAGACATAAGCCAGCACTCCACTAGTCTACATGCTGTTCATTCGGTTACAACTAGGCCCTGCACCGTCTTAGGGAATATGAATTTAGCTAAACTGAAGATGCATATTGTGGATAAAATCCAGAGAATTGGCCTAGGGGAAAGAATAGAGAGCTAGTCACATCTGATTCAAGTTGAATTTGGCAGCTACAGGGAAGCCTAAGGAGGTTTTTGAGCTGTGTGGTGACCTCACGAGTCAGGTTTCTTTCTTTCTTTTTTTTTTTTTTTTTCCGAGTCAGATTTCTTATTGCTGGAACACAGTATCCAACAGCAAGAATTTAAAGGAGGTGAAGTTGAACTCAGCTCACGGTTCGGGGGACTTAGTTCATGGTCAGTGGTCCAAGGCAGGGCCTCGCCTCACGCAGGAAGAGCATAGTGGGGCAGAGCTCCTTAGTTCATGGTGCCGCTCTGGAGCAGCCCAGGACAGAAAGTGGAGCCAGACCAGAAACAGCACCTAACTCTCAGCCTCCTTGACCGACTGAGAAAGGTGCTTTTACTAAAGCTGCGTGTAGTTCCCAAACCGATCAAGTTGATCATTCAGCTTACCCATCACATCTCACACCCTGTCAACTTGACCCACAAATGCATCTCTTTAAACCATGCTTTACCTGCACAAGACACTAACTCCGCATGACCTGATAGGACAATCCTCCTGCATACAATCTGGAAATGCAATAATCCCTTCCTCGAAGTCCCAACAGCTCCAGCATTTATCAAAAGTCCAAGTCAATCTCCTCTGAAAGTCAAAGCAAACTTATTCTCTGTAAAAATAAAACTCTTGGGGCTGGGGAGCTTGCTCAGCAGTCTAAGCTCTGGCCTGGCGAAAGCAAGGACCTGGGTTTGATCCCTGGTACTGCACGTTGTGGTGGCCCTGGAACCTGAGCATGCCATGCAGGCCCCTAAACCAGGTGTGGTGACACACGCCTGTAATCCCAGAGCTGGGGAGGCTGAGAAAGGAGAGACTAAGCTGCATAGCGAGACCCTGCACCAAATAAATAAAGATTAATAAAAAAACTTACCACTGTAAATTAAAACAAAACCAAAGTACATAATCTCAAGGTATAATGACACAGAATAAAAATTTTTATTTCAGGAGAAAAGGTCAAGGCAAGACTGAAACCCAGCAGGACAAACATTAAGTCCCATAATTTCATGTCTAGCAGTCAGGGCACATGGTGGGGGGATGGGAGCTCCCTCGTTTGGGAGGCCCAGAGTGTGCGTTCGCTAATCCCCCAGCAGCTTCCATCAAGTCTGGGCTGCCGGAAGACGAATGCACGAATGACGTGAGCAGCGTGTGAAGGGGCGAGGTGGAGGCGGGGCGGGCGGCTGTGCCGCGCACCGATCTGCTTCCCAAGCAGATTGCGCTGCCGTGCAAGTCGTTCATAGCCGTCACTGTCACGCTTGGCCATGTAGCTCCACTGCAGAGAGGTCTCTCGGCCAAGGTCAGGCCCAGCAGCCGCGGTTCTTTCAACGACTGGTCTATGTGTAAGTATGAAGACCTGGCATAACTGGCCCAACTTGGGCTGACTTTAGCTTCTGAGCGTCCCTCCAGGATGGTGGTGGCCTTGGGCTGTGTTTGTAGATGACTACAGCCTAACTTTTCTCTGTGTCCACTCCGGGTTCCAAGGACATTCCTGATTAAATATCCAGCTCTCCAAGCTCAGAATCTGTTTTCCAGGGAACCCAATCTGTGACATTTACCAAAACCTAGTTAGACTAGCCTAGTTAGACGAGGGGAGGGGTAATAAAGGCTTAAGTTAGAGTAGCACCGTCTAAGCACAGTGCAGACTTAAAGAAGGAGCCAGCATCTCTAAAGAGCAGATTTTCTGTGATGCAGATGCTGCTGGGGAATCTAATTAGGATTCACTAGGACCACATTTCTGTGACTGGGAAAATGATTCAGCTGCCTCCATTCACAGCGTATGTGAAAGCATGAATGAGTGAATAAGCCAGTGAATGCATCAACGTGTGAATCAACGAGCAAGACAGATGTGGCGCGTCCATTTACGTCCTCCGAATGGAGTAGGTCCAGACATGTGACGCCGCCCTTCTGAGGGCCGCAGAGAGTAGCAAGCCACAAAGCAGCTGACTGGTGGCTGCCTGTGCTCTCGCACCTCGTGCTTCTGTACTTGCACATACAAAGACCGCGATGAGGAAAGAGATGCTTATTGTGCTACAAACGTAAGTCCTTTGAATGTTAATCAGGGATCGCCCGGGAGGTGGCTCAGTGAATGTTAATCAGGGATGTGGATTCCTCTAGCTAGGTACGTGTTGCTGCCACTGCCACCTGAGACGCATTCAAGAGCCCGTTTCTAATTGAAGTCATGAGATTTGTACAAGATTGCACTCAAGTTTCATCCGACCAGATCCACATAATCATAAGAGTGAAGCAGCCAGGACGTTTCTCTTGGTGCTTTGACTTTATGAACCAATAAATATTTTTAGAGAGACTCCATAATGCATGAGCTCCTTTTTTTTTTTTTTTCTTAAATAATTTGTCTTTTTCTATTAAAGAAAGACAGCAAATAAGCCCTGGGTAATGTTACATATTAGCTCAGATTTTTTTTTTAACCTAACAAAAGATAGTTTAGCGTGTCCCCCCATTTCTACACTGATGCAGACAGCTTCCTACTGTGAGTGTGACACAGTAATCTGTAGGCACTAAAATGTAGCTAATCTTCAGAGAAAATTCATGTTTGCTTTATAGCTTTGCTAAGACCATTTAAATTTATTAAAATATTTACTGGGGATTTTTAAAAAATATTTATTAAGGATTAGCTATGTACCACATTAAGCAAGGGATATAAGGTGACTAAATAATAAAAGCGCCCAAAGAAAAGGGGGATGGGAAGAGCATAGAGACGGGACAGAAAGAAGAAAGCCTTGGCGGTGTTCGAAAAGCTGTCATAATAAGAGCCAAAGAGTATCCAGGAGACTTAGGTGTCTTGGACACGACATGGGGCTTTTGAGAGGCAGTTTCTGTAGGGAGAAGCCGGGACGGCCACATCCTCAGGAACGGCAGCGCAGCCACGCCGGGCTCTGCGGAGCTGGCAGCATCCTGGTGGGGAGCAGAGCTGAAGCACAGGCCGCGATGTGGGGGCGGGGTCGAAGCAAAGGGACAATGCATTGTCTTCAGATGGGAGAAAGCTAATTTCATATGCTACAAGCAAAGAACTTTAAAGGAAGAAAAATACAGAAACTCAGGGAGGTGGTGAGATAAATGAAGCGACACCCCCAGGAGGCAGCCTGAACCAGGACTTCGAGGGCAAGTGTTGGGACAAAGAGCCAATAATCATGGCCATAGTGCTAACTAATACTCCATCCCTGGAGTATTGTGGGATGTTATTACCCAAGTTTTGGAACTTAGAAAAGCCAGGTACAAAGAAGAGTAAGGTAGATATAGAGGGCTTTCAGGTGGAGAAAGAAAGGAAAGTGTTTGCTATTGGGGGTTCCTTTTCAGTCTTGAATAGCAGAAATCAAGGAAATCTGCTGAGAATGAGGAGAAAGTTGGCACAGGAAAAAAAAAAAAAATTAAACCGCAAAGGTTGAAAACAGGTGTGAAAGACTTGGGAGTGGCTTCCAGCCAGAGAACACGGAGTCCGGGTTGACGCAGCTGCGCACTTGGCTGGGGCAGCGCTCGGCGCAGGGGCAGACGAGGTGGACGCTGAGCTTGGCGCTAGTGCTCATTTTCTGCTCTTTAAGAAGGCCCAGAATCAACAACGGAGCGCTGCGTTTCCGTGAAGAACGATAAAGGAGCAGTTTGCAGGAACATGGGTGCACCGCGAGACCGCCGTAGTAAGTGAAATAAACTGGACGCGCAGGCGTGGTGTCTCTAATGAATAACCCAAAATAGAAAGAAAGAGCAAAATAAACGAGGGATAATAAGAAATATGGAGATAGGTCTTCTGCAAATGGGGAGAGGGGAGCGAGAGGGAGAGGAAGCCAGGGGATGGAAAAGAATTGGGGCGCATTATGTGCCTGTTCTAAGTCCCCACGAGGAATATGATCACCATGCACTGCAAACGTGTACTAATAAAAATAAAAATTGAGAAATAACGTTCAGTACCCTAAGGGACATAAGCGTTAATGCCCCGTAGAATACGCCACCACCTGAATTCCTGCTTGCTTTATACTTAATTACCTTCTCTTGACTTTACCTACTCACTCTTCGACTGCTTTGTGAATCATATTATGAACTTCAGTCACACTGCAGATATTCTGGGACCTCATTAAGACTTTTGTTAAGTTGGATGTTCTGCCTTCCCCAGCCTATGAGATTGTTTTTCTCCCAGTCCACATTCAATCATTTTAATCATTCACAGATGCCAAACAACTGCCTCCCTGCGTTACTATGAATGTCGTTCTCTCTGTGGCATATACACTTCTCTACTTTCTTTACCTGGAAAAATCTGCCCCAGATTTCAATACAGTTAAACATCACCTTGTATCAGTTACTTTTCTCTCATTTCTGGGACAAATACTGGACACCAAATGAAGGAAAGAAAGGTTTATTTAGCTCATTTCACAGAGGTTTCAGTCCATACTCAGCTGGCTCCAAGACAGAGTGGCACATGGCACAGAGCAGCCACTCACGGTGGCAAGGAGTGGAAAGCAAAGGCAGAGGCGGCAGCTCAGCAGCTAGCTGGCCTTCTCCCACCTCACCTTGTACTGCACAGCATCTGCCCAGCGCACTCACACCCCTGATCCCAGCATTGGATCGAGAATCAGTCACTAACTCCAGAAGCCGCGCCATGACTGCATGAGGCTTTGAGGGGACAACTAGACACACACCGCAACACACCTCCTTTAGGAAGTCCTCACTGACTACCCTTGTCCCTAAACACTGTTTTTGTAAACACTTTTAAATTATGCATTTCTCATATGTTTCCTTTCCCAGCAATCTGCATGACTCTTCACTGTTGAAGTGATTATGAATTTATCTTCTGATCTTCCATATAACTAAAACATGAGGCTTTTGAAGTCTGGGACTCTGTGTTTTTAAAATAGTTGCATACATATAACTTACCATAGTGACTTAAATAGAGCAATTGATTAAAAGCTCTTGAAAGATGTGATACATTTCTTTTTAACATTCATTGAAGACTATATATTCCTCTTTCAGATTTCCAAAGGACATTAAAATAGAATTCCAAATGTTGTACACATTCTTTGCATAATGATTTAACATGACTAGTCTCATAAGTACTATTTCTTAATAATCTATATAAGCATTCAGATTTTTTTTTCTTTTTTAAGCAGGGCCTACAGGGTGTTCAAGTTCTTTACTACTAGATTAGACTTGTAGTGATCTGCCTGTTTACAGCCTCCCAAGATCTGCAATTACAGGTGCGCGCCACAATGCCTAGTGTCAATTGCCATCTCAGCGCGCCCCAGGGGTGGGGCCGGCATGGCAGGCCCGGGGATCGAATCCCCAGGCCCTGTGCCTGCTTGCAGGTACTTTAATCCACTGAGCTATATGGCAGGTCAACTTTCAGAAATTTTAATGTGCTACTTATCCTCTTATTTATGCTTTCATAGACAGTAGTGTATCTCACATGTCATTCCTGAGAAAGTATCAATGTTAATGAGAATGATATTAATGCTGCAATGAGAATTGCCATATTTCAAGAAAAATTTTATTCATTTTTAAAGAGAATAAAAAATAAAAATATTAGAAATAGTACATAATTTCAAGAAATAAGATGATAGGAATTCAACAATGGTTGATATATTGTGTAATGTTGTTTTCAAAATTGTTGCTCAGATTACCAGATATAAGCATGTAAAATTAGTTAAAAATTAAGCATTAACTATTCCTTTCAATAAACCAATAAAGATTAGCAATATAACTATCTTAGCTGTCGTGTGTGTGTGTGTGTGTGTGTGTGTGTGTGTATCTACGTGTATATTTGTTACTCTCCTCTTGCTGGGAAAAATACTCGACAGCCAGAATTAAGAAAGGAAAGTTTTATTTAGCTCACAGTTTGTGAAGGTTTCAGTCCATACTCAGCTGGCTCCAAGGCAGAGCAGCACACGGCAGAGGGCAGCAGCTCATGCTGGTGGAAAACAGCAAAGCAGCAGGAGCAAATGGGAGGAGCAGCAGCAACAGAGGCTGCAGGGAGCACGCCTGTCTCCCTTACGCTGCAGCCAGGCATCCGCCCCAGGCCGCGTGGAGCGCTTACTCCCATAATCCCAGTGCTGGATCATGAGTTAATCACAAAGTCTAGAGGTTCACCCCATGACTACATGAGGCTTTTGGGGGACAACTCGGCACAAACCAAAACAATATTGATCTATCTATCTATCTATCTATCTATCTATCTATCTATCTATCTATCATCATCTACCCATCCCTTCCTTCTCTCTTTTCTCCTTTCCCTTATCCCAGTTAAGGAAAATAATTTTTAGAGGAAATCATCTTGGGATTCTAAACTAGAGAAATTAAATAAATGTAATGGGGACCAGCTTAGGTTTTGGCTTTATTTTCATCTTGTTGCTGTTCAGCTCTCACTTTGAGGAGATAAAACATTGTTTTTGTTATTTTCCATTTTAAAGTAGTGATAAGCTGTCTTTAAAAGTGAAATTTTTACTGATTGAAGTTCGATAGCATTTCTGAGACAAGAGGAAGGAAAAAAGGTAATGATATAAAAGTTTGAAAAGCTTATGATTGCATCACTTAGGTCTGGCCGTTTATGATGCTGTTGCTGACCATTCTTCTGTCTCCTTCCACAACAGCTGATAAAATGGGGTGGCACTTGCTATGTGGGGGCGCCGACCTCATGCATCACATAGCTCACAGGAAGCCTTCCTTGACTCTTGAGTTGGTTCCTTTTCCCTTTTCCTGTGGTTCCACAGAACCCCATGCCACTACTCTGCCTGTCAGAGGACCTACCGCTCTGGATTTGGCTTTCAATAGAGTTACTGGTCTCCTTCATAGACTATCTTAGGTCATAGTCATGGACGTCTCAGTACTTTCCCATCACTGGGACAAAATATCTGACACACACAACTTTAGGGAGTTGAGGTTTATATTGGTTCAGTGTCATTCCGTCGTTGACAGCTCCAAGGCAGAAAGGGCATGGTGGAAGGGCACAGCGTGGGCACAGAGATGGCACAGCAATGGAGGCTTGTTCACTCATGACAGCCAGGAAGCAGACAACTAAGGAAGGGGTCAAGGACAATGTGGACCCTCCCACGTCATGCCGCAGGGCCCACCACAGCCAGACCCCACCTTGTAATGGCCACTCAGCTGCTGAACTCACCAGGGGGTGAATCCAGTGATGAGTGGAGCACTCCCAAGATCCAGCTACCTTCCAGGGAGGTAGGGCTTTGGAGGAATATTGTAGATGTAACCCGTAACAGTGGCTCGCTTGCCTTTTCATCCTCTGCTTTTAGGAGAGACCTTGTAACTTAGCAGTTTCTAAAATCTGAACGTATGTATGGATGGAATGAGTGAACAGAAAAGGAGGGCTGCCAGATCTCTGCTCTGCTGCTTCCCTTCTTGCATGCAGGCCAGGACTAGCGAGGGGAAGGTGAAAGCGTTCAGGCTAAGAGCGTTTCCTCTGTCTCTCACTGCTTGTTTTCCATGATGTGCACAGTGGAGTTCTTGCACGGTCAACCCCACCACTGAACTCTGCTTCTTAATGGACTGTGTATCCATCTGTCCATGTGGAGAGGTCACAGAGAGAGCGCCTGGCCTGCTGGCACATGAAAATGCAACTCTAATGTCCCTTAGCTGCCTGCAGGTGTCACCCAGAGATAAGGCAGTTACTCTGCACCTGCTTTTCTTCTCTTTTGGCCACTGTTTCCACAGATAAATAAAAAGAAGAGAACAAATATTTCACTGTCTGTTATGTGTCAAGCCTTGTTCTGTGTGCTTTATTCCTGTGTTACATCATCTCATGCTCACATAAAACTAAAAGGAAGGTGTGCTCTGAAATGTGTAGACAAGGACACTACATTCCTTAGAATCAGCGGGATTCCCTGAAAGGTGCAACACCTTTAGGTTAAAGGACTGGCTGAAGCATTTGCTAAGATGGGTCTGCAACAAGAGATTTACCCTTGCTAATACTCAGTTTTTATATCTATAGCTAATAGCAACAAATTCTCCCACCAGAGTGATTGTGAAGGTTAAAGGTTAAACATACAGAGTATCTAGTACAGTGCTAGGGACAAAGTTAGCATTAAGCAGATCTATACTATCATCCAAACCATTTACAGCCTAATGCCATTCCAGTCAACAGCCAAGGTAACGCCGGTTCCTTAAGTCCCTCTCCATAGTCCTTTTCAGCTTCCGCGGACCTCACCCGACACACTGAGACGAACAACACAGAACATGTTTTCTGCGAATGGCTGCAGTGGTGGAGCTGTTTGTTGCAGCAAAGAGTGGAGGGAATTTAGGATGGGGATGTATGTTTTGAGTCATGTCTCAGGTGCCTAGTAAGCTGCTCTGGAGATGGTGATTTAAGTTTTTCCTGTTTCTGTTTCTTCATCTGTGAGATGGTGATAACACAATGATACAATGAAGTACGAGGAAGTCACATAGGAACGAATACTTGTAATAATACTTCGGTGTCTTCCACGTTGCTGCTGCATTTTGTTACGCTGAGTACTTGTTCTAATACTTTACTTCCATAACCATTCCCAAAGCTTTCTGTGTGTTATAGCACTGAAGCCCTGCAGACAGCTTGACACAGTGGTCTTTATTATCCGATATTTATAGATGGAGAAATTAAAGCTTAGGAAGTTTAAATCATTTTCTTAAGGTAAAGTAGCTCGCAACGTGTAGGATGGAGATTTGAACGTGAATCCTTCCCCCTCTTTTCTGTTCTTTAGTCTTTCAATGTTTAGTTTTGATTAGTACATGTTTACAGTATGCAATGATCCCAGTCCTCAGGAGAGTCAGAACATGCACATAATGCACCCCAAATCTTTCTCTAACACCTCCCCTCCTCTCCCTTTCCTTTCCTTAGTGCAAGAACTGCTGAAATGAGCATCCCTTCCACCTCTCGACCTCTGTCCTTTTTGCAAAAGGTCTACGTTTCTGTTTCCTGTGATTTATCTTTTATTTTGCTCTTTATTTATATTTTGCTTTCCTTATATAAGAGAAGCCATGTGATAGCCAAGCTTGTATGTCTGATCTGTCACTTAACATTATGGTCTCAAGGGTCATCATTTTTCTGCAAATAACTCATGTTTCTCTTTCTGTACAGCAGAATAACGTTCTGTTGTGTATAATGCACTTCTCTCTCTCCATTCATCTGCTGATGGGCATATCGGTTGCTTCCAGGATTTAGGTATTATGAACTTCGCTGCTCTAAACATAGCAGTGAGTGTATCAGTGTAATATAGTGTCCTTAACTATTTCGTGAGGACACCTAGGAGGGACGTAGCTGGGATGAGCCGCATTTTAGTCTCAGTTTTCTGGGGTGTCTGCACACTGATTTCCTTATGTTCCATAGCCTGACCCTGCCACTATTGACTGTACCTGGTACGGAAAGAGACCCACCATACCAGCACGTGGCTAGCAGAGAGGCAGGGCGTGGTGACAGCGGTCGCCTTGATCACGCATGTATCGGAATGCGGAATGCGTAACACCTGGAGGAAGGCATGCGGGAAATTTCCTAAGCGTTCTTACGGAAGCTTCCTCCTTCTGTATTAGCAGGAGTGGTGAGGGTGAGCGCCTTGCCGTCATTCACCCTGGAAGGCTGGCCCATCTTTAAGACAGTGGGGCGGAAAGGATGGCACACATGCTCAGTGCAGGGAGGGCTCGGCTGCAGTGGGTACAGCACTGGGCACTGCAAGGGCTGCCCAGGTCATTTTCCATCTTTGGCTTTAGCGAATGTTCTGGGCCTCATTACTTAGACCTACAAAATGGCAGCAAATACAGAAGACTGCATTTACCTGAGTGCATGCGGGCCTCAAAAGCCAGAGTTCTAGCTAGAAGCTCTGGGCAAGTCTACAAGCCTTCATCAAACAGAGACGGTAAAGAATCACACCCCTCCATGGTCCACTTTGTGAACCAGATACACTAGTCAGCCTTTTGCTACTGCAGCACCTGCGACCTCAAATGCGTCAATTGTGTGATTTCATTCTTGTCTCACTGAGTACAGCGATGGGAGAGGCCTTTGGAGGAGTCTGCAGACTGTGAGACAGGAGGGGTCACTCCCTGGGTCAGGGTATGCAACAGGCACTCTGAATTCACCCCTAGGTCCACCCCAGGAAAATGCTGGCAAGAAAATTTCCAGATCTCTCTAGGCTCAGAAACAGAGGGTTTTCACATTCTATGTGTCAGCAGCTTCCCACATTGTTTACCAGAGACCCATGACATATTCTGTTTCTGTGACAGTTATTTGCACTGACTTGTGCCAGCACTTGGTATATTTTAGTAAGCATGAGTCGGGTTCCCAGGGTCTGACCACCTCAAGGCACTGACCCAGTCGTGTCTCTGAGCCGTCAAAGCAGAGGGTGCTGCTCAGGGCTGTTTTCTCAGAATGTGCTCTCTCTAGGAGCACGTAGGCAAACCCCCAGCCAGACCCAGAGCCCACATGCTTTGGACAAGAGAAATAAATATAGCTGCGGGACTGCTTGGGTGCCATGGATAGGAATCTTGCACATTAGTGTCAGTGTGTGAGCGCCCAGAGAGTTACAAACAAGGGGTGCTTTTAAAAGAGAGCCTTTATTTTTGCTTCCTTACCCAGCTCATGGAAAAAGTGACCCATAGTAATACTTCTCGTCATCTCTGGCCCTGACCTTGATCCTACTTCCTGATTCCTCAGATCCATGTGAGCCAGACGGAATCTCAGCATTGTAACACTTCAGCCTATAAAACTCAAAATTCATTGCAATGTTTTAGTCTAACTTAATAGTTTTCTGGTTCTAGATGTGTGTGAACACGGAGTGTGAGCACACCGTTTTCAGGCAAGAGGTCGCGGGTGCATCGGTGTCGCCCTCCACTCACACAGCACTCCGCAATGTCAGATTCTGATCAATACCAGGAGCAGAATGGATTTAAAGAAGCTCAGTGATATGCACGTTCTCTTAAAAGTTACCCCACTTACCTGCTTTCTTCTATGAGCTTCTTTGAATTCCACTTACATAAGTACATAAATAAAATAAATAAAAATTTCTGAAGCCTTCAGAGGAGAGACTGAAGACGTTTTTCTCACAAGTCCGGCAGTGCCAGCCCTTGGGAAGAAACAAGAGGGAGATTTTGTTTTCAAATTCTCTTCTAGCTGTGTCCCTGAGAAGATAGGGAAGGGCATGTCTTGGTTTTTTCCTCTTTCTCCTCCAAGCAGCCTCAGTGTGATCACATTGTTCTCTTTGCTCCTTAAATTGTCTTTCAGGAATCTGAAATCTCACTACCCTTTTTCGAGGGCTTATATCTTACCTCATGAAACTTATAAATGGTTTGCCAGCAGAGGCTGAGGTTGTTTTTTTTATTATTAATTTTATTGAGAAACAGCAATGAGACAGTTTCAAAACAATAAGACTGCTTCAATGATTAATATATTGCATATTGTTACTTTCTTAGTGGTTATTCATAGTACAAGATGCAGACACGATATCTTGCCCAAATACTTTTAGTACAAATCTTTCTTCTCATTGAATTAAGAGAAAGTAGCTGTATATCTATCCTAGCTATTTCATATATACAGATACAAAATGGTCCTTCCTTTGTATCCCCCCTTTTTGTTTAGTTTTGTTAGAGATGGGTATTCCCTTGCCATTTAAATATTGTAGGTGTGTGAATCCAGCAAAATAATCCAATATAATTCAGTAGTCCATAATAGTAGTGAGTTATCCGCAGGACTGGCAATGTCAGAAGTTGTTGACCTAAGCCTTTCACAGCTCAGCATATTAATATGGCTTTACTTTTTATACTTCATTTTTATACTTTTCTAATGGATGGTTAAGACCAAGTTAAAGCAAGACCTACATAACAAGAAATGTAATTTTTGTACCTGATAAGGTCAGTCCAGTCCCCTCAGGATTTATCCTGTAACCCTGTACTGCAATTTGCAGATCCTTTGCCAGTGTTAGCCCTGTGGATGAGTCACAGCTACTGCTTGACCAATTTGCTCTCTGTGAAAGCCTGAGAGAATGTTTTTATCTACATGTGACTCTCCTTTGGCATACTCTACGTCATTGATCACATTGCTGTGTGGCCCCATAATCTCCTTGATCAGAAAATTTAGGGCACAACTGAGTTACATGATGTTACAGTATAGGTTCTCGTATGTACTGAGTCTTCACTGACCTTGAAAGGCTAGGGCCAAAATGTTGGCTGTCCTTGCAGCCCTTCTTTTTCTCTAATTTTTGGTCTGCAAACTTAGGTTGTTAACCCTCCAGAAGAGAAGCTTATCACTACCCCACAACATATGCAGTTGGGTTTAACCTCACTATCTGTCTGAATATCAAACATCTTAGGCATAACATGGAACAGGTATTTTCCATCTAGTACTGATATGTTAAGCTTTAAGTCTCTACAGAATATGGAGAAAAAGAATTAAAAGATAAAAAAATTTAAAAATATGAATAAGCAATTACATATTTTTACACAGAAATTTAGAAATCTGACCATATATAGCATTGTAGCAGGACAGTGAGGGTTTGTCAATGCAGCATCTAAGAGACAAACAGCCCTGTTTATTATGCGAAACTACAGGGAATGCCATCTTCCCTTGATATCCATGAAAGGTTGGTTCTACTACTTACTGGTAATAAAATCCTCGACACTCAGGTATCTTAGAAAGAATGGCGTTGTAGCTCTAGATTACTCAGAATACAATGTAAATATTATGCAAATAATTGTACTTCGTTCTTGAAACTGAAGGCCACCTATAATATTTTTGTGTTTAAGCAATAATATTTTGTTGTTATGAAATAGAACAATCCATTAGAAAAATAATCCACAGACCTTCATTATTTGTGGGTTAGAGATCTATCTAGAACCAGTACTTTCTGCTTTTCTGCACAATGACTCATTAATTATATTCAATAATTAAAAAATACTTTTAAAAACTATGTGGAAGGTCATAGCCATTTATCATTAATAGTAATCATAAAAAAGAAAAACCACCTTAGTTACTGGTTTATATTTCAGGAAACTTTATTTATAGTTGAATGTTTTCCTCAGAAAGCAGGTATACGATTAGTGCTAATCTGGCTCTGCCCTGGAATCGCACCTTGAGTGTAGTCACGACACACTTTAGAGGGGATGGATGCTTTGTCGGTCACCTCCAGCCAGGACAGAGAAATCACTCTAGTTCTTGAGGCAGAACTAAATTATTAGTAAAATAAATGGGTTACATGGGAGTGAAAAAGCCAAAAGAAGGTGGGGAGACAATGCAGAGGTTCGCAGCAGCAGGAAGGCAGCAGAAGGTTCTGTACCAGGCCCAAGACTCTGGGGCGGCTGGGAAGGGGCTGAGAGATGGCAATTGAGATTGGGTACCACCACGCCCGGTCTCATTTGCCATCTCAGCATGCCCCAGGGGCAGGGCTGGCGCAGCGAGGATTGAACCCCTGTCCCTGGGCCTGTCTAAGCAGGTGCTTTAATCGACTGAGCTATCTGGCTGGCCCTTGAGGGTCTCAATTTCTTGATAGGAAGGGAAAAGCAGAGGAAGGCAACACAAGAAAATGAACAGGTGATACTTTCTTGGAAAGGAGTTAGAAGATGGTCTTCAATATTCCCAGCAACTCTCTGGGCCAAATCAGTTACTATTTTGTTTCAACTAAACAATGTGAGTGTCTGTAGGATTTCTAATAAATCTATTCTGTTTTTCATGACAGGAAAGAGAAATCCTAGAATTCATGTAGCTCCTGGCTGAGTGAGGAGTGCCAGCCCCCCCCCCAGGCTTCATTAGAAACCTGTTCCTATTGAAAGTAGTCTTCATACTTCAGTGGAGCTGTGCCAGGTGAAACGTCACCTCCAGTTGTGGTCAGGGGGGTCTTACATAGTTCATTTTAATGGGAGAAGATATTGGAAAGTCATAAGTGGTGTGTGTGTGTGTGTGTGTGTGTGTGTGTGTGTGTGTGTGTATTTCAGCGACACTAACAAATGGCCACTCCCATAGACGCCAGCCTACCCAGTCTCCTGGGTTCCAGAGTTTCTCTCTCTGGCGGGTGCTTGGGCTCTATCAGTCATCTTGCGCTGTGTGCAAGCCAGCTGGCTGAGACTCGCATTCTTCTCCTTACTGCCCAACTCTTTCTTTGGACTTAGCCCTATTTTGAGTAATTCATGGTTCATGTAATAAAGAGATTATCCAGGCATGTGTCTGACATCCTGTTGCCATTTCTGTCTCCGCTCTGCCATCCTGAGTCAAACTTCTGTTTTGTTTCTTGACAATGGAATCTCTGCTATGTGATGGGAACCGTGGTAGCCACCCTTCTAGGATCAAATATTGCTCACTGCGGTGGCACCTCCTCACACTTCCTCCTACCTGATGTCAGGTAGGGCAGAGAGCAGGGCTGGGACAAAGCTGAAGAAGGCTCAAACGGTGCTCTTAACAGCTGTCCCGTGGCAGAATCCTTCACACACAATCGATCAGTTAATCGGTATTTCTCAGCCTTTACCATACTGTCCCAAAATTTGATCCTTTCTGTAGGAAGTTATATAAAATCATTTTCAATTACTGGTAGAGATCACAGAGGACACAACACACAAATACTCACAGGTCAGATATCTAAGGGTCTTATGATCCAATTAAGTACAAGAATTGATAAGGAAAAATGGAGGAAAAGTAGTCATGTCTTAGTTCTACTCTGAACTCTCATGTACTGTGTGATTTTGAGTTTTCTACAGCATATGAATATAAGCTTTCCTCTTTCGATTATTACGGGTATTTAATAAAAATGAATATAAAAAGTATGGTGCCAACATATGGCAAAAAATTCCCATTTTGAGCATCTCATCGATGAGGGTTCATTGAGTTAATGGTAGCCACTTGGGGTATTTGAAATGAGAAATGTGATGTTCAAAGGAGTTATTCAAGTGGTAGAAAATCTACAAAGAACACAGAATGAAGAGAGGCTGTTTAGAGATTAGCAGCACCCCCATCACCCTCTGGCTGGAGGGAGAGAGGCAGAGTCTGTGTTTGTACCAGAGCTGCCCAGGCACAGTTGGCAGCAGGGGAGCCTAAGGAGCAGGAGCGGGAGCCTGGGGAACCTGCCCCCACCGCGGGAGCCAGAGTCTCCCTCTAGAGGGAGGGAAACATGTGGGTTTGTCCTTTTTCCTCTGTCCCACCTCCATCTCTAGGGAATGTTCCCCGCTAACCACATTCAGCTTATCTGGGGATGAAACATAAAGCTGTAAAGATTCACCCCAGTCTCCAACTTTTTGCTACAATTCTGGCACATAAAGCCATAAAAAAGAAGCAAATTTTAGGGCAATCATGCCCAGCATTGGCACAGCAGTTGTCATAGGTGTGTATGTGTGTGCGTGGACAGGGTATGCAAAGGGTGTTGGGTGAGGGATATACTAGCATGTGGGAGTACAACACTGCTAGAGGGACAGAGGTCATGTGGGGCCCTCAGGAGAGTAAGTGCACACCAGCAGCAAGTGGTCATTTTTTAAGGAAAACTTGAATGAGGTCTAGATTGCTATTGCTTACATACCAGGTAGACCAGCAGTCTAGACTTTTTATGGGGCTCATAGATGAACAGAAAGGAGACTCTCTCAAGCAGTCATAATTAGATTGTGTCTGACTTAGCAAGTATAGAGCAGGAATAATTATCATTCTTAATTAAATGATGATTCGTAATGTTTTTTTCTATGGCTGCTTTGAAAATTTATAGTTTCCTGAAGCTCAGTTCTCTTTCTTAATGAATTTTCTTTGAAGTCTCCATGTAATATAAATCTGGTCATATCAGACTGTAGATTATGAAGGAAAAAAAATATCTGTTTCTACCCATATAACAAATTGGTAGTAATGACGTCAGATCCACGCACCTCCTGCTGATCTGTGATGTTGTTTGTCTTACCTGCCAAGCTCTTCTGGTGCCAAGGGCCTGACACACTGGCTGGCACATAGCTGGCACCAAGCAAGTGGTTGTCATGTGCTGTCATTAAATTAACTGCAGAATATTATTTTCAAAATTTTATGTGATGCATAGCTATGCATATTTTGGGGTAAATTGATAATAATAGGGAAATCTATGACCTCAAACATTATTTGTGTGCATTGGAAACACTAAAGTTCTTCACCATAGCTACTGTACTACAGTGTAGAATATTAGAACTTATTCCTTCTGCCCAATTAACTGCGAACTATTCTGAATTATGAGGCCACCCTGGTTCGGTCTGTTCTGTTTCTCCAGGGAATGAAGTAACGGGGCTTCTGGTACTGCATCTGACAGACGGCAGGCTCCCTGTGCCCTCTCACGGTGACCATTACTCAGATCTTTGCTGCATGAGTTCCTGGTCATGTGGAGTTAGCTTCTCTACCTACCAACTAGTGCATCTGGAGAGCGAGCAACCTGTGCCTACATTCAGCCATTACGAGGGGCAAGAAAAATACTCAGCTGGAAGCAAGTAATTGTTCCCGAGCAGCTCCTGTGGCCTCGGAGCTGTGCCCGCCAGCTCCCAGCCTGGAGAGCGCTGCTTGTGTCAGTGGGGCTACCTTCAGACTTTCTCTGCGGTAACACGGAAGTCTCACTGACCAGGAACCTGTGGGGTTCATTTCGAGGAAGCTGGTTTAGTGTACTGCCCCAGTTCAGCCAGTCACGCCGGCATCACATGTTTTTAATAAGCTCTTCCTTCCACCTACTTCCAATGATGTAAAGTGGTTCTTCCTCTGAAACACACCTTACATCCCAGCCCTTTTATGGGGTAGCCCATTGCTACCATCTAACTGCAGGACCTTGACCTCTAGCGGTAATTTCTTAATCCCCTTCTGAAATGCCTACATTTCTGTTCCTGTGTTTCTGCACTTGCTTGCTAGAACTTTCTTCTTAAATCACCTGCTCTCAACTTTGCTTTATGTAGAATTGTGATTACAGTATGTTAGAACTGCTAAGAATATTTCCATCCAGCTTTAGAAAAAGGAAACAAAATAGCTACAAGCTATTTTTAAAAATATGTTTAATGCAATGATTTTTAAATAATAGAATGGACATCTCTCAGAATATAGGACATTACCTAAATTTTATTCTTGTAACTATAGGCAAAACTCATTATTTCTCTCTTTTAGAAGGAACCATTAAAGTTTTATAGGGGATAAATATTCAGAAACTCTTAAACATATGTTCTGATAGATATTTTGGCCATGGATGAGACCCAGCCCCAGGGGGTAGCTGAGGAGATGAGGAAGTGAGGAAAGGGGCTGGACAGGGGCTAGGAATCTGCCCTCTGTCAGCTCCCCCAAGCTCCTATCCCTTCTGTATCTGCCTCCCCTCTCCTCACTCTTACCTCATGGAATGTCCCACGGCACCACTCTGCCACAGCTTAAAAAATTCCTCTCCTTTTTCATCCCAGGTCAGACCATTCTGCCTAGCTCATCACTGGATCAAAGTGAAAAATACACAGCAGCTCTGCGACCCAGATCACAGGCTTCGGATGCAGGCAGCTCTGCGTTAGAAACCTGGGGTGTACTGCTTAACTGTCAGACAAAAGTCGGCAGATTTCTTAAAATATTGGGATAGGAATGTCTAGTACATGGAGTTCCTGATATGTCACAATTGCTCAACCATTAGGGGTTGTCATACAATAATTTTAGTTTAGGAAATGAAAGCAGGAACAGAAAAGGTGAAAGCGTTGCTCCAGAGGTGTCGGTAGGAGCTTAGGCACAAACAAAACTGTATTACAGAGTCAGACAAAGTCACCTTCCTTCCTTCCTTTCTCTTGAAACATCTGGCACTACTCATTTGGCCTGTTGTGGTTTGGAGTGCAGGTTGTATTTCCTTGTACCAGTGTGTAGCGCAGGGAGCAGGTTCTCGATTCTAACATCTACACAAGGTGTCACAGAAGCTCAGCTTGTTGGTGGAATGCATCATGTCATTTCAGGGAAACAGCATGAATACAATTCCTCCTTTAAGTATTAATTCCATGAATATGCAAAGACAAGCCAAAGAAAATGAGGGCAGGTAAATGCGGGAAGTGGGGATCAAAGGACTAGTGGTGGAATGACCAGTAATCCCCAGAGGAGCTCCAAGGAAAAGGTTCGGCCCAGACAGAATGGTAAAGGTCACCTTTGCTTATTTTTTGCTGCTTCAGGAAGAGAAGAGGCAGATCTAAATATATTTAAGGGCTTAAAGCAAAATGAAGTTGAGACTGTCTGGTTTATCTACTGCTGGGCTTTTTCAGTTCCACTGGATTCTAAACAGAGGCTATCTGTGTCAGTTGTCCAAAATGAACACTGAGAAAACAATTTGAAGATGCAGAACCACCAAGATTCATCAGAAAATAAACTCAGTTTAAAACCCCTGGTATGCTCAATATATGACCAAGTATACGTAACGATTGCCAGCCAATATCCTTATAACAAGGCATGTCTTCAGCCCAATGCCTTAAGAAAGGTCACTCACTTGTCTTCCTCAAAAATGTGCACGAGGACTAGGGAGATAGCTCAGGGGAATAAGCACTTGCCTGGTAAGTACAAGGTCCTGAGTTCAATCTCCAGTACCGAAAAGAAAATGTGCATGCAAGTGTTGATATAAAATTTAAAAAAATGAATTTGAGTACATTGGAAGACTGCAACAAATTTCTATTCTTTTTTGGTGTTCAAAACATAGCAGAGTTCATTTGTTTACTAGATTAGTACATGTTTCAAGATATAATTACATTCATTGTGGGCAGTTAGCATCTGTGCAGGACACATCTTAATTCTTTTCGCATCCCGCCCTATCTGTTGGTTCTTTTCCCATTTGCAAAAGATCTATCTTTCTAGATACGTTTTATTTTGCACTTTATTAATTTTGTCATTTTTTTCATAGAATTAATACTTAGAGGAAGAATTGCTATTAATTTTTGTTTCCCTGAAGCAGCAGAATGTATTCCACTAACAGCACTTTGGGCTTCTCAGCTAAGAGAAGCCGTCAATGTTGAAGCTTCCACATCGGATTTATTTCACGTAACATTAGTGAAAGCCACGAATGGCAATCCCTGAGTGACGGCAAGGTCATGAGCTGAGGTGGCTGACACTTGGAGCAAAAGTGAGATCCTACATCAAAGCCAGGAACAAGGAAAGTCAGCAGCTCCGCAAGGAGAAGACTTCTGGGCACTGCACACAGGCAGGCAGCAGATTCTTTCATTTATTTATTTTTTTTGTGGAACTGAGGATTGAGCTCAGACCCTTGCACTTGCCAGCCAGGGAAGCGCTTATTCTATTGAGCTATCTCCCGAGCTGGCAGGTGATTCTTAAACTCCTGAGGAAGTTCAAGTGACTCTGAACGTCAGGAGGAAACACAGGTGACATGTCGCGAGGTGCCTGGGGTGGTTTCCTATCCTGGCGCCTTGGAGGTAACACTACAGCTGCCTCCCTCGGGCCCTTACAGTGACCTTGGGCCTGTCAGTGATTGAGGAGGAAGGAGCCTTGCCAGACGTCTGTCCTGGCTATAGACGCAGGGGACCAGCCGTAGGCCCTTCTCGTCTCGAATTACGGTGGGTATGTCCAGCAGGGAAGGGCAGAAGCTAAAAGAAAGGAGTGCAGAGGGAGGTGGAAGAGGCAGACAGGAGCCAGCAGAGGCAATAAGCAACTTTCAGAAGCCTGGTGAGGACGCAGGTTCTATCTTGCCACAGAATAACGACATCAGTGTGTAGCTTTTCAAAGATTTCTCAGTAAACCCTAATGCACTTTGTGCAATTTAAAACTCAGTATTTCCAGAATATATTAAGAATCATTACCAACTGTATATAGAACATATGGAATTGCATTAAAAGTACAAGTACAAAAGCCAAAAGGGTATTTCTGATGATCAGTGTGAGAAAGGTAAAAAGAGGTGGTTGTGTTTTTCCTACTCCGACCTAATAGAACTTCAAGGGCCTCCTTTAGGTTCTCACAATACACACAAAGCTCCAGCAGTGTAGCAGTGAAAATGTGGGCAGAAAGTTACAGGCGAAACAAGTTCTGATTGAAGCTTAAGTGTCATCAAATAAACTTAATTTATGCCAAGTACAGTAATTAGTGGGGCTTTGCTTAGCAAAGAGGGGTGGCAAAGAAAACGAAAAATAAAGTTCACACTACTTCATCTATATCTATATTTATATATCTATATATCTATATCCATATATATCTTTTATTTTTTGAGACAGGGTCTCTCTACATAGTCCAGGCTGGACTCGAACTCATGGCCATCTTCCTGCTTTAAACTCACTGCTTGCTGAGATTACAGGTGTGTACTGTCCTATCCGGCCAGACTTATATCAGAACCTCTTTAGATGATAATTCCCTAAATCTTTACTTAAATTTCCTCTGATAGAGAATTCATATAAAGGAAGACATCTGCAATTTCCTGACTTAGGCCAGTGAGGGTATAGCAGGTCTTCAGAGACCGAGCTCTCTCCTGATATTTAGGCTCCCTTCAAGTTTCCCTTGATCCCTCATAGAGAGTGTTCTGCTCATATCAAGAGCATGGAGGAGAATACAGAGAAAGAAAATGCAGCATGCTTTGGTACATTGCATTTCCCTTTTGCTGCAATTACCAACAGAGCAGGGACCCTTTAGATCACTTCTTGATAACTCTGAGTTAATAATGAAAAGTAAGAGGAAATTCAGTGCACTTAGCTTATTTTAAAATGAATTAAGTAGCTAGATTCCATGTATGAATTAATGCCAGCTCGGAAGATAGTACTGGGTGGCATGTTGAATACCAACATTAATTTCAATCGAACTGAATGAAGACTTAGGCTTCAGCCTTCTTACCTCTCTTTGGTATGTTTTCAAACTTTGTTTCCTTCCTGCTCATTTATGTCCCACATTTTCCCCTGACATTAGAGTTTGAAGCTGGCATGATGGAGCGTCTCTGCAGCCTCAGCACTCTGGGAGGCCGAGGCAGGGCAATTGCAAGCTCGAGTCTAGTCTGGACAACTTAATGGGACCCTCTTTGAAGAGAAAATATGGGCTGCAGCTGTAGACAAGAGTGAAGGGCCTGGGTTGGATCCCAAGTACCACAAAACTTTTACAGAAAGAGTTTGAAGGTTGGGAAGACAATTTGGCAGTCTAAGCATCTGCCTGGCAAGTACAAGCACCCCTCAAGAAGCTAATCATAGCTCAGTAGACCAAGCACCCACTTAGTCAAGTGCAGAGACCAGGGTTCAATCCCCACATGCCATGCTGGCCTCGCTATCGGGCTCACTGAGCCTGTGACCGAGACCAGGAGTGATGGTGCACCCCTGTAATTCCTGCTCTGGGGAGACTGAGGAGGATCACTAGGAGTCCAAGCTGTGTGGCGAGACACTGTAACAAATAAATGAATGAATAAATAAATAAATATTTTTAAAAAAGAGTTTCAGTTCATGAGTAAAAAAAATACAAAATTAATACAATCATAAAACATCATACTTAACAGTATGATGCAGTTATGCAATGGAATACTATAATTGATATAATATTATTAGAAAGTAATATATAAATTATGTTTGGATATGTTTAATCTCTGTGGTTAATTTAAATAGTTGAACATAAAATAGTGTCTAGTAAATGTACCTTTTTTATAAAACAGATCAGGGTAAGTGGAAAGGCAAAATTTCAGAGGAATTGTACATCAAATGTCAACGATAGCTCTATTAACTTTATGATTTGTATCTTTTAGCTTTTTACCCGTTTATATTTTCTAACGTAAGTACTGATACACAATATAAAAGGGAATGACTTTGGTACCAGTCTTTGGTCAGAGAAACCCTATCTGGGACTATCAGCTGAGTGGTTGAAGACCCCGCCCTCTGGTTTTCTCTCCGATCTGTCTGATGCCCTATAGCCGTCTCCTTGTTGTACACACTCATACAAATAGAAGTGTTTCTCTCTTTGCTCCTGTGCCAGGGAGATGTTGAGAAACACCGCGGGTTGCACATCTGCTGTTACCCCCCCCCCCAACTGGAGTCTCTGTCCAGCTGCGCATGTGCAGCTTCTCCTAGAGCCTGCGCCCTCCGCGTTCCCACTGCCTGGAGGAGGGGGCCGTGGTTACCGGGGACTGGACCCGCGGAGGAAATGTGCGTAGAAATCAACTTTCACCTTTCTATTTTCTCTGTGACTGACAGAAACCAAATTATCTTAGGAACGTAAAATCATTTTAAATGTATTTTAGGCCTATTTCAGTATCATTAAGCTGGGAAAAAACCAAATTTTTTTCTATCCATATTTCTCTCCAATTCCCAAAGGCCTACTAGGACAAAATCACAGACAAAAAATAACTTAGACTAATTTAGACTCAGCCAGGCAAGCTATTTTTTTCCATTGTACATAGTTTTTGTTTTTTTTTTTTTTTCAAAAATCTACTTACTCCATTAATGTTATGAAAACATCTATGTGGTAAGAACAAAATTGATGAGAGTTCTCCATAGTGAGTAATGTCTTTGAAAATAATTCTGAGAATTCAGCTTTTGTTGGGCATTTTTTATTTTTCTTTCTCCTCACACTATTGTACATGGAGTCACCCTGCTACGAGGACACGTCCTTTATCATCTGCCCTGGTAGTGACGGTGCTTTGGTCTCTGCAAACGAGAACATTCGCAATGTCTAAATATTTTGATTATAAATGAAGAATATTGGATAGTTTTATTCATCTTTTCCTTTAGTTCCTGGATTTCATTGGTTACTTTATATGGAATATTGTAAAGGGCATTTTATACTGAATATTTCAGTTTCTGCGGTTTTACTTTCACATACATTTTATTCAAGGCAGGATACTTTCTTCAGTGCCATCATCTTTTATTAACGTTTTTATTACAATGTACATTTCTTTCTTATTATATCTTTAAAGTTCTATCTTTAGGTAACTGCTTCAAGTTCTTCAGAATACAGCCAACATTTTGTTCTTTCACATGGCTTTTTATGAACGTGTGAACTGTGAATCTCTCAGAGTATGGAGATAACATCAAGTATCTTTTTATGTAAAAATTTTAATTTCTTTATCTGGTACAGTGTCTCACAACTTAGGCCAGACTCGTAGTGATCCTCCTGTCTCAGCCTCCCAGTGCTGGGATTATAGGCGTGCACCACCACATCTGGGTTGGGTGGCCAGCACCACATGCACTACCAGGATGGAACCTGGATCCTTGCGCTTGCCAGGCAGGCACTTAGACCACCGAGCTATTTCCCCAGCTTCTAGTATCTTTCTATCTGCTTGGGTATTCTTCTCAGGAACTGTTCAGTAATTATTCTATCTTTTGGAGTATTTTTTTTTTTTGGTAGAGTAACTTTATTTAAAATGTTTTCATTAATACACAATAATTGCAATAATTTGTTGAGGAGTTGGCATATGTATATAGCACATATTAATTCTTTTCTTACCCTCTTCCTGTCTCTCTCTTTTCATCTCTTAGTTCCCTTGCCTTTTGAAAAATTTCTCCATTTGCTACTACCTATCCTTAATGTGGTCTTGGCTTTATGCTTTGAACTTCTCATATGAGAACTAATTACGGTTTGTGTCCTGCCTACCTCACTTGACTTGATGGTCCACACTGCACCCCTACCGAGGCCAGGCTTGGTGCACTGAGTTTTACTCAAGTATAAAGATCAAAGTAGTTGAATCTTTAAGGTCCAGTGGTAGTGCTGAGATGTAAGTGATCTTCAAAGCTGACTGCCAGGTTTACCCTAGACACCAGCAATTTCATGGGGAGTAGAAACAGTCTCTGCAGCCATAGATCTCGTAGTCCAACCAAGGAAGACAGCAATGAAAAGATTTTTATCAACTGGTGACACATACTATAAAGGAAACTGGGGAAGCAGGAGAGAGCGGTGCTCTCTCCTGAAGTTCTTTTCCAATGTTACGCTGTTTTCTCTTGGATATTCAAGGAAGGTTTCTCGGAAGCGGCAACAAGGAGCAGGCTTCCATGACATTTCTGTGGGGGGATATTTCTGTCAGTGCCTCCCACTGTACCAGCTGTTCAGCCCACCTCAGCGAAAAGGGTGAGGAAATCCACTTCCTTCCTTAACGGGAGGAACAGCAGTGTCTCATGACAAGGACAGAGGAAGAAACGTGGGTGAAAAATCAGGACTCACAAAAATCTTTACCTATATTCCTCATTATTCATTTAGAATTCAAGCCAAAGCGTATAGGACAGATAATCTTTTCGAGTTTTTCTTTACACAGTTAATACAATAACTATCTTATTTATTTTTAAACATATTAAATTGTCTTTATATTTCTAGGATAAAGTAAAATTGGTGACGGTATACATGGCTTGTAGTATATATGTACTTGGCTGATAAACCATACGTGGATTTCTGGAGCCCATGACCGCACTGTCGCAAGCCGTTGAGCTTGGCTGATTTTCTGTCTTACATTGTCCCATTTGATTTAACACGAAGGCCAGCTTAGTCTCATACAAACAATTGGAAAGCATGACCTCTTAGTACTGGTGGATACTAGGCTGCTACTAACATCGTTTCTGGAAATATTTAGTAGAGGTTGCCAGTGAAGCCATTTGCTATTTTTTTTTTTAATGGGTCAGTGTTAAATGCTGCTTCAGTCTTTAACAGAAACTATCAAGAAGAGTTCCTACTTCCTCCTGTGTTAGTTTTCTTTTCTAAAACTTACTTTTCTAAGAAATTTTCAGTTTTCATTTGAATATAATTTTGTTTATATCTTTCCATTATTTCTTAGTGTCTGTAAGATGTGCCGTGATGTTTCATTCTACTGAAATTGCCTTAGCTTTTTTGGATGTCTTGCACTAGGTTTTTCAGTATCATTTATTGCAAAAATAATATAATATAATATAATATAATATAATATAATACAATAATATGTATAATCTACACTACACTATGACTTCATTATACTGGTGACGTTACCCAAAGCAATAAGAAAACAGAGAAGAACTAATGTAAATAGGGATTAGAAAAACAATGAAAAACCCTTCTCTAGTTGAAAATAATGTGATGATATTCCTAGAAAACCCAGGAGAATTATTGATAAAATTAAATGAACTAAAATAACAGAAGAATTCAGTGAGGTAACAGGACATAAAATTAATGTACAGAAATAATGGTGTTCATGTATGCAATAATATTTAGGCAATATAAAGAAAGATAAAACTTTACAAGCTCAGGAGTGGGATAAAAATTTAAAAGCTTAGGAACATGATTAACAAGAAATGTACAAAATCTCTATGGAGAAAATCTTATTTTTTGAATTTTTATTTTATTTTATTTTGAAGAGGGAAAAACCAGAAACAGTATGAATAAAGACAACCACAAAGCAAAAGAAAACAATAAAAATGGTATAGAATCTCCAAACAAGAATATAAAATTAACAATTGCTTCTATATTACATAATGTTACCACATTTATTTCTCATGTTACCAGATATCGGCAGCAAAATTGATCAAAAAATTAAACATTAACCCTTCCTTTCACTAAACCTTATTTTTTCTCCTGACCTTTTACTTTTCAATTTATTTTAAAGAGAGTATAAAAATATTAGATAAGACATTAGAGATGACACACATTTAAAGAAACAAGATGAAAGGTATTCAGCTGTGGCTGTTACATTGCACATCACTGTCTTCAGTGCAGTTGCTCAGATTATGGATATTAGTATATAAAATTAGTCAAAGTCAAAATTTTACACATTACCTGCTACCTTCAAAAGACTGATAGAAACTAGTAGTACAATCATCTCCGCTTTCTTGTCTGTGTGCTTACATGAAAGGAGCAAAACTGGATTTGAGCAACTAGCAAAGGCATTCCTTGCATTTGGGTATGGTGACTCAACATCATACACAGTGTTCACAGCAGCTTTATTTGTAATAGCCTAGAGCTTTAAACAACCCATGTACTCATTACCACACGAATAAACAGATTATACTTGCAGTAATGAATGAGCTAATCACGCATGCTCTCATGTAGAGGAACCGCAGAATAACTATGAATGGTTACTACAAAACATCATAAAAGGTTCACACTCTACAATTTCTTTCTTCTTCTCTTTTCTTTTCTTTTCTTTTCTTTTCTTTTCTTTTCTTTTCTTTTCTTTTCTTTTCTTTTCTTTTCTTTCTTTCCTTT
>NW_004524588.1:21783180-21793367 GCF_000260255.1 Octodon degus
TCTCAGGATGCCCAGGGGGCGAGACCAGCACAGCAGGCCCGAGGATCAAAACCCCAGCCCCTGCTCCTGCTTGAGGGGCTTTAATCCACTGAGCTATTTGGCCAGTTCTTAAACCTCTACAATTTCATGTGTAATAAACTGATCTCTACTGGAAAGTGTATCAGTGGTTGTCTGGAAATGGTTGGTGGGAAGATAGGAAGGAGTGAGGATGGGTTGATCATCAAGGAAAAATGTGAAATTTGGGGGATGACAGTTCATTACTCTGATTGTAGTTATGGTTTTATATCTGTGTATACATCAAAATATAAGTCAAATCATGTACTTTAGGTATAGTTTATGGTATATTAATTCTAGCTCAATAAAGATACTTAAAAATAAAACCCATCATACATGATTCCCATACTGCTCTGGTTTTATTATTCTTATATACATATTGCATTCTGAAAGGTTTTCCATTTTGCCATATAATTTATTTTTCTTAGGAATACCATTAAAATCCACTAATAAATGAGATTTTTCTTTAAAAAGACATTTTTTTTTTTTTTTTTTTTGAGACAGGATCTGGCTATATAGTTTAGAATGGCCTTGAACTCAAGCCAGGGTGGCCACCAACCCACAGCAATCTTCCTGCCTTAGCCTCCCAAGTGCTGGGACAATAGGAGTGCACCACCACACCCTATGTTAACTTCTGATCTTATTCCTAAAGTTTTAAGAATTTGGTCATCAGAGAATACTTGTATTATCTAACAATAGAACTCATAGCTGTTTGCACATGGCAAATGGGTACTAACTCTGTGTTTGCAGTAGTGGGGACTGAATCAGGGCCTATCTGCTGAGCTATGTTCCCAGCTGCTTTCTAGTTTTTGAGATAAGATCTTGCTATCACTTAACTGCCCAGGCTGGGCTCAAATTTGTGATCCTTCTATTTCAGCCTCCTAGAGTGCTGGATTTACAGGTATGCACCACCGAGCCCCATTTAAGGCCTATTCTTATGATTAAACTAAGCAGAATCATAGAAGCCTAGATATCAAAACAGTATACCATTTAAGACTTCTAGAGCCTAAAACGGCTGATGGTGCACAGTCTATCAGTACCCTCCTGGGGAGACTAAGATTTTTCCATACTTGAAATCAACAATTCATTGGAGTAAAGTTGGGAGATGGGAAGAAAGCTAATCCCCTCCTCCTTTTTCATCATCATTTCTAGTTACAACTTTCTGTCATCACACTGAACACAAAGGTATTTAAAATTGTCATGATGTCAAAATGTGGAAAGAATCATTTCTATCTTATTACACAAGGTGTTTTAAAATGTTGATACTTA
Source organism: Octodon degus (assembly GCF_000260255.1). Taxonomy (NCBI): domain Eukaryota; kingdom Metazoa; phylum Chordata; class Mammalia; order Rodentia; family Octodontidae; genus Octodon; species Octodon degus. The sequence continues at coordinate 21,784,504 of NW_004524588.1, forward strand.
GCTAAGTCACAGGACTAAATTCATATCCCCAAATTTAGCACTAGCACTAGCTCTTTTTTTTTTTTTTTTGAACTGGGGATTAAACTCGGGCCCTTGCACTTGCCAGGGAAGCACTTATTCTACTGAGCCATCTCCCTGGCCCTAGCACCAGCTCTTGGTAGTTACAATTAGAAATGTTCAACATTATAAAAATGTCAGTTTACTAATGTAATGTGATCCCCCAAAATGTCATACTTTTTGGTGGGTTGAGCTAAAATATTTGAAGCCAAAGTTTCCAAGGAAAAAAGAAGAATAAGAATAACTGGGAAAATACAGAAAAGAAAGGTGAATGAATAGACGATGAGGCTTACATTTTATTACAATGCACTCTAATTCCACAACTGAAACTAAGGAACTCACAAATGAATAAGCAAACACCAATCAAATAGAAAAGTACATCTAGAAATCGATGCGTGTGCATCTGGAAATTTAATATACTGTAAAGATGCTGTCTCACAATACTGGGATGGAAGTGTTTAATCAGTGCTTCAGGGCTATGTGAGCAACCCTTTGGAAGAAGGCCAAACTGAAACCATAATTGATGCCATACACAAGAACAAACTCACCCGAAGCCCAGATATATAGACACAACATTAAGTCAGAAAGTATTAGAAGTCCGTCTCCTATCTCCTTGCAGTAGGGAAAGTCAATTTAATTGTAATTTAAACTAGATCTGATAAGATTTAAAGAAATTGTACCATTGCCTTCTGGACCTCTAATGTGAAATCACTGGTTATCTCACTTGCTCTCTTGTGTGTAATGTATCATTTCTCACTGGCTTCTTTCAAGATTAATTCCTTGCTACTGTTTGTCAAAAGCTGAGTGTGATGTGCCTACTTTTATGAGGAAGGACATAAAAAATGCAGTCAGTATCTAGTTGTTTTTGTTGTTTTAATTTATTTCAGTAAAAGATATTGGCATTAACCCCCCCAAAGCCTTCTTCCCCCCTTGCTTTAAGCACACAGGTCCCATCACTAGCCACTTTTTTTTTTTTTTTTTTTTGTGGTACCAGGGATTGAACTCAGGACCTTGTGCCTGCCAGGAAGGCGCTTATTCTACTGAGCTATCTTCCTGGCCTTTATAGTTCTTTTTTGTGCCTTTAATTTAGCTATTTCAGTTGCTTTAATGTCCTGAGTTAATTTGAATCGTCTTGCAGGTATTGAATTATTTTTTCCTGCATCCTAGTTGTTTTAAAGAGATCTTTTCTTACTTTTTCACTAGCTGCAATGGTGTCTTTCAGGTCAGAAAGTCTATTTTCACTTTTACACAAATGGTTTTGCCAGCTTGTGATTGAGGTTTTAATTTCCTGTATATCACTTTGAACCTGTTTCATAGATTCTATTTCTTTCCTAAATTGTTTATTCAGGGGGTCCATCATTTTTATATTCTCCTCTATTTTTTTGTCAGTGTATTCTTTAGAAGCACTTAGTACTTCTTTGATTATAGTTCCCACTACATTTTTTAGTTCCGAAATTATTTCTGATCTGATTTCTTCTATACCTTTCTGCAGTTGATTCTTTACTGTCAACGCTACTATTTCCGAGATATCCAGCGTGTGATTTCCAATTTCTTCAGTGCTAGTGTCGCCCGCAGTTGTACTGGGTGGACTTGGGGCCTGAGACTGCATTTTGTTCCTTCTCTTTGTCATTTTGTATACCACTGTCTTCTGACCTTTGGTGTAGAGCTTAGATAGATTTATTACCTTAGCACCAGGTCCGGATCTATGAAGTTCGGATTCCTCCAGGTGGGTGTTGTTTGGATCTGGCTGCTGTGCTTCACTTCTTTCTGCTGCAGCTGTTAGAGTTGAACCCTTTGTGTCTCTCTGGCAAGATGTTCTGCTCCTGAATCAGTTGGGTGGGTCTTGCCTCTAGCCTCTTTGCAGAGAGTTCTGCTGAAGGGTTCTGTGCTGGGCCTGCATGCATCCTGGGTCAAATGAGGATCCGCGGGCCCCAGGTCGTCTCATTTACTCCCCGGGACTGCGCTCTGGGTCTGTTCAGGATCCCGCGGCCCCGGGTCGTCTCACTCACCTAATTTGAAAGGTCTATGTTTCACGATGATTTTGACACTGGAGAAGATTCAAAGTTGCATCGTACTGGATCACAGCTTAGGTGCAGGGAGACCCATAGCAGTGTTTGTACCTGGCAAGAATTGCCATAAAAGTTTGATTAATGTGGAATGATCACACAATATGATGAATGTTTAAAATTAAAAATTAATTACTCTAAGAGACACATTACCATTTACCTCCCTTAAAGTACCCCATCTTGCATTGAACACACTTACTCCATTGTTTTTGACAATGTGTGCTTTACTGTAATGAGGTTTTTAAAAATTGAAACATACACTATATCACTGATTACCCCTTGCCTGTGGAAGATTAAGCTTCTACAACACACCAAACTGCTGTATGGAACAATACTAATTCTGAAAGACAGACCAAAAGTATACAAAATCACCTGAAACTAGAATAATTCCCAAGGAGTCACCAATTGAAAGAAGGTGTCTCCAAAGAGTAAATTTATCCTTTTTATGACTCCTCTGAGGAGAGTTTAAACAGTCACCAAATGTAGTGGGCAAATCTCCAGTAGACTCGTGGTAATTGTAATGGCTTGTTGGCAACTAGACAGAATTCAGGGCAGTCTCAGTGTTGGGGAAGTCGGGAAGATTGCTGAGAGAAGACAGCTGGAGTGAGGTGGTCCTCAAATTATGTGAGGAAACCCTCCCAAGCCTCAGGGTGCCATGATGTGCACAGGGGGGCAGACTCCAAGCAGAAAGTACTGAATTTAGATTTGAACTGGCATCTAGGAGAAATAATCTGCTACTTACTTTGTTGTTTTGCAAATAAAAAAATTGGACTTTTTCATAGTCTTTGAAATGTAATATCTATTCTGTCCAGATACAATCCAAACTTAATTAACAAAGAACTAGAAAGTTGTGGCTGATTTTTAGAGAAATATAAATAAGTAGAGATGGCCTAGATGTTGACATTGGTAGGAAAGGGTTTTAAAGGAGTTCTTATAACTATGTGTAATGAAGCAACATAGCATATTGATAGAAAATATCTAATGAAAGATATAAATTGAATAGAAAAATAACAAATGTAAATTTTATCTTTTTTGTTTCTCACCTTCTTTATCTATATGTAAATACCTGATGAAAATCATAATGTAAATAATGAAATTTCACTATTCACTTCTTGGTCTTGGCAGTGAAATTGAGATGACAGAGGAATTGGGCAGAAAGACTAACCCTAGACAATCTTCTCATCTGAATAAGAGCAAGAAAAAAAATTGCAAGAAAGTAAACAGAACATTAAAAGCTGGTGGAACAATATTATTTACAAACAAATACACAGATTGGGAGTCCCAGGAGGCTATAAGAGTACAGGCTGAAAAAAAAGTTTCGAACATATAATGGACAAGATTTTATACAGATGTAATGAGACACAGGATTAGATTCAAGAAACTGTTTGCTATTGACCGATCAATTCTGGTCCAAAGAAATTACTCTAAGGATGCATTTCCAACAGTGTGAAAATACACAAAATATTCAGTCTAACTTTATTAATAGTTTAAATGAATAGATACAGTGTTAATATCAATGTATGAGATATTATTTGAAAAAATTATAATTAACTTTCATCAATTGACAGAAAACTTCCTTGAAGAGACAGACTAATCAGGGGCTCATGTGGTCTCTATTTCATTTACTTAACTTCACAGCTAAAGCACAAAATCCCAAAATTAACAAACAAACATTCATGGCTGCAACCTATAAAACTGAAGATAAAGAGAAAGATGATGGTCTGAAATTTGAGGGCTTTCTTTGTGACAATATAATCCTTATTTTGAAGCAAACATTGCTTCAGATTTTTTGGTTAAGTTTTCTGCTTTCATATTTTTACCTCCTGTTTCATCAGTACCCATCTGTGGCCTGACTCCTTGATTCACGGGGCATCGGCTCCTGCACACGGCACAGCTCATTTTGCTTTTCTTCTTCTCCCTTCCTCCTCCATCTATCCCCTTTTCTTCCTTCTATCTTTAGTCCCTTCCCTTTTCAAAACCTCTCTCTTCCTTTTCGTATCATCTTTTATTCTGCTACATAATTTTTTTAAATTTTGGGTTGTCACATAAGAGAAAGCATGCAGCATTTACCCTCATGTATATGAGTTATTTCACAGAACCCTGTGGCCTCAGTGTGGCTCCCTTTCCTCACAGGTGACTCTGATTTCCTTTGTGCCTGCATGCCACTCAACTGTGTATATATACCACCTTTTCTTTATCCATTCATCTGTTGAAGACTGTGCATACATTCCTCCAAAAACTAAATTTAGAAATTCCATTTGGCCCAGCAATTCTACTTCCAAGTACCTTCCTGAAAGGGTTAAAGACGTATATTACAGCAATACATGCACAAGTGACACAATGTGATTTTGGTCACTTTAGATTAACATTGCAGAGGCCGGGGAGATGGCTCAGTGGAATAAGTGCTTCCCTGGTAAGTGCAAGAGCCTGAGTTCAATCCCCGGTTCTGAAAAAAAAAAAATAGATTAACATTGCATTTATTTATATGTATGTAATGGTCAGCTAGAATCTTTTGCAAGCTAAACAATTATTGAATTGCACTGCCTTAATGCATTCCATTTAATTTGGCATAGTTATGGGGGGAACTACCTTACTCAACAAATTTATGTAATATTCCTTCATTTTCCTTCTTTTTTTATCATACCACAAAAATCTTTTCATCTTGAGATCCTTTAATTTATATTTTATTATAGTTTATCAAGATTTTAATTTTTAGTTACATTTTTTGTTATATAGGTCTTGCTTTGTCTTGCTCTTAACCATCCAGCAGAAAAGTATAAAAATGAGGTACAAAAAGTAAAGTCGTATTAATATGCTGAGCTGTAAAAGGCTCAAGTCAACAACTTCTGACCTTGCCAGTCATGTGGATAACCCATTACTCTTAGAGAATACTGGACTATATTGGATAACTTTGCTGAATTCATGCACCTACAATATATTAATGGCAATGGAATACCCATCTCTGGCAAAAGTAAACAAAAAAAGGGGAATGTAAATGAAGGACCATTTTGTAGTAAAAAATATGTATATATATATATATGTATATACAAAATAGTTATCATAGATATACAGCTACTTTCTCTTAGTTCAATAAGAAGAAAGTTTTGAACTAATAGTGTTTAGACAAGATATCATGTGTGCATCTTGTACTATGAATAACTACTACAAAGACAAAAATACGCAATGTATGAATTATTGTAACTGTCCTACTAACCTGTTTTGAAACTGTCTCATTGCTACTTCTTTCTCAATAAAATTAATATAAAGATTTTAATTCATATTCATTAATTTATTGATATTGTATAGACCTGTTTCTGTTCCCATTGTTTGATTTTTCTTGTTTTTGCACATTTTAGTTTTAGCGATGTGAAAAAGTGAATAGTAGCTTAAATAGATGGCAAGACAATATTGGAAACCATATTTTCTGTTCAAAGTTACATATAAATTTAGTACACACATGATAAAATTGCTAATAAAGCATATATTATTTGATGAAAAACTGTATTAGATAGGTACCAAAAAGAGCCCAAAGCAACTCAATCCATTCTTGAAATCTTCATTTCCTCAACAGGGTGACATTTACCCATAATGCAGTGGTCTTTTCAACTATCTTCTACTTATGAATAAGCCTTCTTTACTCAGTGCATATTTTCAAATTTTTCTGACAAATATACAGTATAATGACCTTAGCAAATATTTCACCACCAGTATCCTAATACTTAATTGGGAGAAATTAAGTTTGTCCAACATGACCAGTTCTAATTGAAGCCATGCTAATTACAAGTCCTTACAAAATACTAATAAGATGATACAATTCTGTGCATCTATATCAAGTTTGAAAGAAGGCAAGTATTAAAATAGATTGATATCCTTACTTCTCTGTATGTCTCCACTCATTAAGAAGAATGCAATTTTATTGTCAAGAGATGTATCAAATGAACTTTAATTTTACTTTGAAAGACTAATTGTAACCCTTGTACATACAAAGTTAGGAAATTGAGATTTAAACATCTACTTTTCACTTCATTCCAATTTCACTCAAACCAGAACCAATTCTGTCAAGCAAACAGTGCATATATGTGTAAAAGGCCAAGGTTCTTCTCAAGGACTTCACTGCCTTTGCCCAGCGATACACAGCCTCTCCTCATCATGTCTGAGTTAGGAACTGAATTGTCCTTTTTCATTTCAATGTTATAAACATACTGCATAAGCACATGCAAACTGTACGCAGCACGATTTTCAACGTAGTGAGAACTATATGTTGTTTAATCATTTAGTAATTTTTAATCTGGCAAACTGTTATTTTTTCATTCATTCAATCTTCTTTGTTACTCCAGAGCTAGTCAGTGTTCCCATACTTGATTCAGAAATATTTTATTGAGAAGTTGTATTGCCTTGTTCTTTACTGGTTTTATTGGGTTTTAAAATATTTAAATAGTTGAAATTGCCCAGGTGACTACAGCATTCGGGAAGTTAGAGCTTATGATGTCTTTGGTAACAAATCAATCAGACTTCCGATCTATTGCTTTTTCTGCTTTATCATATCATATACTCTGTCAGGATACACTAATCCTTTGTCTACCACTTTGCTCCCTTAGGGAGCCCCATAAATGTCCCCTGGATTTTATTGCTGTAGTACACATGCTTCAAAACACAGACAAAAAGTCTTATCCTCCTAAACGATAAATGGATGTCACTTCATAAGTTTACGCAATAATATTTTTAGCATGAAAGTTAAGTGTGAATGAAAAACAGTGCCATGAGAAGAGGCACAAACAATTCAACTGTAACAACACCCCCAGAAATTCTCTCATGATTTAAAGTTAAAGATTAACAATTTAACTGAAACCATAATTATTTTCTAAACTGTATTTTAACTTACGGAATCTTGGCTAAATAAAAAGCACTCAAGCCTGGCGTGGTGGTTCATGCCTGTAATCTCAGCACTCGGGAGGATGAGGCAGGACCGTCCCTTCAAGTTTGAGACCAGCCTGGGCTACAAAGTGATCTCAAGGCCAGCCTGAACTGCATAGCAAGACCTTGTCGCAAAAAGACAAGAAAAAAAGTGCTCACATGTTATAGTTTCCACTCATTGTTTTCCATATTTCATACCCCAGATCATCTTGTCACTACTTCAACATTTACTAACTCACTCAAGTCTACAAGCTGCTGAGTTCTTATACATAGCGGTTGCCCCAAGTCAGTTTCAAGCAGGGTATCTTATTGCTGGTTATCATTACCAGGAAATAGTTTCAAATCACGGGTCCACACGTTGAGAGAAGAACGTTCATCAGTCAGGAATAACCCACTTGTTAATGCCCGAGGTTAGTTTGGCAGGTAATGACTTTCAGTAGTGAATCATTCCCCCGCTCTCCCTCTCTTTGCTCCTTAGGCCTCGCGGTTGTGGCGCGGGCTCATCCTGTCCCTTCAGTGTCCTCCCAGCCACGCATCCACCCACTCTGCACCCCTGAGCCAAACGAAAAGCCCACCTCAGGAGCCACCACTTTCCCCAGCCTCCTGTTCTTCGCGTATTGGCGAAGTCCAAATTCTCTAACTTTGTGACCCCTCCCCCGAATGTTAGCCGGACAATTAGCTTCCCTCACACTTCAACATCCACTTCATTGTGTACCTGGACAGGGGAAGAAAACGCACCTGTCCACATAGGATTGGAGAGCCCCGCTTTCTTCAACCCGCTTGTAACGCGCCTCCGATCTTTTCAGGGCTACTTCCTCACCGGTGTGGCCCAATTTAACTAACACCTGGGGAGGGGGCGGGCGCGGCGTCTTGCAGCGCCCTATTCTGACGCAGTCACTCTCCAGTTACCCTCCTATCAGCCCCTTGTCTTTTAATTGCAGCTTTTGCCTCTGGTACCTTCTTATTTGCACCTTTCATCTCCGCCTGTCTTCCGGGAAAGCTGTGCGAAGCCGGCAGGTGCCCTGTCTGCTGGTTTATCTTTGAATCCTCAACCAGAACTGACGATCATTAAACACCCATGAGCGAGCGAGAAGGTCCCTAACTGACCATTCCTGTTCGCACTTCTGCCATCCAGATTCATGCTTGTAGAGGAGTTTTTACTTCTCGCATGAGTGCAGATAAATCAGAATTTTAAAGTAAATCTTAAAGACATTTTGGAAACGTAAGCAACATCTGGCGGGGCGACAGTTTCGGCATCCGCAAGAAGCCTTTCCTCTAAAGTAAGCTGGTTGCTGGTCTCTATGTCAGCATCGCTGGAAAATGCTGGCCTATTTTTGGTGGTTTGTTCAAGAACTGGAAACATCTGGGGCTGATGTCTTAGCAACTCCGCCAGTGGGAGTGGGAGCGAAGACGCCCCAGGAAGATGAAGGCAGTTTGGTGGAAGGAGAGAGCAGCCTCCTTTGCAGCAGGATGCTTTGTTCCTGGAGTGTTACTTAGAGGTTTTTTCCTAGAAAGTCCTGTCTGCGGATCCCGCACACGGCGGGAGCCGCGCAGCCCCGCCCCGCGCGTCTGGCTCCGCCCCCGAGCTGTTCCTCCTCTGAAAGTTGTGGTTTCAGGAGCGGCTCGGCTGGTCCCTCGCACGTCACCCCGATCCTTTTAAAGGTGGGGATCATGACGGAGCGCGCGGGCGAAGAAGGCGGCGCTGCGGGCCCCGAGTCGCGTTGACATAGTAACCAAGTCGGGGCTCAGCCTGCGCGCTCTGCCCCGAGCGGCGCCCGCGAGGTCCCGAGCCCGGCGCCCCCTGGAGCGGCGCCCCCAGCCTCGCGC
>NW_004524588.1:21793467-21818084 GCF_000260255.1 Octodon degus
GTCCGGCACAGTGGGGCGCCCGCCCCTCTCGGGCGGCCGCGGGAGCCGGCGCTCGGCGCCACGACAGCCGGGACTGCCTCCTCCTGCACGCGGGCCCGGCGGACGACGGCTGCTGCCCCGGCCCGTGAGTGCGGGCGGGCGGGCGGGATGGAGGAGGGGGCGAGGGCCGCCTCGGGGCTGCCCGGGCCGGCTGGGGCTTGTCCGGCACAGTGGGGCGCCCGCCCCTCTCGGGCTGGCCAGATGGCCGGTTCCGCTCCGTCCCCCAGAGGCCGGGTCGGATCGATCTGGGCGCAGGCGGGCAGCAGCGCGAGTCCCCGAGCGAGCGCGTTCTGCAGGAGGGAGGGTGACGGGTCTCGAGAGGAGCACGAAGCTCGGGTGCAGGCTTGCGGGGCTGCGGGGAGCCCTCCCCCAGCTCCCGTCCCCCGCCTGCCCCGCGTGGCCCTGGGATGGAGACAGCGAAGTGCCACCAAGAGGCTTCCGCAGGTGGCGGGCGCGAAGCTTTCCCGAGGCGTCCGAGATGGGAGCCGCAGACCGAGGGCGCTCCGGGCGTGCCCAGGGCCTCCCAATAGTCGCCAGCCTTTATTTAGGGACTGGTTTTCCTAAGGAGTGGGAGCGAGTGCTGGGAAGGCGTGAAAGTCCTCACTGTCCCGCAGGCTGTGACCACCCTGCGGCTGGCAGAGATGTCTGCCTCCTGGCCCAGTTTCTGAGCTGGGCAGTCAGGTTTGTTGACCTGTCAGATCCCCCCAAGCTGTTTCCCCAGAAAGGCCCTTCTCGGGTCGTCGTCCTCCCCAGCTCCAAGTGTGTGTGTGGGTTCTGCCCTGCACCCAGCAGACCCCGGGATGAGGGCCCACGCCCTTTGGGGCCTGGATTAGTGCTGCCCAGAGCCAAAGCCTGAGGTAGCTCCCTTTTGCAGTAAGAATTGAGGCCCAGGAAACTGTAAATCTAAGTTTTTCCAAGATAAAAGAAAAACGTTGGAGCTGATTCCATTCATCTACGTTCGGGACAAATCAAACAGACTATTAAAGCATTAGTATAAATGTATCTTTCCTTCTTTTAAAAAAGTAAGATAGCAGCCACTTATCCTAGAATTCACCCATCTATGTTCTGCAGCGCAGTGTTGTTTAATGCATCTATTGCGATTTGGAAGCAGCACTAATATCTAATTCCAGGACATTTTCATCGTTCCCAAAAGAAGTCTTATACTTGATGTTAAGTTAGAAAGCATTTTGATGTCTTCTTAAGCTTTAAAAGCATAAATCACACGGAGAATTTGTTAAAATGCAATAGGTCATAGGTACATCTGAGGCTTTCCATTTCTAACAATCTCTCCCATCATGTGGAGATTTCTAGCCCACGGATCAGATTGAGCAGCAAGAAAAATAGTAACAGGAAGAACACAGTTAATCCTGGATATTCTGAATATAGCTGTTTTCAGATTTGCTTTGAATGTACAGGTTAGAATGAAAACATAGATGGGCTTTTTAAAATTGGCTTTGAACTGAGTTCTCTTAAGCCTGAAGATAGTATGTTTGGTAGCTTTATTTGCTAGCTAAATGAAATCAAAAGAAGCAATATTGTTGTTTTTTTAAAATAGGTTATCTCATAAACAAAAGTTTTCTATTTCATTCTGTATTCTCCACAATCACTTGTTTTTCTGTCTGAGGAAAATGATTTGCTTTTAATACTTGTGGTAATGCGCCAGTAGCGAGGCTAAATGAAGTGATAATTTCAAGCTTTCTTGCAAACTTCTCCCAATGTCTTCTTCAAATGTGTCTTACTGCCTAAAGGAAATCTGTAGTCTCTTGCATTATCTGTTGCTTGGGGAATACATATTTTCTTCCCTTTATTCAGGGATCTTGTGCTGCTCTTACTGGAGTGAACTCAGCAATAGAGGAGTGCACAGAAATTCTTTGACATGTTTCAATTCATAATGTTGCAGGTACTGTAATAAATATAAGGAAGCATTCTCCAGAAATAGGTCTTGGTCTTATCAGAACATATTATTTCCAAAACATCTATGGTTACTTTTTGTCTACTGTTTTCTCTGACAGCGTCTTTAGCTTTTTATAGTTGAACAATCAAGAAACTTTACAACTTTAAGCAATAAACAACAGCACTTTAGCACCTATAATGTATGAAAACAAAGCTAAACAAAACTATTCTTCTCGATAAAGAGTACAAATAAACTCTTCCCTATGTTTCTGACTTGTTATTGAAGCAATTTCCTGTATCTTCTTCAGAGTGGGAGGAGTATTATTTGTAACAGTGGCAGTCACCATGTACTTAGGCATGGTATAGCCATTTTCTCAAATCACGGAGATTTTCACTTATAAGATCTCATGTCTTTGTAAGTTGCCATTTCTGTGCTATAAATTTCCTAACTCTTGCTGAATAATTCTGTTTTGCAGTTTGCTTTTGTAAAAGAATTTTTACATAGAGATTTCATTACTGAAAAGTGTGCCAAACTGTTGTATTTGAGAGGAGTTAGATATTTTTAGGCCTTAATAGTATATTTTTTAATACGTTGAAGGCATGCTTAGAAGAAAAAGATTCAAGTTTTCTTCTTTTCCTAAAGTGTCAATTTCAATTAACATCTTTTCCTATAACCAATGTTTAATGAGCATCAATTAATGCCCTAACTATAATCAATGTTCAGAGGTGGTTAGCAAGAGAAATCCATGCCCTACCTAGGTCCGAGAAGCTAAGCCCAAGTTTGTTTATTTAAAATTTAAAAATGCTCCTCTAGTCCATTACTTTTAAACATGAGGAAGAAACACATACACCACACACAAATACACACACACACACACACACACACACACAGAGTAAGGTTTCTAAGGTCTCAAAATTTGACACATGGTCTAGCGCAGCCTTTTGCTAGGGAAGGACTGACTGACTGTACATAACTTGGCAGACAGTTATGTGGAAGCGCTGGTGACACAGCAGGCAAAGATGATCTCTAGGAACCTTATTACAAGACCTAGAAACATTGGATAAAATATTTTAAATGGTTTAAAAATTTCGCTTCTCAAAATAATCAAAAGGCTACTCAGGCCAGGAGCAGAGAACATCCAAGCCAGGGTGCAGATCTGAAGTGACACTGTGGCTACACTGGGAAGTGCTGGTCCTCAGGGACCAATGAGCGTGGAGTCCAGCAGCCACTCGAGACAAAGGAGGCCAAGGTTTCATTTCAAAGCGAGCGGAGAACTGGGCTGAGACATCCCTCGCATCCAACCAGATCCCTTACTTCACTAACCTGTGGGACGGGGAAGTGAGAACCTCCATCCTGCTGAGCAGACATCGTGCCTTGAGAATTTCATTGTGGGGGCTGCCGGTTGTGTGACGTTTGCTTCTGTTGTTTATTCTCCCTCAAGCTAAAACCTACCATGGGACCCTAGAAGAGTGGAATGCAAAACTCTAACCAATGATAGCCCCAACTATTTAAACTGCTTAAGATTCTCATGGATAAGCAAGCCCTACTAAAGATACGTTCACTCTAATTAATGAAGGAACACACCAAGAGAGTCAGCCAAAGACACACTGCATGATATAACATCAGTATTGGAACCTTTTTTTTTTTTATTGCTTTTTTTGTTTTTGTTTTTGTTTTTGTATTTAGAGCAGAGTCTACAGGGTGTTCAGGGTCTCACTGCATAGATCGGACTCGTAGTGATCCTTCTGTTTACAGCCTCCCAAGTGCTGGGATTACAGGCATGTGACACCACGCCCAGTCTCAATCGCTGTCTCAGCACATCCCCGGGGCAGGGCCAGCGCAGCCGCCCCAGGATCAAACTCCTGGCCCCTGCATCTGCCTTAGCAGGTGCTTTCATCCACTGAGCTATTTGGCCTGCTCTAGTATTGGATTCTTAGGAACATAAGGCAGCATAGTAACATGAAAAAGAATATAAAATAAGGATATATAAAATATTGACAATATAAAAAGAATGCATAAAAATTCTAAGAAAAAGAAAAAAAATAAAAAAGGTTAATACAGGACTGGTGAGATAGCTCAGTGGACGAAGCACGTGCTTAGGCAAGCACAGGGACTGGGGTTCGATCCACAATAGTGGATGTTGCATCACCCCCGCCCTCGGGTGCACTGAGCTAGCACCAAGACTGGGCATGGTGGACTGTGCCTGTAATCCCAGCGCTGGGGAGGCTGAAAATAGAGGATCACTATGAGTCCAAGCTGCAGAGTGAGACACTGTACCAAATATATTAAAAAAAAAAAAGAAACATCTATAAAATAAAAAATAACTCTCAAAATGAAGCACAGGGAAAGGGTTAAAATGCAGATTAGACATAGCATAACTGATGATAATGTCCAATATACAGATATATAAAGGAATGGAAAATATTAACATTAATAAGAGTCATAGAGCTAGAAAGTAGGAATTCCAGAAGGGGAAAATAAAGAGCTTGGGGAAGAGGTAACATTGAAGTCAAAAATGGGTCATGATTTTCTAGAAATGATGGATTCTCATGATGTGGTACATAAAAAGAAATCACTTAAACACATTTATTTTATTTTTATTTTTTTTGCATTACTGGAGATTGAACTCAGGACTCTGTGATTGCCAGGCAAGTGCTATTCTACTGAGCTATCTCCCTGGGGCTTAAACACATTTAAATTGCAGAAAGAAAAGACATGTTTAAAATGAACTAAAATCTGGAAATTTAAAGGGATGAGTTTTAAAATTTGAAATATTTACAATGGAAACACTCATAATTTATTTAGATATAAGTGTTGTATAATGTATAGCTCATAAGAACTGTCTCTTATTTTACATAAAATACGTTTTTATTCTCTCTTTATTAATGTAGTGTTTTATACAGAGTCAGTGTTGTGTTGCTAATAGGATTAATTTAAAACTTAGTCATGAACAAAAACTTTTCCAGAGCAACATTATTATATCTCAATATTAGGAGAAACCTCCAAAAGTTTTAATTTCATATCCTATTTCACATTATGAAAACAAAAATTGCTTTTGTAATGGGTCATGATGGGTCCTTGAAAATTTTTTATGAATTTCAGGGAGGTTTTGTTTCATATGGTCTGAAGCCCATATATTAAGCTTAGCCTCAGATCTTGAACTCTGGATGTAAGAGAGACACAGGAGCCCAGTGCAAGAAGCCACAAGTCAGGTAGCGAGGTCTTCCAAACACAGCCTTCTTTTCTCGGCAGAATGAATTCAGGCTTGAGCACCTGAGGATTGCATAGGGGAACGAACAATTCAGAGCGCGGGCCCGAAGTGTTTCTTCTGGCATTTGTTGCTGATAGAGTGCATTGCTGTCCTACGGAAGTTTAAGACTGAGGTTAGAGTACAGGCCGAGGGCTATGAGAAATTATTAAAGTAGTGTATACTTTTGAAAGAAAATACAGTTTTTCAAACACATTCTACGTTTTGCACATACCTGTTGAATATCTCTTCCCCTTACTAGATGGTAATCCTCCAGAGGTGGCCCTTTGGGCCTTACCATGAAGACTACCTCAGAAAGAGTGGCTCCCTTACTTACTCTTCACAGAACTACTTCTCCTGGACATAACTCTGACAAAGCATAAATGGTGCTGGCTTATTTCACAAAATACATCTGGATCGTCTCAGTAAAAGAATGAAAGTCTGCAGAGAAAGCAATGTTTTTGTATCTCAGCTGCCTGCGACTAGGATCTGTTTTCTTCTGGAGAATCTTTCCCTCGTTATTGCTGCCACCCACGTGCTGCTCCGTGTGTCCCGAGGCTCATTATAGCTTCCCATGTATACCTACTGCCGTGAGGCTGTATCTTCAGTAGGACATGTTACATTCTCAAGGAGAGCCAACGAGAGCAGACAGGTGTCTCGTTCAGAGAGTCCTGGAGTTCTCCTAAGGGCTAACCTTGTCTAGCCCGTAATTCACTCAGTAGACAGGGTGCATTTGGGCCTTTCCTCCTCAGACTACCTCCAATCAATTTAATCACTGGTCATGTTAGGACACAGAGGTGAGGGTGTCTGCTCCTTTCGTCTCTAGCATAAGATCCGCCTTTCGCGTGATTTCCCCATTTTGGTTTTCCTTTGCTGGGTGATGGGTAGTAGATACATACACTCACCTAGGTAAAGACGCCACCCGCCACTATCAACAAAGGTATGGCTTCGCTCTTTTACCCAAAAGACCAGTTATATTGGAGTACAACAGTGCTCCAGCAGTATAGGGGATTTCCAAATAAAAGCCAAGTGTTGGTTTCCTTACAGGATACAGCTGTCAATGAAAAATAAAACCAATCGAAGGGAGCCTTTGTGACATTATGATTTTTTTTTTATACATAGAGTATGTAGTAGCTAAGAATTCGGCAGGAATCCTAATATTACATCTGATTACATCATTTGAACCAGTATCTGCAACCCTAAAGCCAAGACTTAGACTTTTGTTAAAACAGCCAAATGGAACAACCATCTGTGAAAATTATAATTTATGAAATAAAGACTTCATGGAAAAATTAAGATACAGATTGGACAAAGAATGATTGAAGACAATAAACCAAGATTCAGAGGCATAAACAAATGGAAAATATAAACATTATTTACAAAGGTTGTGGTTTGGTTCCTGCTTCTCAGGAAAAAGCAGAGTGAAAATCATTTTATCTATGATTTCTGTTCCTCATTTAGAAGTCAGAATCCCCCATAACCATGTGCATTAATGGTAGGTCTCATCACTGACCGGTTTTGGAGTTTTGTGTTCTGCATAATTAAAACCACCTATTATGCATCCAGTCCTCCCTTGAACTGAAGTAATTAATACCTGCTGCTCCCAAGTGATTACCATGAAGCCTTTTGCTTGGGTGCCAGTTTTGTAAGTTGCTGAGCAACTGGCAGATGTGTTCAAATGCCCACATTTATTCTTTAACAGAATGTTTGTTTACTTCTAAGAAGACATTGCATATTTTTTCTAGGCAGTTATGCTCTTTGACTTATAAGAAGTAACTTTGTGTGGCAATTCATCTTTTGGTGAGCAGAAGTCATAAAAGGAAAACATTTTTCTTAACTCCATTCTTTTTCTCTCTCTTTCATAAAAAATGCTAAATATAATTGGACCCAGTTGGGTAAAATTGCCATTCATGATTGCTCTTTGTTTAGGCATCTTCTGCTGGGCTTTCAATATATGGAGAAGTGCTCATCTATAAGTAAAAAATCAATTATACTTTTGACTTCAAAATTTGTTATGCGGTTCATAATTGGCTGATGCAGATCTCATGATATGCCATATGATTGGCTGATGCAGATTTCTTATAGAAGATCTTTTTAGGGGAGCACATCAGAATGCATGCTGCGACACCCACACAGCAGATATGACCGTGGTGTCACTGTTCTCTACCAATTCAGCTAACTCAGCTACAAGAAAAAGAAGAAATGATGTTAACTAGAATTATAGAGACTTCAATGTAAGTTGTTGCTTCTGCAGAAGGCTAATCCAAACTATTTACATATCTGCAATAACTAACATCATTTGAATACCTATTCTGTTAGCAGATGCTTTCTAGTTGTCATACAAACCTGGCTTGCTCCTGGGAGCAGCCACTTGACAGTGTTTACTATGCATTTTATAAAGAATGCTGAAATATATAGATGTTAACAAATGTGCAGCTCTTTAGGCAGCTGCAAAGTTGGGTTCAAGTAGGAAAACCCCAATGCAGTTGAGTGCAGCTGGCACACAGGCACGGAGGGCTGGCAGGTCACACCAAGTCCCCTACCCTTTTCATCCCATAAATGATGCTGTTACGAGGCACAGCTGGATACAGGTGAGCCGTGCACTTGGAAAGCATGTCCGTTATCCCTGCCTTCTCCTCTCTTGCCAGATTTTTGGGTTGCCACAGGTTGGCTCTGGTGTACTGAACCAAGATTCCTTGCAATGTGCAATGTGCTGATTGTACCTACATTAATCTCTGACTGAGGGAGAAGACACAAGAAAAAGTTACGCACAGCAATATCTAGCATGTTTAACCAGCCATTTCTTCTTTCTATTGAAATTTGAACCACTGTTGGGGGTCAAGCCTTAGATGTTCAATTAGTTTGTTAATCTATTTATTCATTTACCTCTGTTGGTCTATGCTAGACCTCTTTATTTTGTTTTATTTTTTCTTTCAATTTTTATATTTTATTAGGCCATGTTTTGCTACATTTATAACTAGGCCCTTTCCTATGTGCTTTAGAAGTATTAGCTCATTTAGTCTTTATCTGTGATACACGCTTTTTAAATCTTCCTTTTACTGATGAATACAGTCACGTGAAAAGGAGGCTAAGGAACTTGCCCAATGTTACACAGGTATTAGTTGGCAAGAATGGAAAGCGGGAAGGAAGGAGAAAAGGGTGCTGCGTCTTCACTTATCCCAATAAACACTGAAATGAGATTTTGAAAAATTGCCAGTCTGTGTCATCAGAGAAAAACTGTGAGTGCACCAAAATGAGTTGTCTATAGATTACGTGCTGTTTTTACCAAGATCCACAAGCTGCCTTTGAGTTCTTAAAGACAACAAAGGAGCAAAGCTTTCTTTTCTCTTCAGTTCTCCCTAGTAGGCTGGCGGGATTGCTCCTGGGCCTAATGCAGGTTGCGTTAGTGAAACGCAGCTCAGCTGATAGCATGAACCTGGAGAGAGTGCCGGAGGATTTGCACAGTTTTAGAAGCCTTCCGAATGGCGTCTCCTGAAGGTGTGCAGTGCACGACACCAGCTGTGCTCCGCACGGCCGTGTTAAGATAAATTGCCCATTCGCAGCACGTTCCATGTGTCAGTAACAGCACCACTGGTCTTCAGCATACAGAACATTCTAGCCCAGCACATGTTGGGCCAGCACAGAACCGCCACACAAAACTGGGGAGCTAAAACATTTTTTAAGGGAGTTCAATGGTTAGAGATTAAACCCATTTTTGTTATCACCGTGTAAGCTCTCTTGAAACAATTTTGTGGTGAGTACATTGAAGTGCGGCAAGGATGACCGTGAAAGGCTGACCCCTGAGTCCACCAGCGGGATGGGTTCTGCAGGCGCCTTTCCTTGGAGAGGCCCTGGGGCTGACGGCATTGCAGCCTGAAGGAGCCATTAATTTATGATGACAAACATTTGCTTAAGTTCCTTTAATGTGCTAGGCGCTATATTTCATCAAGTATAAGCTTCTATGAATTATAACTGCCCTGATGTGGTATATGCCTTTAAAACACAAGCAAAAGGGCCGGGGAGATGGCTCAGTGGAATAAGCGCTTCCCTGGCAAGCACAAGGGCCTGAGTTCAATCCCTGGTTCCACAAAAAAAAAAAAAAAAAAAAAAGAAAAAAAGAAAATGTGCTATCAATTAAATTATATCTTAGATTTCACTTTTGCCTATTGAAATAGCTCTCTATACTTAACCATCTATAGATTTAGGTTAAATATGATTCACAACCATACACAAAACAAAATGCATTTGTCACAGTGTCACTAAAGCACCCTGAGATACTGGAATGGACTCTCCTGAGTAACTTTTTAATTCAGAATATTCGCTGTGCGTATTTACCCACCCAGTGTTGTTTTCTGTGGCAAACAGAACATTGGCAAAGAAACATTCTTTGAAGAATTTGAATAATCCATGATGAACCAAATTTTGTAAGTGCTAGGCAATTAAACGACTCTACAATTGTTTAGAGGTACCTGCTTGGACCAACAGTTCCAGAATGCTGCTAACCGAATCGGCCTGGCTAACGTTCCTTGGGTGTTTCCGCTGCCCCTCCCACACGCTTGCTCTTCTGTAAAAGGGATGCTCCACTCCTTTCTCAAGGTTTGCTTGCAAGCCTCTATGATTCATCCTGAACCTTTGGGTGCTTGCTATGGCTCTTAATGTTTGTGAAAGCAGCGATGATGAAAACTGTTTCACGGCAATGACTGAGTGCTGACGGACAGCAATTGCAATGAAGCTTAATATATAAGACATGCTGTCTTCCAGCGAAGTTAAAATAGGAGAAGCAAGTATCTTAGAATTAATGAAATATGATCTTCAGGGTGCAAGGGTTAAGGTCAGCGACAGAGGAAATATAGAAAACTGTGAGGCCAACACGATCCTTATGGTCTATCCGGGATTTAAAAGCCAAAAAATAAAAAATAAAGATAAAAGTTTAAAAATATGAAATTAAAAAGAAATTCAAGATCAGATATCATCAGGGGAACTGGAAAATAGTCTGTTTTAAAATAGAAAATGCTCATCTAATACCTGCTATATACCTAGTGCTACTTGTGATATACAGGTATTTGCAGAGCGGAAGTGGTAGCTCTTTGTGCTATACTAATATCAGGAGAATGACGTCAGAGAATTCTGTTTTATGAGCCAACATGTGAAAAAAATTTCCTTTCTGATTTCTTAAATAATAGCATGAAACAATAACTGTATACTTAAAGACTGAAGTAACATGATGTTTATTTTATCTTAATATGAACCTTCTTCCTCATTTACATTTGCATGTACACTATGAATTATGAAATTTCAGAAAGTATGAAACAAGTTTTCAAAGCATGCTAGATTTTATGGAGCAAAATTTCTGAACGGGATGAAAAGTTTTGCTATGAACTAAATTTAAGTGAGCTGATTGGATATATGTATATGTTCTCTAATAATTACTGTTAAAGTTAATTAACATTTTCCAGCATTCATACTGTCCACTAGATCCCCCAAATTTGTGCATCTTATAATTTAAAGTCCCTACTTTTTGGTCTACATCTCTTCCATTCCCCCAACCTCCAGCCCCTGGTAATCAGTGTTCTACTGTGTACTGCAAATCCCACGTAGAAGTGAGAGCTTGTCTTACTTGTCTTTGTCTTTCCGTGTCTGGCTTATTCATCTTAGCATAATGACATCTCCAGATTCACCCCTTTGTCAAAAATGGCAAAATTTCCATGTTTTTATGGCTAAATAATATTCTCATTGGATACAAGTAATACATTTTCTTTATCTTCATCTGTTGATGGATGCTTAGTTTGTTTTCACATTTGACTATTGTGAGTGATGCTTCAGTGAACATAGGAAGGGATGATGCGTCTGTGATGTCATTTCTATGAAATTCTATTTCTATGAACTTTCTATGACACACATTCTGAATGTGATTGCTCCACCACATTTTTTTAAACATACTTTCTTTTACTTTACATTAAATTTGATATAGTTCAGCTATCATGTTACATGGAGATTTTCTAAAAAGCTTTTAAGTGATTACTACATGAAAGTTCTAAAACAAAAGAAAACCTACATAAAGTTTAAAAATTGAAATTAATTTTTTTGACTTATTATGATTAACAATTACAAAACATAAACAATAATAGTGACTAATATTTAGCATTTCTTAGAGCCAGGTAGAGTTCTAATCGCTGTATTGGCCTGTATTAACTCATTTAATGCTTATATTATTTGAATGAAGAATTTGTTACTTCACACTTTACAGATGAGGAATCTGCATTTACAAAAATTAGGTAACTTGCTCAAGATTCCAAGTTCTGGGTTGATGTTGATCCTTTGACATTTTGGCTCCAACATGTAGATGTTTTTTAAAAAACTAAAATGATATATTTTAATAGTAGCTTATCTTATTGTTTCATGATTAATAGAAATATATCTTTAAAAAGATTAGAGGCAACTTAGTTTCAACTTTGAGACCCTTACCAAGTGTGTGAGAACCTTTTGCACACTGGGCCAACCCTAAGAATGAGTAAGGATTCTAAGTTTAGTTTTGTGAATGGACACAAGGGACATTGTGAGGTGGAGGGGTGAGGATGGAGAACTAGTGTGACAACTTGACTGAGAGAATGAGAAACCCAAAGGGAAGTTTTGGAAAAAAATTTCAAGGATATGGAGAATTTGAAATAAGTTATAATAAAACTGTGTTTGGCCTTGTCCCTCCTGTATGAGTGCCACATGTTTTTTTGGGGGGGCACTTGAGGTTAAAGGTTGTTTTTCTTGGGTACTTGAAGTGAAAGGCTGCTTGGCTTCTCAAGAGTTTCTCAAAAATTTGCCCCCAAATTCCCTTGTAACAAACTATTGGATTCTATCCAGGTCTACTGAATAAGACTTCAAGGACCTCATACACATTTGCTTCAGAGCTAAGCTCAGCTTAGTATTTTAGCAGCTTCCTGAGTGTGTTCTTATTTTTATTCTATCCCAGAGGGTCTCTGTTGTTGAAATTATTGTCAGTTTCCAATATAACACTATGCCATACAGCTTCCTGTAGGGGTGGGACTGCTCTGTGTGTATTCCGACTGTTCTGACAGCCATATTTGGTGATTGAGATGTGGCTAGTGTAGCTGAGAAACTGAATGTTTTATTTTATTAATTTTAGTTACTTTAATTTGGTATGCATGGCTAGAAGTTATCATATGGAACAGTATTGGTCCCAGATGAATTTGAGTAATTCATCTTTTTACATGAAGATATTAGCAAAATATACAGCAATGAAAATTATAAAGTCTCGAGTACTGTTTTTCTTGTAAAAATAAATTTACAAGGAAATATGTAAAAATATGTATAATTACCCTAGAGAAAAAAAATTAGGGGTTTACCCTAGAAATTTTCTGGGACTTAGGATGAGGTCATATGCTTCTTAAATTTAGGGAGTGCCCCAAATTCACATACTAAATACATGATGGCACATTCAGATTCTTCAGCTCCCATTGAATTGAGGTGATTTTCCCCAATTTCTTATTCTATTCTTTGCATATTTATTTTTTCAACTTAAGTCTTTATTTGTAAATGCCTTCACTTTTTCCTCTTTCCTGCTATGTCCATTTTCAGGTGGGCAAGAGCAGGAAGATAAGTTTGAAGGGAGGGCCAACACAGAGCAGCGTAGATTTTCATTCCTCATCATATCTGTCTGCTGCAAGTTCACTTCCTGTACCCAGGTAACCAACTCCCTTGTTTCATAACAGTGTGTCTTAGGGGTTTCTGAGGTGCACCCCAGGCTATTTTGTTAATAGAAGTTAAAGAACAAAAGTCTTAAATTTACTTTAAAGACACTTTGTATATGTTGTTTAATTTCTGCTTATACACAAATACAAATTAATATGCATGTGTAAGACATGCATATTTACATAAAGTGCTGTGCAGTTCTTCCATGCATGCATATGTGTATGTTTTGAAAAAGGTTACCGTGGCACTTAATTCTTTCTTTCCCATTCGATATTATAATACATTTTAGGAAATTTAAGTTTATTTATAGAGTGCTCTGGACACGCCTGCTGATTCTTTTCTGAGTGAGAGAGGGGCGTGGGATTGTGTGTTAACAAGGCTGTGCTGCCGGGTTTAGGCAAAGGGAAGCCTGTGCCTCTAGACATCTGCTGGATTACATGTAGGGCAGAAGAATAAAAACAATGAAAACCACTGTTCTTGAAATATTAAGGAATCTGTTTGAAAAATTTAGAATGAAAGTGTGTGTGTGTGTGTGTGTGTGTGTGTGTGTGTGTGGCCTTAATGTGGAAAGAACTGGCACACTGGGAGTGGCGGTGCGTGCCTGAAGTCCTGGCTGCCTGGGAGACTGAGACAGCAGGGTCACAGATGCACAGGTGTCTTGGGCAACTTGGCGAGACCCTGTCTCAAAAAGAAGTTATTTTAAAGGCTGGCAGTTAGGCTCAGTGATAGAGCACTTGTCTAGCTTGTGGGAGGTCCTGGGTTCAATCCCCAGTACAGAAAAAAAGAGCGAGTGTAGAGCGCATGCACATATGCTTTGTAAATGCTCATTCTAACCTGAGTAGAATGCATGTAGATATTACCAGTAATTTGTGTCCTTTGCATGTAGCCTACAGTACATCAGAACAACAAAGGCAAGAGAAAAACAGTATTCGAGACTTTGCAATTTTCATTGCTGTATATTTTGCTAATATCTTCCTGTGAAAACATGAATTACTCAAATAGAATATTATTATTAGTGAATGAGGAAATGTTCCAAAACTTTCATGTCTACTTGTAGCATTTATATGTTATTGGCAGCAAGGTATAATGATTGACACCCAGAATAGTATTCTTGATTTATCAAAAGAAACTTGAGCATTGTGAGCACAATTTAAGAAAGAAGAGATATGTGCGATCGTGCAACACATCTAGAAAGATTTAAAATCTAGCAAATCAACACTCTAAGATATAATAGTAAACTACAATGCCCCCATACGAGGATCAACTTACTGGTGACAATGACGTACACTTCAAGGCCGTATTGTAGGACAGTTCAGTGCTCGTACCTACCCTCTGACCTCTGCCTTCTCCTCAAGTGTCAGCTCACCCTGTCTCCTGGCACTTCATGTTCTGCCACGTGGCAACAGTACTCCTGCCTGCGGTGCGTGGCCTTGCAGCACCCTCTTCCCTGGATTGCCTGGGTCTCGGTTTGCATCAAGAGCACATCTCACACAAAAGCTACATTTCTTGTTGTGTAGGTCTTGCTTTATCTTGGTCTTAACCATCCAGCAGAAAAGTATAAAAATGAGGTTTAAAAAGTAAAGCCATATTAATATGCTGAGCTGTAAAAGGCTCAAATCAACAACTACTGACATTGCCAGTGCTACGGATAACCCACTACTATTATGGACTAATGGACTATATTGGAGTATTTTGCTAAATTTATGCACCTACAATATTTAAATGGCAAGGGAATACCCATCTCTGACAAAACTAAACAAAAAAACGGGATACAAATAAAGAACTATTTTGTATCTGTATATACAAAATAGCTAGGATAGACATACAGTTACTTTCTCAATTCAGTGAGAAGAAAGATTTGCACTAATAATATTTAGACAGGATATCGTGTCTGCATCTTGTACTATGAATACCTACTATGAAGAAAACAATATGCAATATATTAAGTAAAGTAGCTGTCCTAATAACCTGTTTTGAAACTGTCTCATTGCTATTTGTTTCTCAATAAAATTAATAATAATAAAAAACAGCACATCTCAGAGCCTTTCCTTGAACTGTCTCCTGCACTCTGAGCTGTGTATGCTCTGCACTCTCTTGGTGTTTGGGAAGATTTACCCCATCCTTCTTACCTCGCTGTGCTACAGTGATCCATTTCTGTGTCTTCTCTGGGGGTTTCAGATATCGGAGGGCAAGAGTCAGGGAACTAGACTCGTTAGCTGTGAAACATGGTGTCACATGTGATATCTAAAAATGCCTGGTCCATGGCAGGATGGTTGATTGGTCTTGCCAAGTCAAATACCGAGGCAAGTAATAAAACCAAGTAAAGCAGTCTGGTATATGTGTAGGATGGCTTACAACATTATGACCTTTGGATGATATTCTTAATGAGAAAGACAGCTTCCATTTAACTCTGACCAGTCCTTTTGAGGATGCACCAGAAAGTTCCTAAACCCTCCAACTTTTTGAGGAGAATAAAAAATAAAATTGTACATGGGAAATATTCTGATATTTCAAACACTAAATGGTCTAAAAGGATAGTATAGATCAGATATAACTTCCAGATTGACAATTTCTAAAGATTTAGAATGAATAACAGGTCAGTTGCCATGAAATTTTAGTTAAACATTGAGCCAATTTTGCTTGCTCAAATGCTGGCATAATCACTCCACTGACCCAGAAGAAAGCAAAAGTAAGTTCATGTCTTAGTAGCATGGAGGTTTTATTTCTATGCCTGAAGTTGGGCGGACAGTTTTCCCAAGACACTCAGCTGTTGCTTTAAAAAGGGACTCTAAAAGGACAGGTTGAACTCACAGCGGTGCTGTCAAGATTCATGGGGATAAAACTTAAAGCACGACTGCGATAAACCCTTTCAAATTATCAAAAAATTCTCCCCATTCCCTTTGAAAAAGTTATAGGAGTATCCATGTTGATTAGAATTATTAAGGCTTAAAATGCTTACTTTATTTAAATCCGCAGTGATAATTTTATGGAAAGCCTTTCTGTGGAGAATATCTGGGATGATATCTCTGAAAGGTTTCTAAATAAGAATTTACTTATATAAAAGTCTTCACATTTAACTCCCTGCCTACAGAAAAACCGTGGCCAGTTCTCGTAGGAATTTGCTGCAGCCCAGTGTCAGCACAAGTTCAGAATTTGTCGGCGTTTGTTTTGCATTAAAAGTTCATCATAATCCATTATGTTCCCATGCTCATCTGGAAATAAAAGCCCCTTCCACCACTGCTTCCTACAGAAAGATGCAATATGTTTATCCACGACCTCAAGTGTCTTGGGGTCACACCACATCCTCAGAGCTATTCATTCCAGGACAAGGGCCACGCTGGTGACTCACACTGATGACTATGCACAGAAGATTTTGCTTCAGCCGCTTACGAGGCTCAGGCCACGAGCAAATGCACTGAGCACACAGGACCTCCCGGGACAGGAGAAGGAAGCAAGTGGAGCCAAGAGGAAGCCTATACAAAATAAAAATGCAGTAGAAGCACGATCCACTTCAGTATGGCAAAAGGGTAGGATGCCGTGTGACAAAGGTGAAGAAAAAGCTACTTTGTAGTGGAAAAAATAACACAGAGGGTCCATATGTTCTGTGACCAGCTGACCCCAGACCTAAAACATCCTGCCTTTGAAGAACAGGTGCAAAAGCTGATTTACCAAAAAGACAGCTGTAAAATCACCTGAAAGTATGCATTTCACAAGACAAAATGCTTCGAAGTGTGTGAGTTCCCCACGTGTGGCAGTGTCCTCGACGGCTAGCAGAGTACGGGCTCAGGGGCTGTTGGGCAGTGACGCCCTAGCAGTGAAACTTAGCCGAGCAATGAGGAAACTGCAAAAGAAACCCCAGTAGCCTGAGCCTGAGCAGTGGCACCATTGCGCCGTGCTTCAAAACTCCAGCTCACAAGGAACCAAGCAAGCTTGGGGAGACGGAGGGTAGGAAGCGGAGGGAACATGTATCCAGCCCAAGCAGGAGGACAGCAAACGCAGCGGCGACGTGGGCCTGGTAGACGAGAAGCTCTTGCAGAAGAGGAGCTGCCCCGTCTCTGCCTGGAGAGGGCCTCTGCTTTGCTTTAAGTCTGACTTTCAGGTCAGACTTATGTGCAAGGCTGCTTTCCATTTTTGTTCTTCTATTGTTCCCTCATTCTCTGAGTGAAGCAGGGAAAAGGGTACAGTGAGGCTGCTGCTCCCCTCTCGCGTCATTGCCCCGGTCTGCGAAGCAGCCGCCTGGCGCTGATTGGGGCACGAAGGGTCCTGCAGTGACTCTCGTTGTGACAGGAGTGCCACCACCTTCCCAGCTCATACATATTTTATACACAGGCTCATGCAGCCATGAAAAGCAGTAAGGACTGCAGGATAGCCAGGCCGTGGCTCACTCTCTTAGCACTTTCTCATTGTCGCGGGACTGAAGAAATCCTAGCCTTCCGGTTACGACAGCAACGCACGGGAGCGGCACAGGAACATGTGCAAAGATAAAGGTTAAAACCAGTTTGGTTTCGTTTCTCTGCAACTCGCTTCCTAATGAAAAGCAGGGTTAAAAGGAAAACTTCCCGTTTTCAGTGCTTTCTGTTGTGGCGACGCAGCGTGCAGCGCGCTCTCTCATCGCCATTCCTGCGTGTCCCAGCCTGGCTGCCTGGAGTGCCCACTGCGCCTTCCTCTTTATTTATAGAGCTGCACCACGTCTGATTATATGTAGTTTAAAAGTCACCTCTGGGAGTTCAGCTCAGACTCAGGCAGAGGTCTGGGCGTCTATTTCTGTATTTCCATGTGTATTACACACACACGCACACACATACGCACACACACACACGCGCGCGCACACACACGCACACACACGCACACACGCGCACACACACACTGCAGTTTCTGTACTAAATTATGACATGGGATACCATCTAGTCCACAGTAGGTACATAATAGTGTTTTTTAAAAAACTGTCTTGTTTTGGTACCCAGTTACTGGCTGAGTATCTACAATCTGACAAATCTTGGGCACATTCTTGTGGAGTGGAAGATGCACAGGTGCATTTACTTTTCTAAAATGAACTACAGAACCAGAAAAAGATGTATGGGGTTTTCATAAGCATGTGGTAGAACACTGTATGGTTCTGAGGGGTGTACAGTATGTGTACTACATGCTTAGACCTCAGGGGTGAGCTGGTGGGGTAGAGAAGCAAGCTGGGACCTACTCGGAAGAGCATGTGGATTCTCGTGCATTTATAAGTGGTCTACAGTACACTGTTCACAGGCATGAGACAACTAGGACTTGGTTTAGGCTAACATTAGCCCCCAGGAAAGTTGGACCGGATGAGTGGGCGAGGCAACAGGGGTGAATGGGGAGTGGGAAGTTTGGACTCACCCCATGGTGTCATTTGCTAAAATTTACTTAGTTTGAAAGAGGATTCCAGTGTTGATAAAGGTTTGGGGAGAGAGTTACAAAGCCAAGTCTGGAAGAAATGGGCGCAATTTAAAAACATAAAAAGGCTGGCATTAGGCAGGCAGAGAGGGGGCTGCTCACAGGAGGGTTGACCAAGGGGCGTTTGGTTTCTGTAGGAGGCCTGCTCCAGCCGGGAGTGAGCTCGCTGGATAGTCACATGCTCAGGAGCTGCCCAGCTGCCTGGCCTGCAGCCTGACAGGCGAAGGAGGACGCCACGCGGCCTCCTTGACTGAGTGTCATTCCACATTAGAATCCCACTTCCTTCCCAAGTTTCTGCAAACCTGAAGCTCCTCTTTTCTCCTGAGTAGAAAATAACATATTTCTTTTCCATTACATAGGAAAATGATGATTTTTCAGGGTTCTGGCATTTCATTTTATTTCTGCCTGTTGACACGACAACACCACTCTGGTCTGACAGTATTTGTCACAGTCATTTCTATTCATGCTGTGCCATTTAGACATTTCTACCCAGAACCCAGCTTTAGATCACATCCTTCTCCATGGATAAGGTGCATACTTTGTACAAAAAGCAAAGAGTAGCATAGGAATTCTAGAGAAAAATGCAAAGTTTGAGGCACTCATTGTTTAACTGGAAAGAAAGTTTTAAATAAGATAATCTGATAGCTAAGATGGTCTTTCTTTTTAGAATACTTTTTCTCTCTCTCAACAAAACTATAGTTCAAGTGATCAAATGTAGTATATTTTTGGCTTTTCTTGGTGACAGTTTGTAAAAATATTTTGTCATTGAGTGTGACCCCCAAATTGAACCCAAAAATACAGTTCATTCTTTAATGTTTTAATGTTTTGCTTAGTAAGTGCCAGTTTATGATATTCATTTAGTCCTTTAAATTCATTTAGCAATTCCAGTGACTGTATTTACTGATTAAATGACTCAATTCTTATTTCCAGAAGTTTGAAATTGGGCTATTTATTTATAGAAGTAGGTTGAATCGAGAATATGCTCTTATATGGAGAAAGTCTGTTCTGATTACGAACATTCAGGAGCATTTCCCCAACGCAGTCCAAACGTAGATGCAGCTGCTCTTCCTAAATATTTGTATTTGTGGTTTTAACTGCTGTCAATGGAAATGATTATTTTAACTTTTGTTAAAGCAGCACTAAAATTACGTGTTTCTTTGTTAAATCCTTGATGTAATTTTTAAATTTTTAAAATATAATAAAATATGGGAATAATTTAAAATTTCACAGTGATATTAAGTAAAGTCAGTGAACTAATCAAATATGTTTTTTAGCTAAAAGTGAACTATGCCATTAAGGACCATTTCAAGATATACCCTTGTTATACACACACTTCTCCAGATGTAGTGAGGTCATGCCTTTTGTACTGCACGTTTAATATACTCTATTAATCTCTATTTGGGTTTTATGATGTGTCACCTGTTTTTAAAACATCTAACATGTTCTGCGGATGTGTAAGTTTGTCTGGCTGTAAGGTATAAAGCGAAGAAAGAGTGTGAACAATTACTGGTCCATATAGTTAAGTAGTTATCTTCACATCGGACCTGCAGTATTTGGAACGAACAAGTCGTGGTTCCCTCTGTCCCACTGTAAAGTCTGCGTTTGTGAGGTGACCTTTAGCTGAAGAGCTCCCTCGTCTCTAACCCCACACCATGACAAATTGTCCCAGGGAGCCATTGCTGCGCTCACAGTGGCACACTGAGAAGCAGTCAGAGCCCTGGCCCTGCTGGGTGTAGGCAGTGGGGCGGAGGCTGGAGCTGACTGTCACCGTCACGGGCAGCGGCCCCGGGAAGCCGCGCCCACTGAGGCTGGCCTCGCCGATGGCCTTCCCCGGCCTCCCTGGCCGGGCTTGGACTTCTCCAGGGGAGCTCAGGGCGTTGATTTCTAGCCCTCCTCTCTGCGTCTGTCTCCTGTGCCTGTCTGTCACCCAGGCTTTAAGGCAGGATAATAGTTCCATCCTTGTGACTCAGCCCGACATGGTCACCCATTCCCCAGGTGGCACCCGGTTAAATGATCTCTGCCACATGGCAGGGGTGACATGGGATTTCTTCTCAAACTCTAAGTGGCCGTGAAGAAGTCACTCTCAGGATAAAACCTCATGCTGAGTTATTAGTTTGCACCTGCTGTGGGCTTTTCTTGGGTCTACCACGTTGCCAGTTCATCCATTATTTCTTCCTTCTACAGCCAGCGAGCGCTTCTGGGCTCACTTCCTCTCCAGGTCCTATCTTTGATTAGGGTGCTTGCTTGGCAGTCACCTCTGCCTCTTTTATTCTACATTAAATCCACTAGAAACACTGTGTATACTGTTTTATCTACTGGGGCCAGTACAACTGAAGCAGAGAATTATGAAACTGATTTCCCCAAAGCTTAATGTGTTAATTTAGAACATAATAAATTACAACATAGATACAATTGATCCCCTGCTATTTTGCTTTTTCAATTTTAGTTTTAATTTCTATT
This sequence comes from Octodon degus, assembly GCF_000260255.1. Lineage (NCBI taxonomy): Eukaryota > Metazoa > Chordata > Mammalia > Rodentia > Octodontidae > Octodon > Octodon degus. The sequence continues at coordinate 21,814,236 of NW_004524588.1, forward strand.
TCATTAGTACATGTCAGCAGGGCCACATTATCAGGACTCCATTCATCATGGGGACATTGTGTTACACACATAGAACACACTTTGAGCCCAGAGAGATAAGTGAAATGAACCAGAGACATGAGCTTCAGTATCACATGGTTGCTTTTATTTGGGAACCCAAAGTATAAATAAATTAAAGAGTAAAATATAAAAAAGTAGATAACAGAAAATGGGGAGATAGGGCTTTTGCATCTGAGAAGGGGACCAAGAGATGAGGTGGAGAGGGAAGGAGCGGGGAAGGTTGTGTAAAAAGACGCCCTCATAGTTTGATTCAGTGATGGTTTCCCTGAGGTGCTATGCAATCTCGGATCAGCAGATTGGTGTTTCCTGTTTGTCTCACATCCCCATAGCACAATGCATCGTCTTGACTTATAACATCAGTCTTTGCATCTACAACAAGACATTAAGGTCTCCTCCAAAGCAGCGTGCGTATAGGATTCTTTTAGGATTTTAGCATTTTCCACCTTTTACAGTTGCTGCACTCAACCTGATAACAAATATTGATAAGCTCTCTCCTTTGGACCTTGTCCTCCCAAGCATCCAAATTGCTTTCTGCAGAACTAGCAACTCTAATTTTGTGTTTAGAGCCCACTAGTAGGTAATATGTAGCTGATTTCTGTTGGAGCTGTTGCACCGGCAGTGCCGTATGCATTAGAGAAAGCGTTTGGAGGGTGGATGTGATCATTGATTTGCTTTACAAGTCAAGAGTATTGATGAGTCCAAGAATTAGTTAAGAGGCACTCAGTGAAGAAAATGTTTGATAATGTAATGACCGCTGGGTTGTGCTTTTAAGTCAAAGAATTCAGATACATTGAAGAAGATGGAGATTTGAATTTCTACTAAGAGTCTCTGACTATAGTTTTATACTCAGATGTCATATATTTGGGAAAGAAAAAGTGTCTTAACTTATTTTAAGTAGTTAATGTGCAAAATTAGTAAATACATTTTTATTATTATTCTGTATTGAGTTGCAACACACATACAGATGATTAAATAAAGTTTTTCTGTTCAGCATAAGTAATTTTTTTTTGTTTGTTTGTTTTTGGTGGGACCAGGGATTGAACTCAGGCCCTTGGACTTGCCAGGGAAGCGCTTATTCTACTGAACCATTTCCCCAGCCCTGGTTAGTAATATTTATAAAGTGAAATCCATGTAATCAATGTCAAGGGTAGGAGATGCAACCCTTCTGGATTTCCATGGGTCCATTTCCAACCTGAATTGTTATGATAGTTTCTTAGTTTTTCTTTATATTGCCATTAACATAAGTATCTTTAACAACATACTGTTTGAACTTACTGTAAGTAGATCATGACATCTACTTGCATTTCTTTCCTATTTTTCTTGCATAATAATTTTGACAATCATCAATTTGGTGTGTATCCTCATTATGTTCATTTTCATTTTCATTTAGTATCCCATTGTATGAAGATACCATAATTTACCTATGTGTTCCATTGTTGATAGATACTTACATTATTTTGAGTTGACTATTACCGTCAATGTTTCTATAAACATATTTTAAATTTTAATTTTTTTAGTACTAGGTAGTAAACCCAAGGCCTTTGCACTGAGTTACATCCCTCCTCCTTTTAATGCCTTTATTTTGATACGGGATCTTGCTAAATTTCTCAGGCTGGCCTCAGACTTGCAATCCTCCTGCTTGAGCTCGTAGAGTGCTGGGATTACAGGGTGTGCCACCACTCCTGACTGAAATGTTTGCATGTGTACCTACCTTGGTGCATGTTTTCTAGAGTGTGAAAATGGTGTATTGCTATGGCAAGCATCACTCAGTGATTATTTAAATTTAAATTAATTGAAATAAAATAAAATTAGAAATTTAGTTGTTCAGTTGTACTAGCTATATTTCAAATACTTAACAGGCACATGTGACTATTCATTGCAGTCCTAAGCACTACCTACCATGGAATATCATTCTGGAAAGTTCAAATAGATAGTCTTGTCCTAGGATACATGCCTTGGAGAGGACTCCAGGACGTGTGATAGACACTTTCAACTTTACCTAGTAATGCTAACTTTTTCAAAATGGTAGTTCAGTTTCCATTCAGCTGAGGGATAGCTGAGATTCTCCACTCCCAGCTCCTCACCAACTTTCACACCACTTGGTTCAAATACTGCACTAATTTGCTAGGACTGCTGTAATGAGATTTCCCAGACTGAGTGACATTGGAATAAAAATTTTGTGCCTCATAGTTCTGAAAGCAAGAAGTCTGAGACCAGGATGGTGCCTTCTCTTTGGGCTGAGGGAAGGAAGGGTCAGTTCCAAATTGCCCTTTGCTTGTGTCCCTCAGTCTTTACACTGCGTCCTCTCAGTACCTGTCACTGGGTCTCGTTCCCTTCCTCCCTCCAACCCTCCTTCTCACCCTTGGTCCCTCCTTTGCTGACCCTTCTCCTTCCCCAGCCACTCCTCTCCTGTTTGCCAAAGAATATATGTCCTAGTGAATTAAAGCCCACCTACAGGCCTCACTTTAATCCTATTACTTCTTCCATAAGAACCTTTTCCTGAGCTGAAGCCATGTTGTATGGTACTGGGGATTAGGAATTCAACCAAAAAAATTAGGGGGCTGGGGACATAGCTCAAACCCATAATAGATATATTTTTTTTCTACAGGTGTCACAGTAAAACTTTATTTTTTTATTTTATAAAGAGAACAAAAAGTAGTAAAAAATTAGGAACACTACAGAATTTCACTAAACTAAATGGTAGAAATGCAACAATGGTTATTATGTTGTATATTGTTGTCTTCAGATTAGTTGTTCAGGTTACCAGACAGTAGTGTAATATAAATATTCCTACAGCTTAGTTGTCTTACTATTTGCAAATTGGGTTTAAGAATAATTGTATTAAATTATAGTTTTATTTCTCTTGTTTACTAAAGAGATCAAAGACTTTTTCATATATTTATTGTCCACTTGGTAATCTTTTACTAAAAGAGACTGGTCAATTTTTTTTATCATTTTTTTCTGTTTGATCATTCCATATTGCTTTAGACATTCTTTTCATGCTCAAAAACACTAGCTTATTGTATGTGCTACAATTATGTAGCACATAATTTGTTCATACTTTGTAGTTTTGTTAAATATTTTTAAGTATAAGTAAGTTTATAAGTTTAATATATCTAATTTAATAAACATTTCCTTTATCATTACTACTTTTTGTATCTTGTTAGGAAATCCTTCCTTATTCTGTAACTATGCAATGTTTTTTCTGTAAAATCTTCAAAAGCCTTGTGGTTTTATTTTTATCACTGACATCATTTTTAAGCTGGGATTACTTTCTATTTAATTTAGGTAGAGCTGTAATTTTATTCTTCTTTGAATAAAGAAAACCAATTTTCTTAGCAACTCATTGAAAATTTTATTCTTTCTCTTAAAGCCTACAGTATCATTCCTGCTGTATATAAATTATCTCTGAGTCAGTTTAGATTACTTTACTGTGCTATGTTGGTCTGCTTTTCTATTCCTACATTCAGGTGGTATTTTCTTTATCACCAAAGCCCTATAATAAATCTTAATAGAGCAATTTTCCTGAGCTTTTCTTTTCTTTAAGAATTTCTCAGCTAGTATTCATCTTTTGCATTTACTAGTTTTTTTTTTACAGTTTTCTTTGACAGTCTGAACTTCTTTCTAGTTATTATTAAATTAATTTTATTGAGAAAGAAATAGCAATGAGACAGTTTCAACACAGGTTAGTAGAACAGTTACAATAATTAGTACATTGCATATTGTCTTCATAGTAGTTATTCATAGTACAAGATGCAAACATGATATCTTGTCTAAACACTATTAGTA
>NW_004524588.1:21818269-21819479 GCF_000260255.1 Octodon degus
GAGTCACCTAGAGAGAAAACATTCTCTCAGGCTTTCACAGAGAGCAAATTGGTCAAGCAATGGCTGTGAGTCATCCACATGGCTGATACTGACAAAAGATCTACAAATTGTTGTACAGAACTTTAGGGTAAATCCTGAGGGGATTTGACTGAACTTGTCAGATACAAAAGTTACATTTCTTGTTATATATGTCTTGCTTTATCTTGGTCTTAACCATCCAGCAGAAAAGTATTAAAAATAAGGTATAAAAAGTAAAGCCATATTAATATGCTGAGCTATTAAAGGCTCAAGTCAACAACTTCTGAGATTGCCAGTTCTGCAGATAACCCACCACTATTATGGACTACTGGACTATATTGGAGTATTTTGTTGAATTCATGCACCTACAATATTTGAATGGCAGTGGAATACTCATCTCTGACAAAACTAAACAAAAAAGGGGGATATAAATGAAGGACCAATTTGTAGTGAAAAAAATTACATATATTTCCTTCTAGTTTTGGTTGGAAAAAGATTTCTGCTTTTAATCCTGAATATGAGCTTAATTTCATCAAGAGTTTTCTTAAAGCTGCACCTTACTCTTCTGAAAGCCACTATACCCCAAATGCTGTTATAAGTGCTTTGTACACATCATGTCCCATCAGATCACCTTAACCAACAGACATCACTGTCACTCTCTTCTTGGGATTGATGAAGCTAAGTTTCAGGATGTCTGAGGAGCTTCCCCAGATTTCTGGGTACTGAGGGAAGATCCAGGATTAAACTTCAACCTTCTCGCTCTACCTAATTCATTACTATGTTCACATACTTAATAAATGGTTACCAAGTTCCTCCGTGTTCCCGTGAAGTCATTGCATCTGCTACTTTTGAGTCCTTGTCACCTGAATCTGAGTACAAGACTTCTAGAATGTGATGCTGGGTCCATCACTTTTCTGTTCCCTGTGAATTCAAGTCATTTGTCTTCACTTTCTGTTCTGTGTTACTCCACTCACAAGAGGACAGTGCAGGTGACAAATACATGGAAGGCGCAGATGGGAGAGCACACTGGCAAGACAAGGAGGTCAGAGCAAATTGATGCCTGTGAGTAATAGCAGGGAGGAAAAATAAAGTCCATCTGTGTAGATAAAGTGAAGGGAGAGATGTCATAGTTTAAGGAAGAAAAACTGGCAAAAGTCTCCATTGTTGCTTGAAAGTGATTTTAAGTAGTGAG
>NW_004524588.1:21820799-21823550 GCF_000260255.1 Octodon degus
ACATAATTTGGTTTCTGACTATCAGTTAGGTTTGACTGCTGACCTAGTAGCTGTCTTGGTTACTTTTCTCAAGCTGCTGGGACAAAATACCCAACACCCAAAGCCAAAGGAGGAAAGTTTTTTTAGGGCATAGTTTGCAGAGGGTTCAGCCTGTGACCAGCTGGCTCCGAGGCAGGGTGGCACGGCAGAGGGCTGCAGTTCCGGGCAGCGGAAGACAGTGCAAGCAGCCAGAGCAGAGGCAGGAAGAGCAAGCCTCTGTCTTCCCTTATATTGTGAGTGGGCCTCCCACCCACACCTCCCAAGGAAGGTGTAGTGCTCATGCTGTTTCCTGTCCTCCTCTTGCTCAGGATGAGGATGTTTACAAAGTGAGGACCCTAGGTCCCTGCTGAGTCATTTCAGTAACCTTCTAAACTTCTCAAGTTCATCCTAGGGCACGTCCTCTACACTCCAGGATGTATAACTGCTGAGTCACTTAGCTAACCTACACTTCTCAAGTTGACACAATGGACCAATCATTACAGCAGTGGCTATCAGCTGGTTGCAATCAGCATTTGCATAAGACAGGCTTACACAACTATATAACACAGCTGGATCTGTCCCAGAAAGACTTGCTTTCAGATTGTTTATTTAAGGATACTGTCTTCGTCAGGGTCTGAACAGTGACCAGTTCACAGTTTTCATCATAGGTGTTACCATGCTTTCTTCTGGTACTGATTGAGTATCTAGTTAGATAGGTGTCCCCAGCAAGTGCCCAGCAGACCCCGTACTTCTTTTTGTATCCACTCAGCCTGCCTTTGCTTTTAGCTTTCTGTCTCACATGGGCCATGAGAAATATAGTGATTTTTAAGAATGAACTTCTTTGTGTAAAACACTAGAACTTCCTTGTTATACTCTACAAAAATCTTGGATGATTTAATGATGCATAATCAGCAAGCTGAGTCATTTTAAATGTTTTTTTATATGCTATCATCAGAGGAAAAATAAAAGGACTTTTTATCCATCAAAGAGACTTATTTTCAAGATAAATACAACTAACACTTTCTTTAGCCTCACAAAACTTGCAATCAAATTTCCTTCCTTGTGAATAATCATGTGTGTTTTTCTATTAATTCATCACACACATGTTTGTAGTTTTTTCATATCATAGATCTATTACAGCAGGGTGGTTCGTGTAGCTGCATTCCTAGTCTGATTTTCTTTCACTTATGTTTTATTACAACTTCTGAAAGATCATGTTAAAGTTAAAATTTTTTCATATATAAAAAGTTTTGTAGTTTTTTATAGTTTTGTGCAAGCCATCTGATCTGATCTTCATAATTTCTCTGCTCTACACGTATGAAGATGTAGACCCAGAAGGTTGAGTCAATGAAAACTACAAATCATAATCAAATGTTTTCATTTTTGGCTCAATTTTCTTTAGGCTGCATATTCAAAGCAAATTAGTTATTTCAGAACAAAGTATTGTACTTAAGTTACCTGCACCCTTCAGCTCAGACTTCCTTTTTTCCTTTTTCATGTATCTGGTACAGGGTCTCACTACGCAGCTCCGACTTGTAGTGATCCCCCTGTCTCAGCCTCCCCAGTGCTGGGATTACAGGTGTGCACCACCATGCCTGTACTCAGTCACCAGTTTAGCGCTCCCAGAGATGGGGTGGGTGCAGCATGTGGTACCGGGAATTGAACCTTGGTCCCTGCACTTGCCTAAGCAGGCTCTTAGTCCACTGAGCTATCTCGCCAGCCCTCAGGCTTATTTTTCATATCAAGTTTGTGCTCCATTTCTACTGCCATCTTCACCCTGATGGAATGGCTGTGTCTTAGTCACTTAAACTTTGTCATTGGACCCAACACCCATCATTCCCAACTTACAGGACGAGAAATTGATTTGGACTCGTGGTTCCTATCCGTGGTCAGCTGGCTCCAAGGCAGAAAATCATGGTGGACAGTTGCTCATTCATGTAGTCTGGAAGCAGAGAGAAAGGAAAAGCCAGGGACAAGGGGACGTCCTTCCAGGCCCTTCCAGGCCACGCCCTGGGGAAGCCCCTGCAGCCAGGCTCCACTTCCGAACAGCACATCATCACCATCAGCACCTTCACCATCCAGTCCCCTCCATACATACTTAGACATTTCAGGCCTGAACTGCATAGGCTGTGACCTGTGACTGCTGCCTTTGGTTGCCTTGGATGGTGTCTGCATATTCCATGTGACCACGGAGCTAAGTAAAAATGAGTCTCAGTGTACTTTAAGTGTGCATGGTGTGGGGGTTTAATGCTATAGAAGCCTAGGCAAACAAGTGTGATTAAAAAATTTTTAATTCTTTTGGCAGAACCAGGGATTGAACTCAGGCCCTTGCGCTTGCCAGGGAAGTTCTTATTCCACTGAGCCATCTCCCTGGCCCTAAAATTTTATAAATTTTACTGTAAATGATACCCCATTTTCTTTACTATCTTTAATCATGATAAAAATGAAAAAGATTACCTTACAGTGATGCTCTGAATACTCATCTACTTAATTCTCACAGTGTTCCTTAAACCATGGTTTGTTTTCTGTGGCTGTTTTGTTATGTGTTTATTCTTTCAACCATAGCTAGAGAACAGAGGCCTTCGGCAGCCATCTATAAGCTTACCCCATAGGGACTGCCACAGTGCCACCACCGAAAACTGTCACAGGACTCCTCGAGAGCAGGAAGTTTTACATTTGGCATTGCGCGATGCTAAGAGAAGCTGAAGAAGTTGTGTCTAATTTTTCTACTTT
>NW_004524588.1:21825715-21831692 GCF_000260255.1 Octodon degus
CTGCTCTGTGCTGCTCTGCGTTGGACCCAGCTGAGTATGGACTGAAACCTCCAGTAACTGTGAGCTAAATAAACCTTTCCTTCCTTCATTTTGAGTGTCGGGTATTTGTCCCAGCAACGAGAGAAGAGTAACTAAGACAACTAGGTTCTGACATAAGTGGAAACGTAAAATGACTTACTATTTCAAATCTATGGGCAATTATTAAACAAAAATAAATGATCCCATTGAAACTTGCATGACCTGCCAATTATTTCACCACCTGTCAGTTCTTCAGCATTGATGTACTTTGATGGGGAGGCTTCATGTCACAAACACCACAGATTCATTAAACAGTGACCTAGGACATAACTGAGTATATTTAAAATATTATGGGAATATTTCCTTGTCAAATACTTCCCATTTGTCCAGAGTCTGTCTGTCTGTCTGTCTGTCTGTCTGTCTGTCTGTCTGTCTGTCTGTCTCTTCCTTCTTTTCCCCATCTCCAAAGAAATCTCTTTTTACTTTACAGACAAGAAATCCATGAGTATTTCCACTTCAAATGCTCCCGACTCATCCAGAGTAGCATTTTTCTGTGTGTCTCTTTCCCTACCTCCAAATAAATTTCTTCTTTTACTTAAAAAAAACAAAGTACTATAGTAACAGCCAATGTTCAGTCTAGAACTTAGGTGAACACACCCCTTTAACTCCGTGATGCCGTCCTGTGCTTATCCTTAGCGGACCGTAGGTCAGTACCCCCTACCTGTCCTACTGCTGGAGCACGGGGCAAAACCCACCCCCTCCTCCTTGCTGTCCCTGTCACCCTTCACCTGTGGTACTGCAGTGGTCTCCTAGTTAATTTCTTCACATCTAATCTCACCCCTGGAATGCTTTTCTCACATTACAAAGTGCTTTCTACAGAACAAACCTGACTGCTTCACTTTATATTTTAAGCTCATGGATGGCATCCAGGAATTGCAAGAACAGTGGCAGCGGCCTGCATGCCCTCAGGCCCCGGAAGGCACGTTCTCCTTCCAGCTGGGACTCTCCAGCACCTGTAGGTTTCTTTCAGCTGCTCAAGCACACCTGGCCTTAGAGGGCATCTGGCTGGTTGCTTTCTTTCTGAATTTCTCTCTGCTCTTACCCTTCCTTGGGGTTTCTTTTTAAGACAGATCTTCCTGATCCTTACCATAGGCTGGAGATTATTCTCCAACTTATGTAGCTTCTTGTACTTCTTCGAGCACTCTGAGCTCTTGTGCTTACTTTCTCTGTCAGCTTTTCACATGCATGTGGAACTTCCCTGAACAGGAGCCTGCTTGCTTATTTCCCACAACTTGCTCATTTCCGGGAAGCGTAGCAGTTGCTAAGGAAATAAGTATTTATTGAATGAATTAGGGGATGACTCTATAAATAGGATCGGAGCATAAAAATGTCTGCTGTCTGTCTTGCTCTAGTTTTGTTTAATTATAACCAGAAAAATAAGGCCAGTGAGATATCTCAGCAGACTAAGCACCTGCTTGAGCAAGTGCAGGGACCAGGGTTCGATCCCAACACCACATGCCATGCCGGCCCCGCTCCCAGGCACAGTGAGTCGGCCGCCGAGTCTGGGTGTGAAGGTGCACACTGGTAATGGCAGTACTGGGGAGGCTGAAAACAGGAGGATCACTACGAGTCCAAGCTGCGTAGTGAGACCTGAATAAATAAAACCAGAATAAAGTTTTAAATTTTTCTTATTGTTCCTGTATTTTTTAATTGTCATGGCTCCTCAAGTGATTTATGTGCTAACTTTCTCTGATAATTCTTGCAGCAATATGAAACTGTACATGTTCCTGATGTGAAAGTAAGAATTTCCTTAAAAATCATTTTTTAATTCCAGAAAACCCATATTATATTGGATTAAAATCTCACTCAATGAGTTACATGGAGAGAAAACATTCTCTCAGACTTTCACAGAGAGCAAATTGGTCAAGCAATGGCTGTGACTCATCCACATGGATGACACTGACAAAGGATCTACAAACTGCAGTACAGAGTTTCAGGGTAAATTCTGAGGGGATTTGACTGACCTTGGCAGATACAAAAGTTACATTTTTTGTTATATGGATCTTGCTTTATCTTGGTCTTAGCCATCCAGGAGAAAAGTATAAAATCGAGGTATAAAACTTAAAGCTATATTAATATGCTGAGCTGTAAAAGGCTCAAGTCAACAACTCCTGACATTATGAGTCATGTGGATAACTCACTACTATTATAGGATACTGGAGTATATCAGATTATTTTGCTGAATTCATGCACCTACAATATTTCAATGGCAATGGAATTCCCATCTCTGACAAAACTAAACAAAAAAGGGGATACAAATGAAGGACCATTTTGTATCTGTATATACAAAATAGTTAGGATAGATACACAGCTACTTTCTTTTAATTCAATTAGAAGAAATATTTGTACTAATAGTGTTTGGACAGGATATCATGTCTTCATCTTGTACTATGAATAACCACTAGGAAGACAACAATATGCAATGTATTAATTATTGAAACTGTCCTATTAATTGGTTTTGAAACTGTCTCATTGCTACTTGTTTCTCAATAAAATTGATAAAAATAAAATAAATGAATATATATGTATATAATCCAAAAATGAAATGAAAATAAAATAATATCTCACTTAGCTATGAAGCATAAAGATTATGAGCTAACTCTTGGTAAGTGAACTCTTAATTCTAAACATTTATTAATTGTTATCTAACCTTCCTTTAATTTAGGAATGAGTGGAATTATTGATCTTTTGCTTTTTATTTAGCTAACAATTAAAATTTTTTTCTATGACATCAAAATGCAACGCTAGATAAATTCATGTGTTTTAGGAAAATGTGCCTAAATATTGAATCTTTTCTGTTGTGGCTTGCAAGGATACTTCTACTGTGAACAGTAGAAGAGATTGCATAAGAAGTAAAGGGGTACTGGGGCCCAGGGCAGAGTCCAAGCCTTAGGGAAAGAGAGAACACGGAACCTCAGGACTGCAGGGCCTGATGGTGAAAAAGTGGCCTCCTTTGCTGTGGGAATGAATGCTTCCAGATGACCTCGCAGACCACAAGGAATTGGGCTAGTGTGGCGGTGGAGAGGTGTGTAATCAACAGCCACAAGCCACTAGACTGTGGAGCTGTCAGCCGGCCAGCTATTTTAAGCCATCCTGTATGTCAGAGGTGCTGTTGAAGGATGAAGACCACGCAGTGCCTACTCCTCCTTTTATCTGGGCCCCTTAATTCCTTCTAGGAAACAGCAGCCTCAGTGAATCTCACAGGGCAGTGCGCTGGTCCCCTGGCAAGGCTTCTTTGCCAGCAGCTGTGGCTGGCATTCTGCCTGCGGGTCTGTTGCCTCATCTCTCCATCCTTCCTGCCTAACAGAGCGGGTGCATGCTGTCCTCCTTCCAGCCTGAGAAGTATGTGTCAGCAATGAATTCTCTGATCCTTTCTGAACTCTCTAAGCTTTTAGTGAAGTCTGAGGCTTTCTCTAAATCAAGTCTAGATCAAGTCTGGAATTTAAAGTACACGCGAGTTCCTCAGCACGGGCTCTGATTCTCACTTCCAACTGAAATTCAGCACACAAGCTGCGCAAAGCAGGACAACACATCACTCGTGCTCCTACTTGTTCCTGTGACTGCACTCACGGTTTTGAATTTTCCAGTGCACACACTTATTGAGAAATCTTAACACTTCCTTGGTTACAGATGCTTAGTGTTCTATAATACGTATATGTGAATTAGTCCTTTGACATACCAATAGCTTAACTAAACCTTCTAGAAAATATTAAAGAAACATTTAGTCTGTCCAAATGCTGCTTAGCTCAAATAATTTTATTGACACAATTACTTGTCACCTGTCACCACTGTGTTCCTATTTTTCTAACATGCACAGGCAGAGAAAACGCCGCCTGGCAGAGGCGGTGGTCCTAGAGCCACATGCTTTCTGTGATAAGGGAAGAACACTGCTCATGGGTTTATTAGAAGAGCAATCAGAAGTGCTGGCGGTGGGATTTAGTAATCGTTCAATGAGCGTCACATGCTAGGTCAAGTGGCAGGTGTTTACCTCCTGTAAGCTCACAGGGGCTAACGATACTCCTGGCTAGTATCTGTGTCTAAGGATAAATTTTAAACAAAGTACTCACTGTGAGATCTTAATGCACTTATACTTTATGATCTACTTTTTTTTTTTCGGAACCGGGGATTGAACTCAGGCCCTTGCGTTTGCCAGGGAAGTGCTTATTCCACTGAGCCGTCTCCCTGGCCCCTCGACTTTGTTTTTATGGATCACTTGTGAGGCTCTTCTTTCTGTGACAGTAGGTAAGCTCTTTTAAAGTATTTTACAATTTCCGTCACACATCATGCTTTAAGAAAATAAGTAACATATAGCTATAACACTATCTGCAGTTAGAAAGAAGTCTAACTAAATATATAAATACATAGATAGATAAAAATATTCTGTACTCTATCAAATTCCAGAAAGACTTTGTGGCATCACTAATTTGACAGAAAATATTAAAAGGAGCAGCTACTAAATTATTTCATTTTTAAATGTTTATACACAAATAACTTCATGAAGTTTATTATGGCAGAAACTTCAAATTGTGTGCCATTGTTTTTGTAAAAGTTCTTGAATGTCTGTGAAAGGAATATATACACACCCAGATAAACACCATTTTACAAGTGTGTAAAGATTGTGTTAAGCTAGTGCAGTCATGTATTACAAAACAACCTTTTGGTCAAATATAGACTACGCATACACAAAGGTGGTCCTGCAGGATTATGATGCAGCCAAAATATTTATGTCCTCTCCTGAGGAAGTAGCTCAGAATTTATACACAATGGAGCACTGCTCTGCCATAAAAGGGATAAAATCAAATAATTTGTGGGAAAAAGGATGCATCTTAAGATACTAGTATTAAGTGAAGTAACTTGGGCACACCGTTTAAATATGACATGATTTCTCTCATATGAATCTGTCACTCAGTCTGCCTGTCTATAAGCGCAAAATGAAATACAACACAGATAATAGGGGAAAAGAGAATGAATGAAAAAGGTCTTATAATCCAGCAGGGACAGTGTATCTAAAAGTGTACCTTCACTCAATCAGTTGTTTTACATGTCTTATATATCCTAATAATCTGGTTTTCAGTCTTTCATATAATAATTTTATAAGGTTTTATGAGATAAATAAATGAATCTGATGCTGGAAAAATAAAAGGGCTTGGAGGATGGGGAAAAAGAAAGGAATTGAAATGTGCCAAATCCCTATAGTGAATGTAATTTTTTTCTTTTCTTTTATTCATTTTAATGAGAAAAAAGACAAGATAGCAATGAAACAGTTTCAAAACAGGTTAGTAGGACAGTTACAATAATTAATACACTGCTTGTTGTCTTTGTAGTAGTTATTCAGAGGACAAGATGCAGACATGATATCTTGTCTAAACAATATTAGCACAAACCTTTTTTCTCCATGAATTAAGAGAAAGTATCTCTATTTCTATCCTATCATGTTTTTTCCCACAACAAAACAGTCCTTTATTTATACTTTTGTAAAGTTAGTAACATGTGACACTAGGTTGCCTAGCAACTAATAGCTGACTTTAACCAGACAAGATGTTTAGCTCAGGAGTGAGGTAGCTTGCTTGCTTTAGGCACTGGGCCTAGTTCCACATACACATATCTGATCGATTTCCTAGCTTCATGGCTCCCACACATATCCCCCTTTTTGTTTTCTTTTGTCAGACATGGGTGTTCTACTGCAGTTAAAGAAGCTGCATTTGGAGAAGTCTTTAAAGGATATTTTTGTACTTGAAGCCAGTCCAAAGATTGTAGATACTAGAATTCAGCAAAATAACCCAATATAGTCCTATAGTGCATAATAGTAGTGAGTTGTAAGCACAATTGGCAATTGTTAGCAGTTGTTGACTTGAGCCTTTTACAGCTCAACATATTAATATGGCATTACTTTTTATAC
>NW_004524588.1:21832392-21837533 GCF_000260255.1 Octodon degus
TTTTGAGTTCTTACACTATGGAGACAATACAATATTTATCCATGTGGGTCTGGTTTATTTCATGTGTGAGCAGAGCTTCAAGTTGCATCCACTTACCTACAAAGGCTTTGAGTTTATTTTTCTTTATAGCTGATTAATACTCTGTTGTATGGAAACACCACAGCTTTTTCATCCATTCTTCAGGTGGTGGGCATTTTGGTTGTTTCAAAATTTGGCTATCACAAATTGTGCTGCTATAAACATAGACACTATGATATGATGTTTTCAGTTCTTATGGGAAAATTCCCAGTAGGGGGATAGCTGGCTTGAATGGGATTTTTAGTCTTAGTTTTTTGCGGAGTCTCCACACTGATTTCCATAATGGTTGCACCAGTCTACATTTCTACCCGCAGTGGAGAAGGGTTCCTTTTACCCCTGTAGTCTCTCCTACATTTGTTGTTGGGTGATTTCTTTATGGTAGCCATTCTTTCTGGGGTGAGATGGTATCTCAATGTAGTTTTATTTTGCATTTCATGAATGGCTAGTGATGTGGAGCATTTTTCCATGTATTTATTTGCCTCTTGTATTTCTTTCTCTGAGAAGTGTATGTTCATCTTGGATACCCATTTTTTGGAATCAGTCTTTAAATTTTGGGGCTCTAATGTGTTTTAGTTCTTTATAAATTCTAGATAGAAGACCCTTGTCTGAATGCTTATTAGTTAAGATTTTTCCAAATTTGTGGGTTGTCTTTTCACTCTGTTGGCAATTTCCTTTGACGTGCAGAGACTTCTCAATAAGAGGAGGTCCAAATTGTTAATTCTTTCAAGTATTTCCCATGCAGTGTAATTGCTATTAACTCCAAAAGGGTATGTTTTTAAAAATAAAAAAGAAATAAATTAATCATTAATGCAAGATACATGAATCACAATATCACACTCTATTCATAAATATGCTCAAGCATGGTGTCAACTAAGAACATCTTAATCCACTTTTCTTCTTCCCTCTTCTCTTTCCATCCCCTTACTGTGTTTCTCTTTTGCAAAAGGTCTATCTCCTTCTTTCATGTTATTTTTATTTTGCCATTCAATTTATTTATGTTTTGGGATTCTCCTAGAAGAGAAATCATACATTATTTAAACTTGTGTAGCTGATTTATTTCACTTAACATTATGCTCTGCAGCTGGGTCTGTTCTCCTGCAAATGACCCAAGCTTGTCTTTCTTTATGGCAGAGTATAAATACCACCTTTTATTTAGCCTTCATCTGTTGCAAGGCACATAGGCTGCTTACAAGATGTCGCCGTTATGTACTGTGCTGCTGTAAAGCTGGGGCTGCTGGGACGCGTGGGTCACTGCGGTACGGAGGAAGATGCCTAGAAGGGGAATAGCCAGCCCGCGGAGTTTCTAGTTCTAGTGTCTGAGGACTTTTCATACTGATTTCTGCAGTGATCACACTAGCTTACATCCTCACTACCAGTGTAGAAGGTTCCCTTTCCCCTGCAGCCTTGCTAGTATGCTATTATTTGATTTCTTGATGAGAGACATTCTTTCTGGAGTAAGATGGACTTTCAGTGTTGTTTTAACCTATATTTCTTTAGTAACCAGACATACTATGCATTTTTTCATATATTTATCGATCCTTTATACTTCTTATTCTGAGAAGTGTCTGTGCATTTCCATAGCCCAGTGTTTTGATTGGGTCTTTTATTTTGGTAGGTCTAATTGTTCTGAGTTATGTCTATTTTCGTGATATTAGTCCTCTGTCTGAAGAATAGCTGGCATTATTATTTCTCATCCTGTAGGCTGTCTCTTCACTTTGCTAGTCATTTCCTTGGCTGTGCAGAAGCTTTTTAATTTGATGTGATTCCATTTGTTGATTAGTGATGTTATCTCTCATGCAACTGGTGTTCTGTTCAGAAATTGCTTGCCTACACCTTTGTCTTCGAGAATTGTGCCTATTTTATATTCCAGCAGATGGAGTGTTTCTGCTTTAACATTTTTGTCTTTGTTTCATTGTGAGTATAGTACGGTACTTGGTGAGAGATACAGGCCCCGCTCAGTCTTCGGCACGTGTGTATCGGGCTTCCCCAGCACCACTTGTCAGAGGCTAGATTTCCTTTAATGTTTTTTTTTCTTGGCCCTTTTGTTAAAGATGAGATGGCTGAATGTGCCTGGGCTGTTTCTGCATCTTCTATTCTGTTCCATGGTTCAATGTACTTCTGATTTTGTCTGCGAGGGTGTTTCTATAAATTAGCACTTGAATACATGAACAGAGTACAGGAAATTGCCCTGTGTCTTGGCATTGTCCAAGCCATTGAGGTTGGACTAGAACAAAGGTCCATTGACTTCACTCTCTCTGCCCAATGCTTGGGCTGAGATTGCAGGCTTCTCCCCCCTCTGGCGGGGCTAGCACCCTCACCTCTCCTCACAGGCTTCTAGAGGTAGACTTGAAAAAAAAATTACCTGTTTTTCTACCTCTGCCACTTGCAAATGGCAATTATAGAATTTCTCAAATTCTTTCATCACACGAGCACCTTCCGTATGATAAATCCTTTTCTTTCCTGGAGAACTCTACTCTAAGAAAACTTTGGTGGGGGGGTTGGTCTACAAACCCATCTCCCTCTGCCAAAATAGCTAACATACCAACTACAGTTCCTGAACTTTGCAGGACTGACAGAAGAGGGTGCCATTGAACTGGGAATTTTACTTAAAGGAAAAAAAAAACCAAGAAAAAAGTTCCCAGCCCTTTCCAAAACATGACATGATCATTCATTTTATTTTTAGCTCTTCTAATAGTGTGTAGTACCATTTCACAGATTACTGTTTACATTTCTTTAGTGGTTAATGACATGGAATATCTTTTTCTATGCTAATTTGTCATTCATATCTTCTATATGAAGCATTTGCTAGATTTTTGCTCATTTTAATTGAATCCTCTTAACAAGTTATTTGTTACTCTTTTAAAATTGCTCAGTTTTATGCTCTGTGTCCTCTAGCTGTGAGCCTTTCTGCCAGCCATGCAGCGTGCAGGCATTTCTTCAGCTCCACAGCTTGTGCTTCTCTTACTAGCGTCTTTCAAAGAGTCAAAGTTCTTCACTCCAATGAGTCTCACTTTACCAATTTTTCAAGGTTGTGCATTAGAATTTCGGTGTCATTTCGAAATTTCTTTTGCTAACATACATTGGCAAATATGCAGGCCTATTATAGACTTTATTAAAAGTCTATAATATTCTGTTATTCTTTCAATATCTGTAGACTCCATAGTTATGTTATCTCCCTATTTATTTGACATTGGAAATTTGCGCTTTCTATCTGTTCTGTTTCTAATCAGTCTGATAGAGATTCATAATTTTTTGCATTATTCAAATAACTGTTATAATGCTCACACTGAATTTGTAACTAACCTTTCTTTAGAGCCCATTAATCTAAATACACATGCGCTTGCTTTCTACCCATTCAACAGACATTTGCTGAGACCCTATTGCAAATAGTGAGACCACTGTTACATGCACTGAGAATACGCTGGCAAACGGAAGGTGGGGAAGTACCCTGGTTTTCAGAGAACCTACATTCATATGAGAGGCAACAGGTAATAAGTTAGATCAAAAGTAAAATGTATAGGTGTTAGTGGTAAGATAAAAAAATAAAGCAAGGAAGGAAGACTTAGAATGTTAGAGGTTGGATTTTACTTTTAAGTAATATCCAAAGAAGGTCTTGATAAGAGATGAGCTTTAAGTAGAGACCTCATAAAGAAAGTGGGACTGTGTTGTTAGGTCAGATGGCAGAGCACAAGCTTTCCGGCAGGGGTGGAGGGAGTGCAAGAGAGAGAGAGAGCATGCTTGGTCCCCAGGGAGGAGTAGGAAGGCTCATGGGACAAGTGACTTTAGGGGGAGATGGGAGGTTAAGAAGAGCGGCCCAGGGCAGGTCTGGAGGACCTAGCAGGTCACAGTATTTGGATGCGATGCCTTGGGCAGGGTGGTAGGAAGAGCTGCTCAGATGCTTGGTAAATTGTGAAGTACAGTTTAAGGTTTTGACATACAGGCAGGTGCTGGGAGTGTAGTTTAATGGCAGAGCGCTTGCCTAACATACGTAAGGGTCTGGGTTCAATCCTCAGCACTGTGAGTGAGACCAAAAGGCTAAGCCTAAGCACAGTGTTCTGGCCAAGCGGCCTTTGGTTTTCTCTAGCTAGAAAATAGGAGTGCCACTATGTAATGTGAGCAGCACCATAACAGAAGCACATTTTGAACAAAATGTCATTTTGTAGAATGTTTTTCCTAGATTCTTATCTGACTTCAGTTGATATAATTATTTTTCCATCCTTCCTTCCTTTTTTTTTAAACCAGAAATTGAACTCAGGACCCCATGCTTGCTAGGCAGGTACTGTGCAACTGAGCTGTATCCCTGGCTCATCTATTTTTCAAAACTATTCAAAAAGAAGGTAAATATTCCACTCATTATAAAGCAAGAGTCCTGAGAGATTGCTTTAAAGGCCAGAAAGCAAAAGATCAAAAAGTAGAAGTGACTTTTTTCTGAGTCAAATTAGTCATATACTCTGGGTTTCCACTAATGGTTGAAGACTCAACTCAAACGACCCTTTAGGCAGATTCTACTTTAATCTGGTTACAGCCTAAATGGAAACACATTTAGCCACACCTTTGTAATTATCTAGAGAATATATATTGTTTCTGAAACTTGATCTTCCTTGTAAAAAAATCAGCAACAAGAAAATAATGTCATGACAGGAATAAATCAATAATTTTAATAATAACTCTCAGTATAAATAGTCTCAGTTTCTCACTCAAAAAGTACTGGTTGGCAGTTGGGTGCCACGAAAGCTGAAAATTGATCCCATGTGGGAGGGCAGGATGAGGCCTCTTTGCCTAAAGCAGTTTAGCTGCCTCGGTCCTGAGCAAAACATCCTGGGCTACTAGTTGCTAGGCAACAGTGTGTCTTGTAACTTTGCAAAGGTATATATAAACGCCCCTATGGCTGTTCTGGGGTCCTTTGCCAACCAGGCATGGTCCACCACCTGACCGCAGCTCTTAGCTCTTGTCTTTATCTTCCAAATCCTCTTGCCATCTTTTTTTCTGGGGACCACCAAGAGACCAACAGCTGCCTACAGTCGGCAGAGTAGACTAAGAAGTAAAAGCCAATGGTATGTTGC
>NW_004524588.1:21838493-21842443 GCF_000260255.1 Octodon degus
ACACAAACAATCCAAAATCCAAAGTTAGTACAAAGGACGACATAGTAAGAATCTGAGCAGAAATCAATAAAATTGAGACAAAAAAGGAGACAAAGCAAAAAAAGAAGCTGATATTTTGAAAGAATAGACAAAATAGACAAACTCTTAGTCAATCTTATCAAACAGGAAAGAAAACACCCAAATCAATGCAATTAGAAATGAAAACAGTGAGGTCACAACAGACACCATCAAAATTCAGATTATTAGTAAGTATTTTGCAAACTTATTCACCAATAACCTGAAGAATTCAAAAGAAATGAATGGATTGCTAGACTTATAAGAACTACCAAAAGTGAGCCAAGAAAATATAAAACCCTAAATATTTTAATCACTGGCAGTAAAATAGAAGCGATAGTAAAATTCTACCAATTAAGAAAAGTCTAAAGGGGCTGGGGAGTTGGCGCAGTGGCATAAGCATCTGCCTGGCAAGTGCGGGGTCCTGAGTTCAATTCCAGGTACAAAAAACAAATAAATAAAATAAAATAAAGAAAGAAAGCAAGAAAGCAAGAAAGCAAGCAAGAAAGAAAGAAAGATAGAAAGAACAAGAAAAGCCCAAGTCCACATGGATTTGCTGCTTACTGTATGATAAATTCAGAAAAGATATAACACCAATTCTCCTCAAGCTCTTGAATGAAATAGAAAGGAAATAAAATACTGCCAAACTGACTTGTGGATCTTAACTATGCTGAGACAATATACCCAACACCCAAAGTTAAGGAAAAAAGGCTTTTCTTGGCTCACAGTTGACAGAGGTGTTAGGCCACAGTAACTGGCTCTAAGGCAGGGTGGTGTGGTAGAGGGCAGAGGAGAGACAGCTCACAGCTTGGCAGGGCAGGCAGAACAGAGAGCAGTGAGCAGCCAACAGCAGCAGCGCCTCGTGTTGTCCCTTTACATGCTGTTCAGGCTACTGGCCTTTGAGTGCTGCCACCCACACCCAGGGTGGGCACCCCTACTCCCACAATCACATTCAGTAGCATCAGGACATCCTTAAGCCCTGCATCACATGTAGCAATCCAGCCACCTTCGAAACTCCCCACCTATGACTGCACGAAGGTTTGGGGGCAGGTCTAGATGTGAGCCATAACACCAGTATTATGCTGATTCCAAAATGAGATAAGGAAAACCAAAAAAGAGAGTTACAAGCCCATCTCTTTGATAAACATGATTCTAAAATCCTCAGCAAGGTGCAGGCAAGCAGAAGGCAACATCAGAAAGATATATCATGACTAAGTAAGTTTCATTCCAGGGATGAAACATACATTCAACACAGCAAATTAATAAATGTAATGTGCGCAACAACAAGTGAATGGGTAAAGACAGTGTGATATTTATACACACAGGAGTACTCTGCCATAAAGAAGGATAAGCTTGAGTCATTTGTAGGAGGATGGATGTGTCTTTTTTTTTTTTTTTTTTTTTTTGAGCAGAATATATTTATTGAGAGAAAGAAAGCTCCTGTCTGAGAGAGGGACAGGAGGGGGGCCCGAGCGGGCAGTTCCCCTCCATGGATGTATCTTTAAACAAGTTTAAAGTTAAATCAGACAAATGCTTTCCTTGGTATGAGAATGCACCCCCCAACCAAAAAGCAAAACAAAGGATAAGTAATGAGAGAGAGAAAAGGGGTTTAAGAGATGAAGAGAGATGGGTGAAGGGAGGCATCTCAGTTACTTTTCTATTGTGGCTGGTACAAAATGCCAAACACTGAACATTAAGGAAGGAAAGATTTATTTAGCTCACAGTTAGAGGAGGTTTCAGTCCATATTCGGCTGGCTCCAAGGCAGGGTGTCAGAGGGCAGAGGGAAGGTATTCATGGCAGTAGAAAACAGCAAAAGGAGCAAAGGGGGAGGGGCAGCAGCTGCGGCTTCTGATCAGCCCCTCTCCCCTCCTTACATTGTAATACAGATTACCCTTCCCCCACCAGGGCAGAGGTGACACTCACACCCATGATCCATGCATTGAATCATGAATTAATCACAAACTCTAGAAGCCACCACACTGACTACATAAGGCTTTGGGGGGGCACCTAGATGGAAACCGTAACAGGAGGGAAAGGAATTCTTTGAAAAAAGAATTAAGATGTGCCATTTACATGTACTTACATGCCAGGAGAAACGATGTACTGGAAACATGTACTAATACAAAATAAAAAGTGAAAATGTTTAATATTCATTTAGTGATTTATGGGAGTGATAAAGAAATATGAAGTAGTGTTTGGAAGATATACAAATTTTGTGCAGAATTCTTAACTTGGATGGGGGAAAGGAGAAAAGAGGAAGAGAAAAATATTCATGTGTACAAGAGAGCTGCGATAACTGTACTACTAATTTCTATTAATTCATTGAAATGAACAGTTAATGTTTATATTTTTTGGTCAATCTTGCATGCCTATATCTGGTAAGCAGAGCAACTATTTTGCAGATAACAACATGCAATAGAATAACCATTGTTCATTTCCTGTCATCTTGTTTTGAAATTCTGTATCATTTTTATTGTTTCTCTTTAAACTAAAAAAATAAATTTACCAGCATAACAGTATAATTTAATTAATAAAAAGTGGGTTGAATTGCATTTATATGGACTGAAGAGGTTCAATTTTGCCTCTTGAAAGAGTCAGATGGGAGTCAGGTAAAAGCACTTCTTTGTGGGGAACAGAAGCTCAAATTACCTTGAAAATCCCATTTTAAAAAGAAACAGAGCTTGTGAGATAGCTCAGCGGACTAAACTCAGGGGTCAGAGTTCGATCCCCAGCCCCACAGGCTGAGCCAGCCACCAAGCCCGGGCATGGTGGCACACCTGTATAATCCCAGCGCTGGGGAGACTGAAAACAGGAGGATCACTACGTGTCTGAGCTGTGTCGTGAGACCCTGGACCTAACGCATTAAATAAATAAATAGATAAGTGAAAAAGATTCACACTGGCCCCACACTTGAAAACAGTATAGTTGGAAGTGGAAGAAGCCACAGCCTACTCAGGCTCAGCATAATTGGAGGCTTTCCAGCTGCAGGTCGGCCACATTAGATAGCCTTCGATATAATTCCATTTTAGTTTTGAAAAATTGATATTAAAAAGTAAAAAAGAGTAGATGAGCCAAAACGCGACGATGACCTTCCTCCTGGATGCGGAGTTGTCCCGGAGTGTGGCCTGCCTTTGAGGGATGCGTATGACCTGCTTTGGGGTCGCAGCAGAGCGCGGCGGACGCCAGGCCAGGCGCTCGGATGGTTTCCCAGCCGATGCGGGGATGCCCAGCCCTGCCCCTGCTAGGACTCTCAGCGGGCAGCTAAAATACACGGAGGCCCCTGCAGGGCTCCGCAAAGCTGGTCCACCCCACGAACCAGGCTCCACTGCGCTCGCCAATGGTGGCGGTGTTTCTAAGGGTTTTGTTGTTGCTGCTGTGCAGTGCCTCACTATGCAGCTCTGACTCGCAGTGATTCTTCTGATTTCTGCCTGCCTAGGGCTGGGATTAGGCGGGCGCCACCATGCCTGGACTCCATCGCCTGCTCAGCGTGCCTGGGGGCGGGGCCGATGTGGCATGTGGAGCCAGGGATCGACAGTGGCAGTATTTTTCCTTGGTTTTTTTTGTGCAGGGTCTCATTATACATCTCCGACTCGTAGTGATCCTCCTGTTTTAGCCTCCCCAGTGCTGGGATTACAGGCGTGTGCCACCACACCTGGTCTTTTTACTCCTAATTCTGATGTATTTGTGCTAAGTATTTACTTTTGCTGAACTAATTTTAGCTTTTTAGGGCTCATAAATATGGAAAAGTTATAAAAATAAAATTTTTAGTATTAAAGTCATGAGGTGGTTACTTGGTGGGATTCAGTGTAAGAGAGTAATTCAACAGACACACACAGGTCCTCAGAACTACCAGTGATTCAATTCTTAGGTGGGAAAAGATAGGTAAATGGTGTTA
>NW_004524588.1:21843033-21851883 GCF_000260255.1 Octodon degus
TTTTTTTTTCTTTTTAAAAAATTGAGCACAAAATAAAAAAGAAAGTATCTGATATAAAAACATCTGACATTGGGCTGGGGAGCTATCTCAGCAGCCTAAGTGCCTGTCTGGCAAATTCAATCCCCGGTACTGAATACCATGCCGTCCTGAAACCGGGTGTAGTGGTGCATGCCTGTAATCCCAGGACTGGGGAGGCTGAGACAGGAGGATCACTGAGTCTGAGCTGCATAGTGAGACCCTGTATCAAAAAACAAAAACAAAAACAAAAACAAAAATCAGAGCAAAACAAAACAGAAAACAAATCTGATATTGTGATACTAAGAATAATATAAGGATGAAATCAGAAAATATACATTATTTCTAAAAGTCTTTGGGTAGTATTTCCTATTTATGATACTTTCTAAAACTTTGTCCTGTGTTTCAAAGTCACCAGTCCAAGTCAGGCTCAGGTTGTTGCGGTTTGATCCCTACAACTCAAGCCAGCCAAACCTGCCCTGAAGGCATTTGGAGAAAAAAAAATCCTTCTGCTTTTTTGGGGCCAGGGAAATAGCTCAATAGAATAAGCACTTGCCTAGCAAGTGCAAGGTCCTGAGTTCAATCCCTGGCACCACAAAAAAAAAAAAAAAAAAAAAGAAAAGAAAAGAAAAAAGTCACCAGTCCATTTAAAAGGGAGGAATGGAAGTTATTGGAAATCCTTTGTTTATTAAATAAGTAGACAAAATTTGATATAGTTTTGTGACAGCTTCTATGTTCAGGTATAATATTGTATTCCCACAAATCTGTGATATAAACACTGGTTAATTTGATTGCATATTTCTAGTAGGAGAAATCCCGAGTGAGTAGTTATTTTGTGATGAGGGAAGTAGCACTGTGGCATCTGGGCAGCGATCTGCCTCCGTGCCCGCTCAGTCTTCTAAACGAAGCAGGCAATTTAGAAGGAGCCGTGCTTTACTGATCAACGCTTCGTTGCAGATTTTGACTCTCCGGTGGTAGAGGCAATTGTGTAGCGTAGTTGTTGTGCTTTTAGTCACTGATTACATGAAATCCTAGCTGTTATAATTTTAAGAAGTTAAAATTCAGATGGATTATGCGCAGTACCAATTCCCCTTGCTAACAGTAATCACCATGTACTGCAAACTTGTTCTAATAAAGAATATTTCCTGATACGGAACAAAAGAGTTCGAGAAACCCCTTACATGTGGCCAAGTAGTTTTGGTTCAATTATCTTGACCACTCTGTTTATTTCTTTTGCTTCTTTCTTTATGTGTACCTTTGTAAAGCATTTTGAGCTTCATCTTGCGACACTCTGTGTCACAAAAAAATCTCATGTATGGCTCTGGAATTGAAAAATGAGTTCAGCTTTTGCAAGCTCGTATATACAAGAAGAACAATGAAATACATATGTGCAATTAGAAGTGATGGTCAAAAACGGCACATAGGTTAAGAATAGTGTCACAAGTCTGAAGGACAGAATACACAGAAGATTGAAAAGTAAACACCATGAGCATGAAAATGCCCTTTCACATTAGAGCCTTTGGTCCTTAAGGTGCTTATTTAATTTAATTTAATTCAATTTATTATTTTTTTCTTTTTTGATCTTTTTGAGACAGGGACTGGCTATGTAGTTCAGTCGGGCCGGGAGCTCACTTTGTAGCCCAGGCTGGTCTCGACCTCCCAGTGATCCTCCTGCCTCAGCCTCTTGAGTGCTGGGATTACAGGTGTGTGCCACCCCACCCAGGTCTTATTTAGTTTTTAATTGGCACATAGTAATTGTATATATTTGTTGGGTAGAGTGTGACATTCCAATACATATATATTTAATATGTAATTATCAAATAAGGATAATTAGCATATCTACCACTTCAAGCAGTTATCATTTTTGTAGCGAGAACATTCTAAATGTCTTCTTCTAGCCATTTTGAAATGTATACACATTGACTCAAGTCATTCTATTCTGCTCTAGAGAAGTACAACCTACTCTTCCTTCCTAACTGTGATGCTGCACTCATGACCCCAACGGTCTCAGTTTCCCTTTCCCTTGGGCAAGCAACATTCTACTCTGCCTGTGTGAGACCTTTCGGCATCTGCAAGTGCTTGTGAACATGCATTGTCTCCCTGTACTTGGCTCACAACCCTTACATAATATCCTAAAGGCTCTCTCTCCCACGTTGCCAGAAAGCATCAGGGTTTCATTCTTTATGGCTGAACTCCAGGATGTGTTCAACAGTCCATGGACACTTCAGCTTATTACATTTCTTGCCTAATGTGAGTAACGCTCAAATAAACATGACAGCGCAGATATCTCTTACACACAGTGACCCATTTCCTTTGACAGTGTATCCGGTAGTGGCTGCTCTATCATCCGGCAGTTCTAGTGTCAGTTTTTTAAGGAACATCCACAGGTTTCCATAACAGCTGTGCTAATTGACATTCCCTCCAGCAGTGTTTAAAGGGTCCCCTTCCTCTATATCTTCATCAACATTTGTTATCTTTTGTCTTGTCAATAGTGACCATTCTACGGGGGGGGGGGCGGTGACCTCTGATTGTGGTTTTGATTTGAGTATCCCCTTTGTTAGTGTCTTTGATGTCTCTTTCCTACACGTGCTGGCCATTTGCACAGAGAAATGTCTGTTTAGGTCATTTGCCTGATATCTGAGCATTGGATAATCAGGATACAAAAAGGCTTGAAGTTCATAAGAAGTGAGGTGCAGAACTGTCTTACGTTGAATACCAGAAAACACTATTGCCTAGTAAGCCTAAAAGTAGGTTTGATGCCACTAAGGAACCTGAGGTTCAGAAGGATGACACAGATAATAAATTGCAAGTCCAGGATTTCTAATCTGGCCTTTAGTTCTTCTAATCTATGTTCTCTGAACTATTTTTCAATGTCCACAAAGCTGTCTCAAGTCCAGATCCATAATGACTCAGTTCTCAGTTTCCCTAAATTTATCTTTTGCTATTCTCAGGTCAGCCCTTGGAATTATATTCAAAATGCTTTAGACTAGTAACTCAATACCCACGTTAAGAGACACAAACCTCCTAGGTTGGAATTCTGAGCTCCAGAAGGAATTGCCTACATCTTTACTGTTCTAAGGTGTATGGCCTAAGTGCTCAGCTGTGAGCAGAAAAGATGTTCAGCTTCCAAGCCCGAGGGCTAGGCCTTCAGTTAGACTGAACCAGGAACCCGAAATTCATTTAGGGGAGGAAACTGTGTTTTGACAGAAGGAAAATTTTTTTTCTATGTCTGAATTATAGTTTATTATCTACTTAATTAATTATAATAAGTGGAAAAAATTAAGTACAATCCAGAGTTATTTTCTGGCAAAGCTAGGGAATCCCCTCCCTACTAATTTATGCAAGCATGGTCTTCTCTGATTGGACAATTGCTATTGCTTCTCCATCTTCTCTGCTAAGTCTCCCATCCTTAGGCCAAGTGATATTTCAACCTGAGACTTTCATCATCAGAACTGGGTTAAAAACTGCTTGTTATTCATTTATGTAGCATACTGCTTCCCTTCTGATAAGATTCATTTTCTGGTGACATTTTATCTTTCTTCTCTGCCATATAGTACTCCCCCTGATGTATCCTCCCACAGATCTACTGCACACTGTTGTGAACATGTTTCTTTAGCATTGCTGCCTCTGGGAATTGGCAGGTACAGCCTGGGCTCATCACAGCCATTTCAAATGCATCTATACCCCAGATTAACCCTTTGTCACTCAGAATCTGAGGCATTCATCTAAGCTTCCCATGAACACCACCATAAAATTCAGATGGATGAATATTAGTTACAGCCTCACTTTTAAAGACAGGGGTTTGCCTGAACTTAAATGTGGGTGTCTCTCTTGGTGGGTGCTGTATAAAAAGGAAAATTAAGCTCAGAAAGGTGGAAAATGATGACACACTTGTGACTCATAATGAAAATGCACTTACCATTTCTCTGTGTGTATGTGTTCATCGGTAATTTCTCAGGGAGTTAATCTAGGCCAAGTCAGATTCGCTCACAGAGCTTCCTGGGTGCGGCCACTTCAGCCTTTCCACTCTCCCTTTGCACACTGCCCTGGCCTTGGGTGGCAGCATCAGTGTGCATCTGTGTAGACTGTATCAGTGGAGTCGTTTCTTCCCAGGCTTTGGGCAGAGTTTAGCCTATAAGGGTCACAGAGGGGACATCAGAAGCCGAGAGAGCAAGGACACTGTGCCTTGTGGAGGGGCTTCTCTGTCTACGGAGGTCAGAACCCCTGTCAGGCAGTCCTTGCCTTATGTGACCTTGCTTAATTTCTGGTAACCGTGCCTCCCTGTAGCCCTTCTGATCTCACCCTACACTGCTCTACACGTGGAGCCTAGTTGGTGCCAGGTTGGAATTCCCCAGCTGTGACCCACACACTCCCAGCATTTCTTCACTGAACCCCACTTCATTCAGCTTAAGTATCTTCCTTTCCCTTCCCGGAATCTGTCTTACTGGAGGTTATTTGTGGAATGGGAAAACAAGTTTTTGAAATACACAGGATTAAGACAGTTGTTGATAATAGAAGCAAAGGATTTAAGTATCTTTCTTTGATGGGCCAATTACAATACATTTTGCTTGTATTGCATAAACATTTTAATATTCCCAAGAGTGCTCTGTCAAAATAAATCAAAATGAATGCCTATGCCCAGAGCTCGCCAAAGAGCATTTCACCGAAGCAAGACATGACACATGAAGTAAATTAAACTGCAAACTGGAGGCTAAAAAGGAAGGATGACATTTGAGATATACCTGTTTTGTAAAAAGCTGATTCTATACCTGTGCCACTATTTACTTGTGTTTTTATTCTCTCATATTTTGGCTTCTGATTTGTACAAACATGTTGATTGATGATAAAAACAAGCAAACTAAGAATAAGTAACATGCCCCAGGTATTTTTTGTCACACTTTTGCTGGCTACCAACCCAAAATGCTAGCCAGATCAGGCTCCTACCATCTCCCTGGGGAATGCTCAGGCAGGGTGTGACGTAGGTGACTGATCAACCAGAAAGTTCAGATTTGACGTGATGAGAAGCGTGCCTGAGGAAAACCAGAGCTGACCGAGCCAGAATGAAGCATTTAGTGTCTAGAACGCTAGCTAGAAGTTAGAGGGCTCTGGCAGGGCCTCGCCATGACGGTTGGTGGTCATGCTTTGTGTGCGCTGTGGAGGAGAAGCAGGGCTAGCAGGGCAGGTGGAAAAACCTTAGTTCTACCTTCAAGGATAAGAAAATCTGAAGAATGCCATTAAAATATGCCTTTTAAAGTATTTGTTCCCCACTGAGTTTGCTTTTTATTTGAAATTAATACGAAATATACATACCGGGCCCTGGTGTGGTTCAGTCTTTGATTGTCGGCTTCACGTTATAGTGATCTGCTGTTGGGGTAAGAGGGAACACGAGCGCGTGAACCTTATGTCCCTGCAGAGGGTTCCTGCATTTGGCAGTCACACTAGAGCTTGTGACGGGCCACTCTGCGAAGAGACGGTGAAGTCACTGGAGAACAAAATGAAATAGACCGTGTTCTTACAGCATTAAGAAGAGTCAGACTGTTTGCTGTTTCCACAGCCATCGGGAGGGGCCTGGGCTTTTCCGCCACAGATGAGGTGGATGGTGAAATAGAGCCCTACTCTGGAGTTAGAATGAAGTTGCTAGTGTTCATCTTGCTAAAGGGTCTGCAGACTCACCTGTCGCATGGCTTATTCATCTCTAAATACTCAAGGACAATTCTTCTGGTTAATTTCACGTGTGATACTATGTAGATTCTAGAGTTTCCTTCATTTCTACTTTCCTAGGATAAATCAGCACACTGTACTTGGTGTCCCTATGTGCCGGGAGTAGTCGCATGTGTTTCATATTTATAACTGCTTTGCATTGGTAGAATTGGGCTTTGATTTCAGCACTTACAATAATTTTTAAAGCAAATAGTGCACATTAGGCTGGGTATTCCGTAGGAAATTTGTTTGGCGGAGCAGCAGTTCCATTTGATAAAAGGGCTGCATATTTGAACAGGAAGTAGAGAAAATTACCACCCGTACTCTAGACTCAACGCACACCGCGCATTCTAGCCAGAAGCTCCAGGGTGCTGCTGGCATTTCCAGCAGAGGCGGATTTCACTTTCTGGGACAACAGGACTATTTTACAAGAGACAGAGGAATGAGGTACGTAAAACCTTGATTTTTATGACCTAACTGATATTTGAGAGTTATGAGCAGTGACTATGTTCTTTCCTAGAACTTGGACTGATTACAGTGAAACAAAACCCCAAAATACAGACATGAAAGTGTATGTTGTTAAGCTTTTCACCACGCCAAGTGTAGCTAAATAAAGAAATTTTTTTTAAATGAAAATTTCTTAAAAATACTTTTTGGTAGAAGAGCCGACTTTGAAAAATTGTCCTTCTTCTGGAATGCACGTAGCTGTTTTGTTCACAAAGTGCTGCAGTCTAAATTGTTTCTCTTCTTAATAGGCTGGTTTTCCAGGTTGTAGGGGCTATTAGCACACGGTCCTACCACGCAGCTTTATGAAATCCATTTGTAGAGAGGTAATGGAACCCACCAGCACCTTCCTTGAAATATTCAAATGTTTTCTACTTAAAGACTTGTTTTACATATTTTGCTTTTGCGTTTGAAAGTCGAAGATTAAGCCACACCACCTGTGACCAAACAATGTGCAGGGTCTTTTGCTGCTTCTCTGAAGGACAGTTAAGAAGAAAACAGAGCAGCAGGGAACGCATCTCGCTCTGCCCACACTTAAGCAGCTTCCACTTCATCTTATTACTTTGTGGAAATGGGCACCAGTTTTGTGGTGCATACGTTTGTTCTAGCACCGAAACAAGAGAAAATGCTGAGGTAGACATCCTAGGTCTTCTTTTATGGAATGTTAAAGGGATAAGGACAACTCAGTCCTTTAATAAAAATGTGTCTGCAATGTGTGCCACGGATTCAAGCACTATTTGTGCTGTAACCACTAAGGAAGGAGACGCTTTAGAAGTAAAAACTTTGTTTTAAATAAAAATGTCTTTGCTGCGTCCTCAGGAGGGCGGGTGCTCTGTGCATGGACGCTGCAGATAGGAAAGCCACAGGTCTTGAGAGGAAGGAGGCCGGCTCTGTACGGCTCTGGCTTGCTAAGATACTTGCCATTTTGCCAGATAAAGGGACGTTAAAAATGTCACAGTGCGGATTTATTTTAGTGCCATGTAAACATAAAAGTTTCACACTAGCAAACAAAACTTTGGAAACTAGATTAAAATTAAGATATGAATAAAGTTACTGCTAATAATTTTTCTCTCTCTAAAGAGTCTCTCAGGTCAATTTCCATCACAAGCCCCACCCCGTGGGTCTTCCAGTTGAATGACAACCGCAAAACACTCAAGTCCAAGTGTGCCTCTTGTCTTGTTAAGTGCATGCTCCTATGGCTGGGAAAAGCGATTTGATTTTTAAATGCTGTTACATTCATAACTTTGTGTTTAAAAGCAAACCTTTGATACAGGCTGGAGTAATTATTTTCTCATTTTAATGGAAAATAACAAAAAAGAGGCCTGGGTCTTGATTTTTTGAGGGGGTGCTTGTTTCTATTTTATGACACTTTTATGTATTTTTTATTCATGCAAAACTGTTTGGGGGCAAGTTTCTACACCTAGTACTTTTTTCAAAAATAAGCTGTGGTGTTCGTGAATAAACCCAAGCCTACATACGGTGGGCAAGTGCGCCCTGAGCTCCGCGCCCGGCGGTACTCTCAGCGCTTTCCTTGTGTCCCTGTAAATCCTGTGATTCTGGGTGGCCTGTCCTTCCCACCTTGTTTCCTTCTTCCGGCATCCTCCATGTTCAGCTAGCACTTCTGGCCCCTAATCTCCCAAGTGGCTCTTCCCACAAGTGAAGCTACGTAAAATAGCACATGTAGAAGAAGGGACTAGCAGGCTAGAGAAGTTACTGGAAGGCAGAAAGCTGACAGAGAGCAGGGAAGAAGGGTAAGAATCCCAGAAGGGAGATGATGAGTGGTGGCTCAGGGACCTTGGGGACTTCTGGTCTTTTTTTACTCCATCTGTCCCACTAACTCAGCAGTGGTCCTGTGCTTCCAGAATTCCTCTTTAGCTGAATATCATCTTTTGCCTGAATCAACTTTAAAAATGTTTTTCTTTTGATGTATTGGATGCAAGTTCTCTCTATGCAGTTCAGACTCAGAGTGATCCTCCGGTCTCAGCTTCCCAGGGCTGGGATTACAGGTGTATGCCAACGCACCTAGTTTTTGGGACCACACAGCATACCTGGGGTTCTGGGGTGGCATGGCATGAGGTACTGGGGATCGATCTTGCACTTGCCAGGCAGGCATAGAATATTTCTTTTAAAAGCAGAAGTGAGTAACTCCTAAGGATCACTACCTAAATGAAGGGCAAAATCTGATATAAAAGGAACCAAAATCAAGAAATACAGAAAGTAACTAGGCGTAGCTCTCTGTATAGCCTGTTATTAGTCATATCCTAGGAGATAAAAAATGATATTGTATTTCTAAAAGAAGAAAAATGTTCTACAAAGAAATGTCTGAAGAAAAAGGATATTCTTGAAAATTAAGAATATAATAGAAAAATGTAGATACATTAGAAGGTAAAGTTGAAAAAAAAATCTCTTGGAATATAATACAAAAAACCTAAGTTCTGGGTAACAAGCAGAAAAAAAAATAAAATTAAAGAACTTTAATTAAATTAAAGTTGTGGAATATCCAGGATCCAAAAGGAGTTTAAGAAATGTAACCCAAGGGGAGAAAACACTCTCTCAGGCTTTCACAGAGAGCACATTGGCCAAGCAATGGCCGTGACTCATCCACATGGCTAACACTGACAAAGGTTCTAC
>NW_004524588.1:21853108-21860355 GCF_000260255.1 Octodon degus
AAATTATCAAGTTTGAGGATAAGAGAAGATGATTTAGACATAGTTAATCTCAAAAAAATTATCTTCCATACATGTATTCTCAGTCAGCTTCTTCTTTTTTAAAAATCTTTTATTTATTTATTGGGTATAGGTTCTTGTCATGCAGCTTGGACTCATAGTGATTCTCCTGCCTCAGCCTCCCCTGCGCTGGGATTACAGGCATGCATCACCATGCCCTGTCTTGGTGGCCAGCTCAGCAAGCTTGGGGGCAGGGCTAGAGAGGCATGTGGTGTCAGGGATCAAACCCAGGTCCTTGAACTTTCCAAGCAGGCGCCTAGACTGCTGAGCTATCTTCCTCAGTCAGTTTGTGAAGGAGGTACTGTACTATACTAGAAGAAAAGATAAATTCAGAAGTAACATAAATTCGTGAAGTATAGAAAGCAACTTTGTTAATATCAGATTAGAAGGCCACAGAAAGGATTCTTCAAGATGCTAAAATTATTAAACAAGAGGCTGAAGAAAGAGAATGGAAGAGAAAGTATTGAGGTGGGTAGAAGGGGGCGTGAGTGCGGTCAAAATGTGTTCTGTAAGTTGGAGTGCCCTGAAATCACGTGGAACTCAGGAGAGAGTGGCAGCAGGCCATGGGGCAAATGATTACGTATGCTGTGTAGAAGTAACAATTCACCCAAACAGAACCCACACATCTACACAATTAGTATACACAATGACAAATGTGGGGAAAAGAAACTACAGTGGAAAAGGAATCACATACTATGTTGAATGTACTGAAATAAGACATATGGAAGAAGAGATTGGTTGAATTATTCATATGTAGATGAAACATTAAATGACAAAAATCATTTTAATTACTCAGTTTTACTTCCTAGGGAAGCGGAAGCAGAAAAGGTACTGTGTTTCACTACTGGTCTTAGCTTGGACAAGCATGTGCATTGTTATAATGTTAACAATAAACAGGCAGCCAGCAAGACAGCTCAGCAGACTCAGCACCTGCTTAGGCAAGCGCAGGGACCGGGATTCGATTCCCGGCACCATGTGCCACACCAGCCCTGCCCTCGGGCATGCTGAGCTGGCCACTGAATCTGGATGTGGCGGCGCATGCCTGTGATCCCAGCACTGGGGAGGCTGAAAACAGGGGGATCATTACAAGTCTGATCTGTGTAGTGAGACCCTGTACCAAATACATAAATTAAAATAAAAAACAATAAACAGGGAACTAAGGAAAGTCATGTTTGTCTTCAAATTATAAAGGACTGTGAAGTGTGCTCATGTGCACAGATGTGGAAAAGATTAGGGTGAGACAGGTGTACAAGTATGGTTTATGCAAATGAGCCAAACCATCGGCCTTCATTATGGGATGTCCATGGGTAATGCTGGGTCTGAGAGATCAAGAAGTAGCAATATAACATATATATCTATATCTATCTCTCTCTCTCTCTAGAGAGAGAGAGAGAGAATTTAAATTATAAAATAATCAGTTAAAATAGTTGACTTGTATGGACCTACAGTATTTAAATGGCAATGGAATACCCATCTCTGACAAAATTAAACAAAAAAAGGGGATACAAATGAACGACCATTTTGTATCTGTATATACAAAATAGTTAACATCAATATACAGCTTCTTTCCAGAAGAAAGATTTTACTAATAGTCTTTGGACAGGATATCCTGTCTGCATCTTGTACTATGAATAACCACTATGAAGACAACAATATGCAATGTATTAATTATTGAAACTATCTTATTAATTGGTTTTGAAACTGTCTCATTGCTATTTGTTTCTCAGTAAAATTAATTAAAAATAAAATAAAATAGTTGAATTGAAATGTATTGCTTCTGCAGATCAGGGAACGGGAAACATAAATGCCTTTTATTTTGCAATTTTTATAAAGTCTTTAAAACATGTATTTATTGCCTTGATAAAAGTAAGCTGAAATAGAAAAACAAAATAGTATCTATCCAGAAAAAGTGGTTATAAAAAAGCCCTGCATTGTTTCCAAGCTAAGTAACATATACATTATCTGAAGACCCAACTTAGAAAATATTGCTGTCATGTATTTTGCTGCAGGCCTTTATTTTCACTTAAAATTCACACAAAACATGAGTTTTGTTGGCTTTGAGAATCTCTGCTAGCTGAGGAAGTCACCGGTGGGTGAAAATCTATGACATATATTTGTGACTACCGAAGCATACACTTCAAATTCTTTGGGGAGCTCTAATCTGTCTGTGAATTGATGAAATTTTGTGAAGGTTTTTTTCTCTTGTTGTTGTCACACTGCCACTGAGAACACTGACTGGAAATTTGAGAACAGAGTGGGTAAGACTTAGAAGGAAAAGAGTGGATTCTCTAGGGCTGGCAACACTGGCGGAGAAGAGGGCTGGCGTGGTCTCTGGACGCCTTCTCAGCTCTTCATTCAAGATGTACATGGTATCTTTAAAGAGGCATGGCCTACAAGCTACTGATAGAGCAAACACCTAGTATGTGTCCTGCTTTGCCTTTCTTAGTGGCCTCCTCTCTGTCCCTCCCTCATTCCTTCCTGCACGAACTTGCCCCACTGTGGATTTCCACTTGGTGGTAGTGACAAGCCTCAAACCTCTACTTTGCAAGTTTGTTCTTTGCTCTTTTTTTTTTGGGAAGGGTCTACAGGGTGCTCAGGGTCTAACTACTAGATCGGATTCATAGTGATCCTCCTGTTTACAGCCTCCCAAGAGGTGGGATTACAGGCGCGCACCACCAAGCCCAGTCCCAATGCTGTCTCAGAGTGCCCTGGGTGCAGGGCCGGCGCAGCAAGGGGATCGAACTCCCAGCCCTTGGGCCTACTTGCAGGTGCTTTAATCTGCTGAGTTATTTGACTGGTCCTTACAAACCTCTAATTCGAATTAAAGATTTTTTTAAGCTCAAAAAAGGTCTTAGGACAGAAGGCTATGAGTCAGCACAGGATGAAATCCCCATTGCAGCCTTTCGACTGAAGGAGAAGTGCTTTAATTTATCACACTTGCATGTGATAAATTAAAGCACTGCTTGAGGCAGCCAGTTTTCTGATCTCTTCTGCCACCATCACAGAAGTTCTCCTTCCCACTTGGTGTCTTGATTACTTTTGCAGGTTTGCAGTGACTTTTAGGATGACAGAACTCAAGCTTTAATCCTCCTTGTTCGTGCAACCTCTCTGAGCTCTGGTAGTTGTGCTGGAGCAAGCTCTTCATCAACCTGTAACCCATGGCTCGCCTTCCCAGAACGTACTCTCACCTGCTGCGACCTGTCCTTGCATTTTCAGTGTGCCACTTCCCCTCAGAAGCTGGGTTGGGTGTCTCTGGGACAGGCTCATCATGACACCCGCAGAGCTGACGGCAGGGCAATGTGTTAATTGACCCTTTCTCTCTTTAGACTGTAAGAGTTGAAGGGAGGAATGAGACCAATTTAGTGTTTTTTACCATTTATTTTCTTGGGCCTAATAAGGTGCCTCAACAAATATGAGAGGACTCAACAAATGTTGGGACTTGAGAGAACTTGCTGTTTCCTTGCTTTTTAAAAATAACTGTGCAGTGCTGTATTGGTGGCCGAGGACACTGGTGAGGGTCAGGGATTTCTCAGTGTTGACCACGTGTGGTGGAGAAGCTCACAATGACCTCTGTGTGAATGGTTTGCAGAAAGCACGGCAGCTGCCATCCTGCGCCCCACATTGGAATGCTGAAGTCCGTAAACCATTTAGCTTTCTTAAAGAAGTTCTCAGAACCCATTAGCAAATAAATGCATCTTCACTTCATAATATAGGAAGTCGAGAGACGGTGAGACAATATCTAATAGATTGAGGGATGCATTAGGTAAATGGCAGGTCATGTTGGCACACTAAAACATCCATAATTCAATTTATTCACCATTTTTCTGTTTATTGCAGCCGGGGCACCGACAACAGACTAACTCACCGGCGGCAGACAGTTCTTCGTGAGAAGGGGAGAAGATTAGCTACGCGAGGCCCAGCATACATGTTTAATGACCACTCAACCAGCCTGTCTATCGAGGAGGAGCGCTTCCTAGATGCTGCAGAGTATGGCAACATCCCAGTGGTGCGGAAAATGTTAGAAGAGTGCCTCTCCCTCAACGTGAACTGTGTGGATTACATGGGCCAGAATGCCCTGCAGCTGGCGGTGGCCAACGAGCACCTGGAAATTACGGAGCTGCTTCTCAAGAAAGAAAACCTTTCTCGGGTTGGGGATGCTTTGCTTCTAGCAATTAGCAAAGGTTATGTCCGGATTGTGGAAGCAATTCTTAGTCATCCGGCTTTTGCTGAAGGTAAAAGGTTGGCCACAAGCCCTAGCCAGTCTGAACTCCAGCACGATGATTTTTATGCCTATGATGAGGATGGGACCCGGTTCTCCCATGATGTGACTCCAATCATTCTGGCTGCCCACTGCCAAGAATATGAAATTGTTCACACTCTCCTACGGAAGGGGGCACGGATTGAACGGCCTCATGATTACTTCTGCAAGTGCAGTGAATGTGGCCAGAAACAGAAGCACGACTCCTTTAGCCACTCTAGGTCTAGGATTAATGCCTACAAGGGCCTGGCAAGTCCAGCTTACCTCTCCTTGTCTAGTGAAGATCCAGTCATGACAGCGTTAGAACTTAGCAATGAGCTGGCGGTGCTGGCCAACATTGAGAAAGAGTTCAAGGTAGGTCACTAACATTAGGGACCTCACCCTCCGCAAACCAAGTCCAGTTTTTGACAACTTCCATGACATGCAATTACTGTGAATGCTTGGTAGTTTAATATTTTTATCCAGTGAGCTTCTTATGACAGTACTGAAAGTTGTGATGGTTGTCATTTAGAGATAATTTATTTATCAGTTTTTATTTATTGTGACTAGTCCCTCTCACAACCTTGAGGAAATATTTGGTTTTTGTTCAGATAGAGAACTGGAGATACAGGAAGGTAAGTGAAGCTCAAGTTTAATAGCTCCCAAGTGATTCCACTGGGATCAGAACCCAAGCATGCTGTCTTCAAAGACACAGGTTCTTTCTCCTGTAAAATGTGGCTCTACATTCAGAGCACTGTGCTAAATGCTGCTGAGATCAGAAGAACAGGTAACCTAAAGAAGTCTCAGTATGAATTGAGAAAGAAATGCACCCATGAGTAAATGTGGTATAGAGTGAGATGAAGGCACAAGGCAAAGCTATCAAGAAAGCGGTGCAGCCAAGACTTAGCTGTGGCAAGTCATGCTGCCGCAAACGTGGGCGCACACGTATCACGTGGTATGATGATTTCAGCGCTGCAAAAATACCGCAGAGGGCGATAGCTAGGTTGAATGGGACCTCTCAATCTTGGAAACAACCCAAATGTCCATCAGGAGAGGAATGGATAAAAAGACATGGTATTTTTATACAATGGAGTATTACTCAGCTATAACAAGAAATGAACTTGAGGCTTTTATGGGTAAATGGATGAAACTACAGACCATACTCATAAGTGAAATAAATCCAACCCACTTGCACGAACATCACATTGTCTCCCTACTATAAGAACCTGAAGGAGTAAGTAAAAGCTGAAAGGTACAGTAGATCCTGTGAAAGGGAAAGAAACCGTCCAAGGGGAAGGAGCCCCTGGGATGAGGGACAGAAGAAGGAAAGAAGGAAGGAAAAGTATATATGATAGTTTAGATATTTGTACTGCTGATTTCTACTGGTCTTTTGAAAGGAACAGTTAATGCTCATTTTTTTCTTTTTAATTTTTGACCAATTTTGCACGCTTATATCTGACAATTGTAACTACTAATTTGAAGACAACAATATGTAACGTAACAACCATTGTTGAATTCCTGTCACTTTGTTCAGAGAAATTCTGTATCATTTCTAACTTTTTTTTTTTTTTTTACTATTTTTTTATTTTGTGTAAATGATAAGAAAAAGTAGTGTACACCCCCCTGAGGATCCAGCAAACGCACTGTAACTCGGCATTTCTGCCGCAATATGACTAAGTGAATAGAACTTCGGAAGGCGGAGCGTGAGGGAAACGTCTCTTAGGTCACAGCAGCAGCAAAGGTGACCGTGTGCGCCCGGGCCTCGGAGTGGCCGCCCTCACCTGAGCGCGCCCGCAGGGGAGCGGGCTCCGCGCTGCCCTGTCCCCTGCTCCGCGGAGCTGCGTGCGGAGAGCCCAGCGCCTCCCAGCTCCCCCGGCCGGCCTGAGCTGCCCCCGGGGCGCCCTCTGGGACGCGACCACGTCTGCTTTGGTCAGTGCGGGATTTAGCAGAGCAAATTATGATCCGATTGCGCTCTGGGCTCTGTGCTGTGAGGAAGTTCGTCTCTCTGTGGGAGACTGCAGCTGAAATCTCTCCTGGGCAGCTTCGCGGCACCATCTTTCCTGGAAACAACGGTGCTGTGTCCCACCCCGGGACGTTAGAGTCCTCTGTGCTCGGGAAGGGCGGAGAAAGCAAACGGTTCGGGAACACCCCAGCGCCTTTAGCTGCCAAGACGGACGCTCCCCGGTGCCCAGGGGCGCCAGTCCAGCAAACGGCCCTTGTCGAGCCCGCCTCTGAGTCCTTTCTACTTTTCTCAGGACTCCCAGGGCTTAGTGATTCAGAGAACTAACTGTAGAGGTTCCAATTAATGCAGGTGTTTTTTTTTTTTTTTTTTAATCTGATTCATTAAGTTTTGTAATGTATATTTAGCCTTTATGTGGTTTCACTGCTAAGGTTTACAGCTTTGTTGTTTCCGTTACTGTGTCATGCCTGTTACACACTTCTCTGATCACGAATGAAAACCAACAAAACACGTTTTTATTTACCAGCTACTAAGCTTTAAAATCAATATGATATTCTCCAAAGCCAGTGTGGGGAACAGAGCGAGAACCCTCTCAGAAGGTGAGCTGCCTGACTTCGCTGCGTCCACTCGCAGGGAGGCCACATTCGCCCACTTCTCACGGCCGACCGTGTCTGTTCCCAGCAGCCTGGGCTGTGTTCACAGACGGATGTGGATCGACAGGGCTGGAGTAGCTAGGGTCTCTGAGGCGAGGTTTCCAGGGTCTGCAGCTTCTAACCTTCAAAAAGGACTTCTTTTTCCTTGTGAAACAGTGTATAGCCATGTTAGAAACTAGCAATATAAAAATGAAGAAAGGTTAAAAAGATCATTCCTAATTTTGCTACAGGGAAATAAATAGGCTACACTACATGCATGCTTCTGCCTCTGTCTCTCTGTCTCTGCCTCTGTCTGTCTCTGTCTCTGTCTCTCTTGTCTCTCCTGTCTCTCTGTCTCTCT
>NW_004524588.1:21860985-21881781 GCF_000260255.1 Octodon degus
GTTTTCTTACCTGTGTTCTTCAAATTCCTCTGCTTCCTTTCCACCTCAAATACACCTGAAAAATTCTGTGCCATTTTAAAATTGCTATCTTACTCCTTTTCCCTCCTGACCGCCATGGAGCCGCAGACACTGGCTCGGGCGGTAGGGCAGCAGTGGTCAAGAACCTGGAGTACCAGAGATGAGGCGGTGGTGGCTCCAAGCCTGCTTCCCTGGGCTCTCTCCCCACCCGGGCAGTGTGGCCCGGGACCTGCTGAGGAGAGAGCGCTGGAGCGCTGGAAATCCATTTCCAGGCTGTTGAGAGAGGCCTAGATTAGAAGGGAGAGCAAGGAGAAAAGCTAGGAGACATGACAGGGGCAAAGCCATACATTTATATGTGCAAGATGGGTAAGGCAATGATCCTGAGAATCTTCAGCAGGTTTTTGAAACTAGCAGTTAATTGGTAGGATTCTCACCCTGACTAACTATACATGCTGATACCTGTGAACCAAGCAACTGCACTGAAGATAGCAATGCATATTACTAGATTAAGGTCAAGTTTCATCTTTCACAGTTAATTACTCAGTTCCGGTAAGTAACTAGCGTCTCTGAGGCCCCTTGAGAGGTCTCTCCCTCCAGGAGGGACTATTATGCAGACTGAAGGCAGGCTCCAAGCCCCGCTGACCCCAAGGAGCCATTGCAGAATCACATGGGGAGCGCTCAGGGCCTAGGGAAGTGGGTAGCCACCGAGTTGCAGGTTAATCGTGGCAAGAATTGTTGGTGAGGATGGAGGGAAGCCTTTTACTCCTGAAGAATATGAAGAATACAAAAGAAAAATTTTACCTATCTGCTCACAGAACAGGGTATTCATTAGCTGGCGGTCTCCTACACGAATGGATCACAAGCTTGTTGGCCCAGAAACAATGTGTTTTCATACATATAGGTATAAATAACATAAAACTGACTTCGAAATGATTCAACAGCAGCACTCCATTGCCCTGCCAGGCTGAGTGAGTGGCTACCCGTGAAGGGCTTACCATGACGTCCCTCTGAATGGGACCCAGTCAATTCGCTACAGGTGCAAACAGTTTGCAGACCACCATAGTGCTGCACCTGGTTTTGCATATAACACATCATGAGTGGGACCCCCCCCCCAGGGCCCTCCGGATCCTCACTCCAGCCAGCACCCAGGCCAGGCATGTGTGTAGAACTTCCTCCATCAAACAGGCCCA
The DNA here is from genome assembly GCF_000260255.1 of Octodon degus. Taxonomy (NCBI): domain Eukaryota; kingdom Metazoa; phylum Chordata; class Mammalia; order Rodentia; family Octodontidae; genus Octodon; species Octodon degus. The sequence goes on from NW_004524588.1 coordinate 21,862,194, forward strand.
GTGTGGAACCCCGCAGCAGAACTCCCTACAGAGAAGCTACAGGCAAGACACACCCAGCTGATCCAGGAGCAGAACATCTTGCCAGAGTGGCACAACAAATTCACTTCCAAGGACTGCAGCAGGAAGAAGTGGAGCACAGCAGCCAGGCCCAAGTCACACCCACCTGCACAAGTTTGAACTTAGTAGATATGGAGCTGGTGCTAAACTGATAACTGCACTAAAGCTCTACACCAAAGGTTAGAAGACAGTGCTATACAAAATGAAAAAGAGAAGGAGCAAAATGCATTCTCAGGCCCCGAGCCCACCCAGAACAAATGCAGGAGACAATAGTATAGAAGAAATTAGAAATCACATACCTGAAATCTCTGACATAATAGCACCTGAAGTAAAGAAAAAATTGCAGAAAGGTATAGAGGAAACTAGATCAGAAATAATTTCTGAAAGAAAAAAATTATACTTATAACAAAAGAATTACTATGTGCTTCTAAAGAAGACACTGATAAAAAAATAGAGGAGAATAGAAAAATGATGGAATCTTTGAGCAATACAGGAAAGAAATAGAATGCATGAAGCAGATTCAAAGTGATATACTGGAAATTAAAACTCAATCACAACATGGCAAACCATTTGAATAAAAGTGAAAATAGACTTTCAGACCTTGAAGACACCACTGCAGCTAGTGAAAAGGTAAGAAAAGACCTCTTAAAAACAATTAGCATGCAGGAAAAAATAATTGAACATCTTCAAGATGATGCAAAGATGAACAACATAAGACTAATAGGCATCAATGACAAAGAAGGAGTCAATATAAATGATATAAAAAGAATATGGGCAGACATAACAGCAGAAAACTTCCCAAATATAGAGAAACAATCTGACATTCAGGTAACCAAAGCATATAGAACTCCAAATAGCATCAACCCAATTAAAAACAAACCCAGACATATAATAAGTAAGATCCCAGAAATTCAGCACAGGAACAGTATGTTAAAAGCCCCTAGAGAAAAGAAACATCACATTTAAAGGAAAACCCATCAGAATAATGGCAGATTTCTCTTCCCAAACCATCAAGTCAAGAAGAGCATGGAATAAAGTACTTCAAGTCTTGCAAGGAAACAAATTCCAACCCAGACTGAGATACCCTGCAAAACTCTCTTTCAAGATTGATGGAGAAGTGAAATACTTCTATGACAAAGAACAACTAAATAATTTCATGACAACAGACTACTAAAAGATAGAGAGGGATCAAAATGACCACAGCTTCATGAATGAGAATGGAGAGAATCCACCAAATAGGGCAAACAAACACAGGAGAAAAAGAGGTATACAATAGCAGTCTTTCAATTATTTTTTTGTATACAGCAGCAAAATATTTCCATCAGCATATGTTACACATGGGCTTCTCCTGCACCCTATTGGTCATGATTCTGTCCAGATGTACAGGATGGATATTCAGGAAGTAGCAGCAGCTCAGTCCCATACTTGACACTTGGCCACCAGTAAGCATCATGGACACCATCCACGTCCACCACATACTAGAACTTTGTGCAATATCCTATCCCCAAACTGTTAGAAGTGCTGGTCACATATTTGCCATTCCAATATCTTTCTTATGTTTTATTCTTAGTAATTTTTTTACTATCATGAAAACTTTTTCTTAGTTGATATTTTGGTATATATTAACCTAATCAAATACTATGTGAATACTCTGAATTTATCACAGATTCGTACATCTGATACACTACATGCTGGCCTCTTAGTTGGACTCACAATTTAATTTTAATTTTTGAGTATTATTTTGAAGTATTTAATTTTGAATTAATTAATATTTAATTAATTTTCTGAACATTGTTTAATTTTTGTTTTATGATTCATACTGTTTCTTTGATTTATAATCTACTTATAAGACATGGTATGATATTTTCCCCTAGTATTAGAACTTTAAAAAGTGTATTTCCATTTTCCATTGACTTTATATTAATTCTTCCTTGTCTTTTACACACACACACACACACACACACACACAAAATATGTAGATAACCTGGCATAAGATTGACAAAGTTGATACTGTTTTGTGGACATCTTCAATGACCTTTTAAATGAGTTTGTCTAACATAATTATATTTTACATAGTCCTATATAACTACCATTTTGAGAACTCTTTATTCTTTACCCAGGACCACATGGCAACTTCTCTTGCCTTCTGGATTATGATCTTTGTTATGTTCTATATGCTTCATCTGGAGGTATTAGAATATTTTGAGTTTGTATAATAACTAGAAAATATTTTACTTTTAGTGTTCAAATGTATGTTTGCTAAATATTAAATTCAATGAGGACAGATCATTTGTTTTTCAGACCTTTGAGGAAATTAGTTTCTTAAAAAAATAAATAAAATAAAATTGATATCTGTTTTTTGGTTTTGTTAATTTAAAGCAGGATTTCTGCATGCCATGCCATGCAGTTGCCATTTAGACGCAGAGCTCTGACTTGGCTCCTTCGCAGCTCTGCGGGGCTCACAGCGCTGTAGTGAGGTGATGGCCCCCTGGGCTATTCTAAGTATAACGGTATGACCTCTTCTTTAGCATTCAGGTAGCCACCTCTTCCCTTTCACTTCGTGCCCTTGTAGTTCTAGCTCAGTTTCCTCTATAACTGTGATGCCTGATAATAGCTTCTTATTATAAAATCTTTTATAGCCATCTATATAATTTAAATTGTATGTCTGTGTAGATAAAAGCTCATGTATAGACCACATGTGTGCATATAAAATTTTAAAACTTATTTCCTACGATTATCGTGTTCTAGGTATTGAAAATATCTCTAAAAGACTTACCGATACACATATTATTAGTATATTTGATTAAAACTACACAAATCATACCAGTTGTTCAAAACAACAAAAATATAATCAAATTTTGAATAGTGAATTTAAATACTCTAAAATGAAATTCTTAATGGAAATGTATTTTTAGTGCTATTTTTCAAAAGTGTAGTTGAAACTTTTGCTCTGTATTTGATGGAAGAAAAAAATGCGAATGTGTAGAGCTTAAAACTATTTGGGATGACAGCAGTATTTTCGGGTTTGTTGAGAGGGCGCGGAGATTTTGAAGATGTTATGAAATGAAATGAGAAGGGGCATCCCTGGAGTTGGGATCAACTCTTCCTGGCCGAAGTGCGTAACTGTAGGATGGCTACGCGCTCCGAATCTGAAGGAAGTCACACAAAGGTGCCCTCGCGGGCTTAGCACATGTTCTGTGAAGGCTTTCAGTCCCAGAAATCATTTCAAGTCAGGCTGGGAGGAGTCGTCCTCGCTCACCCTTCTCTGTCATTCTCATTTGAGATGCTCTTCTTTTCTACACTATGCTTTGTCCAAAAGATGAGTATTCAGAACAGTTTGAAAGAATTGCATACATTTACACATGCAAAAATCAAGTTTTCTCTGTACTGGTCCCGCATCACCTGCGGGAGAGGCCTGAGTCCATGAATAGCAGTCCATTCTATGCATATACACTATTTTTCTTAAAAATATTACCATGTTTAATGCTGTTCCCATATTTCTTATATAGGCCTTCACATATTCAGTGCTATTCTTCACTAAATACTTATTGTCGTTTTTGAAATTTGAGGTAGGACAACAAAAGTAGCACCAATGTTTATCCTCCTCCTCCTTCTCTCTTCCTCTTCCTCCTTCCCTGCTTCCTCCTCCCCCTCCTCCTTGTCATCATCTTCTTCCTCCTCATCATCCTCTTCCTTTTGCTCCTCCTCCTCCTCCTCCTCTTCCTCCTTCTTCACAATTTGACGTATGCCAAGCCACAGGGAGTCTCCCTGTAATGATGAATCCAGCGCCAAACAGCTCTGACAGCTTAATGCATTCCCCTGAACACTTTTTTTTTCTTTTTCATATTTTACTCGTTTTATTTTTGTTGTGTAAGAGCCTTTTATGTTGTAGCTACTGCTAGAGCTGGAGTCCAGAGAGTCTGGTGTGGGTTTTCACAATTCCTGATAGAAGACTTGGTGAACACAGTCTCTTTCCAGGGGTCGGGGTCAGGGAGCTGTAGGTCTTAGGCGTGGCATAAAGGTGGTCAAAGCTGCCCAAAGTCGCGGTGCAGGCTTCCGCAGAAGCTTTGACAGTGGCCTGCACGCTTTTGTTCAGGCTTAGTGATAAACATTTTTGATACGCATTTTTGTTGAAGCTCAGTGATAGATAATGCCACACATTAACTCGTGTCGAGCTGCTTTTCATTCAGGTGTATGATAAAGCACGTGGATAGAAACAGAGTCCTACTCACCACATGTCACCTCCTCATGCTCCAGAAATCGTCCCCATGCCCTTCCTTCTCACTGGATAAAGGAAAAAGGATCTATTTTCAAGAAATAATTTTAGGAAAGTTGAAGGCCTGGAAATGGATTCTCTTAAAGTCATCAGTGAGTGACAGGCTCGTGCAACATCTTCCTGTCTTCCTGTACCTCCACCTGAAGAGAGTTACTCTGTTTTATGATCCCCAGAAAATGTCCACGATGATCTTGCCACCTCTAACGTACAGCTTCTAGCCCCTTGCATGTCCTCCCCTTCCACAACAATCCAGGGGCCATCACCTAACGGAACCAGGAGAGCTGCTCTGGGCAGTTTTAGCTTGGCTCCTAGAATCTGTCTTCTCCTTGCTTTGTTGTTCTCATGATCAGGGTGGGGGCTGACTCCAGCACAGGTGACCTCAGGCCGGCCGCATCAGAGAAGCAGAACATGTAGGTGGAGCCTGGCAACAAGCAGGGAGCAAGCTGCGGAGAGCTGGAGACCTTGAAAGCAGAGAGGGAAGGGGAGATTCAAAAGACTTTACCTTTATTGTTATTTCAAATTAGCTAAAAAAGAAGAATTTCAAACGCTTCCTCTACAGGCAAATGCTGCACTCTTGAGGTGGTAGATCCGCTGTTGCCCCACGGGATGGTCACTGTACAGCGTGTGGATGTGTGGAAGCGTCGTGTGCAGTCCATGCATACGTACAACATTGTGTTAATTGAAAACGAAACAGAACTTTAAAAATTGCTAAAAGTTTTTGCTCAAATTGAGTTTTTATGTTGAATATCTATCAATGGCTTTAGGTTTTAATAGCATGAAACCTCAGCTGTGTTGAGCTTGACATTGGGTCAAGATGAACTTTAGCAACAAATGCTAAATTAATAAATGCAACATAGGACCCTTGAACTTTGACCTTTTTTTTTTTTTTTTTTTTTTTTTTTTTTTTATTTTGGGCATCTCAGACTTGTAGTGATCCTCCCGTTTCAGCCTCTTCAGCACTGGGATTACAGGCATGTACCACCGCTCCCAGACTCAGGGGTGACTCTGAGTGCCTGGAGGCATGGCTGGCGCATTTGGCTGTTTTTTGTTTTGTTTTGTTTTTGTATTTAGGACAGGGTATATAGGATGTACAGGGTCTCACTGCGTAGATCAGACTTGTAGTGATTCTTCGATTTTCAGCCTCCGAAGTGCTGGGATTCCAGGAGCGTGCCACCCCACCCAGTCTCCATAGCTATCTCAGCGTGCCCCGGGGGTGGGGCCAGCACAGCAGTCCTGGGGATCAGACTCTTGTCCCCTGCATCTGCCTAAGCAGGTGCTTTAATCTGCTGAGCTATTTGGTCAGCCCTTGGAGAAGAGTTTTTTAATTTAATTTTATTTTTTGGCTATTTCAGACTGCCTCAAGGGCACATCCTATGCAACCTGAGGAGCTGGGAATTGAACCGTCATCCTTTGCACCTGACTGCATTTGCCCAACTGATGCTTTGAATAACTGAGCTATCCAGCAAGCCCCCTTGGCTGGTTTTGATACCAAAGAAATATGTAAAGAAAATCTCTGGGCTTTACTCCTTGAGTCAAATCTAAGCTCAGATCAGGAACAACAAATTTAAAAGGGAAGCGATCAATTCCTTTTAGTATCTGTATACAGCCTAACACAGTGTCTCTAAACTGTCTTTTGGGGCAGGCAAGAGAGCTCAGCAGACTCAGCGCTTCAGTCATTTCTTTTTGTTTTTTTGTGTTTTTCTTCCTAGTACATAACGTTACATTCATCTTAGAGAGGAGGCACATGTATTGAACATATCTTAGTTCTTTTTATTGTCCTCACCCCCATCTCTAGGGCCCTTTCCCATCTGCAAAAGACCTAAATCTCTCATTCAATTCCTGTAGTCTTTTATTTGGCCACAGTCATTACTTTTGTGCAGCAGGGTGGTTCTCCTCTCTGTAGACCTGAGTGAACAGCTTTGCTGGGCCGTGTCCAGCTTCCTCACATCTTCCCAGCGGCCTGCGTGCTGACGCACACATGGCCCTCCAGATGCTTCTGCCCCTGGCTTGGAGAAAGAGGATAGTGCTGAAACTCCTGCCAGATCTGTTTCTAAACTGTTGCTATGTTCTGGTGCACAATGGCCAGATGTGTCTGACACTGTTTTCAAGACAAAGAAACTGGTTGTGTTGAAAAGTAATTTTTGTTGGTAGGAAGCTGCAGTGACATTCCAGAATGACACAGGCTGTCACTTCACTATGAATTGGCCTAGCACTAAATTATTTACACTTTTAACTTTGCCAGTGTATCACTACATAAACTCTCCAGAACTAGGAGGCCAGAAAATGAAGTACCTTTTCCAATGTTATGTAGTTAACACATGGCAAATCAGGAATTCAAATCCTGCTGTGTTTTTCACCCAACCATACTCCTCTCTTCATGCCCATCAATCAAATTTGCTGGTTGCCTACTGCGTGCTTCACACCATGCTAGGCTGTGAGGTCCCAAAGCCTTCGTCAGACGGAACTCTGTCTGAATGGCTGTTTGCATCTATGCAAGAGAGGCAGGTGTGCACACAAGTAATTGCAGTGAAATAGTGTGTGTGTGTGTGTGTGTGTGTGTGTGTGTGTGTGTGTGTTCTTGTCTTTGAATTTCCTATCACAGCCTGAAACGTAGAGGTTTAGGTCTATGAAAAGACACAATTAGAGGGGGAAGTTAATTAAGTATGTCCTTTGTGAGGGGTCCTAGCACCAGAAGTCGCTCATTTATCTTCACTCTTGCTCTTCTAACTTTGTAGCTTCAATGGAGCCTTAAAATTCCTATGATAGGGAGGGATAAGAGATGGTTATGAAACACTGCATTGAGTTAAACCAGCAGATGTTGTTCATGCTAATAATCAACAGAAAGGTTAGTGACCTCATCTGTATCTTGGGAAATGTTTTGACAGTTGTTCTGAAATTGTATTCCATTTTTTCAACTTTTCCTCAGGATACTACCTAACCTACTTTTGGGTCCCTTACAATTCCACGTAGGTGCTCAGCAGTTATCACCACATCAAGTGTGACAGAGCCTGGTGATCACTGTACTATTGAGTGACAATATTTCTGCAGAACAGGAAAGTCCCAGAGTGCACTTGGCCCCAGTAGCAGGCTGGCCATTCCTCACAATCTGGAGAGCACATTGTATTTCTGGTCATGCAGTGCGTGTCCATAATCCTTTTTTACACAGCTTCTATCTTGTCAAGAGGGCTGAGAAGAGTTAGACATGGCTTGGAAAATGACGACAATACTAACCATTAATTACCATTAATCAGCATTGCTCTTGTCTAGGCATTTGCTGCCCTGCATAATCTCCACAGCGACTCTTGCTCCCATTTTACCCATGAGGCTTTTGAGGCTTTAAGCAATTAGTCACTTGTGCAGAGCCACAAAGCAGCAGCCGGAGGCTTCTTGCAAACCCAGGTCTGCCCTCCTGCAAAGCCTGCACAGTCGATTCCTACAAAACTAATCCACATGCATTTTCCTGACACAACAAATGTTGGGAAACTTCATTCTTTATATAGAAAGAAGATCTAGAGATTAAAACTAGACAACATAATATTTCTTTAATTATGTGAAATCCAATGATTTTAGGGTGGTGCTTAGAAAGGGTCATAATTTTAACAGTGATATTTTTAATTTTTATAGTTTATAAACTCTGTTTTATTTATTTTTAAAGATGTATTCATTTATTTCTTTGGTACAGAGTCTCACTATGCAGCTCAGATTCATAGTGATTCTCCTGTCACAGCCTCCCATTGCTAATACTGCAGGTGTGCGCCGCCATGCATGCCCATTTCAGTGCCCCACTCGGTGCAGGGCCTGCACAGCATGCGGTACTGGGGATCAAACCCCAGAGCTTGTGCTTGCCAGGCAGGTGCTTAGACTGCCGAACTATCTCCCTGACCCTAAACTGTGTTTTATTAGCTTACTGTCATTCATTTCTTTTCAACTGGGAGATTAGTAGGCAAATATCCATTTCTAATTTATTATCCATTCTTATTTATTATGTATGGTATAAATGTGTGATTCAAATGCAAGATCCAAAATTAAGCCAACCTGTTATCTTCAATTTTCCTCTCGAGGAGTCAAAATCAGAGCCTTGCATGCTGACTAATCATGTACCAAACATTTTGTTTTAAATGAGTCAACCTGATAATTTATAAACCTTAAAATGTGGAACTTAAAACATTTGCAGGGGCTAGGGAGATAGCTCAGTGTTCTAAGCGCCTGCCTGGCAAGTGCAAGGACCTGGGTTCAATCCCCAGCGTTGCATGCCGGGAACGTGACTTTTTCAATTCATGTCTTTCTATTAAAAAGTATTGCTCACACTAGAAGGATCAGGTTCTTTCAAAATGTCTGATTTTACCTGAGCATTCACCAGAATTCTAGAGAGCACTGGTTTTGGCTGTTACTTTGTTACCTTTATGGATGAAGCAGACTTCTAAAATTGAGTTTGTAAGCAAGACAAGCCAGGTGCATTAAGCTTTGTTGCTGCCCCAACATGTCTTATGAGTATCTATAGATAGCCAGTTTTTAGCATTTGCCTTTGATGATGTAAAATAGTTATAATTCCTCAAATGCTTGATAAATGCTCAGCGCCACACTAAACACTTTGCATGTGTGACCTTTCCAACCCTTCTTTCATCTTGCTAAGTTACAGTGTTATCATCCGTAAAATGAGAGTAAAAATACCACTTACAGGAGGGTTTTGACTTATTTAAGGTCATGTGGTTAATAAGTGGAAAAGTTGAGTTTTTTTTGTTTTTGTTTTTTTGGCGGAACCGGGGATTGAACTCAGACCCTTGTGCTTGCCAGGTAAGCGCTTATTCCACTGAGCCATTTCCCTGGCCCCAAAAGTTGAGATTTGAATGCAAATGGAGGAGTCCAGACTACTAACCAGGATGCTGTGGTAGCCCTGGTCAGAATGCTCTGCTGCCTCAGGACTGGTCCCCAGAGTCCTCATCGGCTGGGTTCTGAAAGCTGTTTCCTCATAATCCTGTTTGCACTATCCAATGAGACCTGGTTAGAAACAGTCTGAGCCATTCTCAGAGAAGACATGTTTTGCTTTATTAGTTGCTTTCATAGAAAGTGGTTTGAATCTACACCAGCAAAGTGCATCTTGTGTAGTGGTTACTAAACTTTGAAAAGTGTTTACAAAGGAGGGCCCACATGATGCTTTATACATACTCAGCGAGGAGCTATGACCAGAGAGACTTGCACTTGACCACAAGCATCACATGTATTTCTCCATCATAGTCCTCTCAGGATCCATCTCAGGGACCTTTTCAACCTATAATGCATGACAATTTTAGGATGAGGAGATAATTAACTTTAACTCTACAAAGCTGGTTTTAAGAAAAACTTTGCCACCAAAACTGTGAATTCAGAGAACCTATTTTTTTTTCATGTGCAAAACAAGAATAGCATTTGCCTTGCTTATGCCCACCTCCTTTATTTTAAGGATGTAAATAGGAAATCCTTCTACAAATAACAGATGAAGTGACACTATTCTGAAAGGCAAAGAGTTTGCAGCCAAACAAATTTAGGTTTGAAGTCAGATTTTAACAGTCACTAGCTAAGTGATTTTGGACACATTATTTACCTTAATTAAGATTATTATAAGATTAAATCAAATATCACTCCCTTGTAACACAACAAGCCCTAGCAAATAGGTCTTCCTGATTAGCAGTTCGATACGCATGGCCTTATTTCAGTGTAAGGAAAAAAGAAGAAATTATTAGAAAGACCTGAATGAAAATGTGAATAGATGCTGTGTAGAAGAATGACATGAGTTTCTGGTAATTTTAGTGTGACTTGTACCCTCAAAACTGTCTTAACAGAGTAGTAGGTCATTGGCAGCAAGCTGGAAAACCCCAACAACAAATGCATTTTAATTGATCTCTCTTTTCTCTAAAAAGAAGGATCTCAATTTGAAGAGTTTAGAGCTCATTGGCCTTGTTCTTGGCACATGAACTTTTAAAATGACGATTTGTTAAAACAAATACTTGATGTGTACTCACTTTTCTCCGGCACCTTCACGAATGTCCTATTTCCAAGTGTCCCAACGCAGTTTACTAAAATCTTACAAGATTCATGTAATGCATACTGTGTGTGTAGCAAGGGGGTTAGGACAGTACATGATAGGCATGGGAAGCAGGAGTGTAAGTCTGTGGGAAAAGTTGCTTACTTCCTGTTTCTCCTGAGACAACAGGTGAGTTTCCTATCATGTGCTTATTTTAAATATCTTTACTATGTAAGGGCAATTTTCATTTTGTAAAATCTGAAGAAAATTATAGAGTGCTAAAATATTTTAGAGTTCAGGCAGCAGGAGAGTGATTGGAAAATAGTGAAACTAAAACGAGGCACTTTTTTCTCTTGAAAAATCTTCAGTTCTTCAAAACTTACATGCAGTCTAGTACACATGATAATTTATTTTGCTTTGTCTTTTTTTTAGAATGACTACAGAAAGCTGTCGATGCAGTGCAAAGATTTTGTGGTTGGACTCCTTGACCTGTGTCGAAACACCGAGGAGGTCGAGGCCATTCTGAACGGGGATGTGGAGACGCGCCAGCCGGGGGACCAGGGCCGCCCGAACCTCAGCCGCTTAAAGCTGGCCATTAAATACGAAGTGAAGAAGGTAGGGTCGGGTGCGGAGCCCGCTTTCGTTACTGCACTCTCAGCAGCGGTGCTGAGGAAGCTAAGTCCTGCGTTTTTAGGTTGAGCTGGGCCCTTCTCATTCAGCTTCCCTATACGAATTGTTAGCAGACCATCTAGGCAAGCCCTACGTTCGGGGAGGTGTCAGCCCGCGCCGCCCCTCAGCCCTGAAAGCTGTCCTTATTTATACAGAAGTTCACGGTGACTGCTGCTTTCTTTAAGTCGTGCCATTAGCAACGACTTCGTGCACCCGCACGACGCGGCATTTATTATGCGGTGCGTGCGCTCTTGCAGCACTTCGGGCTCCAACCCATCTTCCCATTTCTTGATGCTCCCCAGCTTCAGATCATTGCCTACGGTTTCCTCTTTCCTGTGTTTGAATCCCTTGCAGCTGGATCGTAGAGTAGTTTTAGTTTCTGTCTTCACTCTGTAGCCCTTATTGCTCTGAGTCATTTTTAGGACATAAGTTTTTACATTTTTTTAGTTAGGTAGACGTTTTTATAATAAAGGTGACCCCTGCTATGTTAAATATTCAGACAGTACAGACATGCTGCCTCTCAGCCTGTCATGTTCTTCATGGAGATTAATAACCACTTGGGAGTGTTTCTCTCCACAAATCTGCACCTAGACACCTCCATGTGGACGTCCTGCCCGAGTCCGGGGCACCTTCATGTGGCAGCCAGTAAGAGTGCACTCAGCTCCTTAAGGGCCACACTGTCATGTTATTACCCGTTACATGAGGTTGTTCTCTAAGGGTCTTTATTATGTTCTTTAGGTTTGAGCTGTTACCCCAGTTGTCTTTTTGCACAGTGAATACTGAGCTTGTTTACTGCATGACTTTATCTGCAGAAAAAATTCCTATATATGAAATTACTATGTCAAGTTTTTATTTTTAAATTTGAAAGCATTCACTAAGTTTTCCTTTGAAAAGAGGATACAGCAATTACACACATCACTAGACTATAAGAGGGAGTCTTGCATCCACACAGTGGGTGCTACCCAGCTTTACCATTTAGAGCAGACAAATATTAGATCTTGTTATGATTACCTTTGAAGATAACCAGGCTTAAGTCTCATAACATTCTAATGTTTTTATATAAAGTTTTAGTTTGTGTTATTGCTTTTTGTATATTCAATAAATTTATTTTCTGTTTTATGTAAATAAAAATAATTAATAAGATTCATTAAAATGATAATTTTAAAATCCTGAAAAATTAAAAAGTGAACATTAAAATTACTTTCACTAAGGAAATTTTCAGCACAAGAATAACAGAAGCTATCAGGAGAACCCAAGAGACCACCCAGAAGCAGACCTCTGTACAGTTGAGAACTTAGGATAAAATAATTGTGGCATTTTTAATTCATATAAGAAAATCATATCAAACTATTTTTAGAAAAATATTCACCTGGGACAGTATAATTTTTATATCATTCTTTCTAGGTAGAATGACATAGGTGATAGGTAGGTAGGCAGGTAGGCAGATCTATGCTCTAATGCCCCTACGTAAAATATCCGAATCTTTTTATAATGTTAAATTTCTTTCTTTCTTTCTTTCTTTCTTTCTTTCTTTCTTTCTTTCTTTCTTTCTTTCTTTCTTTCTTTTAGGAACCAGGGATTGAACTCAGGCCCTTGCACTTGCCTGGGAAGCACTTATTCCACTGTGCCATCTCCCCCACCCCTATAATGTTAAATTTCAAAAACACATTTCTATGCTTTAAAAGAAGGTTCATTTGTCACATGGGGAAAGTTTGATAAGTTAGAAACCTCAGTTTGCACAATCATATTAGGACTTCTTGCCATCTTGCTTGATGCCTGTAATTAGATGTTTTATGTTTGCTTTTTAATTCTGACTATTTTCCACGGGAAAGCACTAAACTGAATGTTGTACATGAGAGAACTCATGCTGAGCTCGTCTTAACTGGACTCCTACGTGCTCTGTCCCCTCCTGCCAGTTTGTGGCCCACCCCAACTGCCAGCAGCAGCTGCTCTCCATCTGGTACGAGAACCTTTCTGGTTTACGGCAGCAGACGATGGCGGTCAAGTTCCTCGTGGTCCTTGGGGTGGCCCTTGGGCTGCCCTTCCTGGCTTTGATTTACTGGTGTGCCCCCTGCAGCAAGGTATGTCTGTGAAGCTGGGCTCGGGTATCTCCTTCAGGTGTGTCTAATCAGGCAGAAGTGCTGTCCAAAGGAGAAGTCCAGCAAAGTACGCAAGCTTAGGCAATCTTTGTTTTTAATAGTACAAAACAATATGCAGTTGCTACTGGAAACATAAAAAGAAATGGAAAGGAGAAAGGCTTCACCTGTAATATCAACCACTACTAGTAAAGGAAAGTAAGCCTTAATTCTCATCTTAGGGCTTTTTAGAGTTTTTTCTAGGCACTTGTGTGAATATAATTTCGTACTTATTTTTAATGAGGTCCTACTATCACTCAACTGATACTGAAAATGATATCCTTGAAATGATTCTCCTTGAGCAATATTTGAAGTAAGCATTTTGCATTTTCTTTAGCTAATATGAGCAGATAATTAAATAAAAGACTGTGATATACTTTTTAATATGGTGCCTTTGTTAGTGAAATGTTTATATCAAAAACAAGATACACTAGAACCCAACAGCAGAACTGGCTTATCTTCTCAGCTACACCAGTTGCTCAGGCTCTGGTCAGAAGGTCTTCAGAAGGTCTCCAGCCTGCCCTCCTGTGGCACAGTGGCCATGGCTCTCCTGCCCGCCGTGTCCTGCGGTGTCCTTTGCTCTTTCTTTGTTTTTTGGCTCAAGCCTGCCCCGTGGAGCCATTTTCTCCCCTATCCTTCACTTTTTCTTTTCAAACAAACTTTTTACTTTTTTTTCATTTCATTCCATTCTTCATTCCCCCCAAAAGTCCAAGGAATGCTGACATCTTGTTCTGTTATCATCTTAAAATGTATAATGTTAAAAATTGATCTCATATCAATATGGTATAAATGAAGACTATAAATTTAAAAGAGAGCTATTAAAACAACATCAATAGACAGACATTTTATAGAAAATTATATTTTTCCTTTCCATAGGAATGACAATCATTTTGCCAAAAAATTTTTCTAAATGGTCCTCATTTGAGCATAAGCTACATTTATGTATGTAACCTGTCCTACTCAGATTTTTGAAACCTTCAGAAATTCAAACCGATTTAAAAAGGGCAGAGGGTTTCTCACTCACCTGTCTCCACTCTGTGGTCAGTTCAAGAATAATCTTTTTTCTACACTGTATAACTTTGCTTTCGCGTTACCAGTGAGCACAAAATCACGCAGCCTTCTGCAGCGTCTGGTTCTCTGACTCAGGCTACTCACGGCCATCGTTAGCATTACACATTCCATAAATCTTGATTGAATCCCTATTAGCCTGGTGCCCTCGCTCTTCCTTCTTTTCTGTTCATGTTTCTTGCTGGCATCTGGTTTCCATTTTCATGTACCCACACTGAGGCAAATGAGCAAATTAAATAGACACTGTCAGGAATGTTTCCTCAAGCTGAGAATCTGTTTTACCAACCATCACTTATCCCTGCAGCTGGTCCACTTTGTGGTCTTTCTCCTTAGCATTGGAGATCAACATGATGTACAAGTCAGAGGTTCTTTTTTAATTTTTAATTTTTTAAAATGTATTTAGTACAGGTTCCACAGCATTTCACTACACAGATCGGACTTGTAGTGATCCTCCTGTCTTCAGCCTCCCAAGCTCTGGGGTTATAGGCGCGCACCACCACAACCTGTTTCAGTCTCCATCTCAGTGTGCCCGGGAGTGGGGCTGGCATGGCACACAGGGGACGGAACCCTGGTCCCTGCATCCGCCTAAGCAGGCACTTTAGTCTGCTGAGCCAAATGGCCGGCCCTAGTCAGAAGGTTTTTCATAAGGGGGACCTAGCTCTACCTACATGGATGCTTTTAATGAAATGTATTTAAAATATTTTAGAATTTCCACTATATCCATGAAAATTAGCCCCAATCTAATCCAAGGCTTATGCATCTTCTTCAGCAAGTCCCTATTTTTACTTGATGTTAGTTTTGTTGAGTCTTCAAGCTTTTTCTTTCTCCTTCCTGGAGTCTTTTTGCCCTTCCTTGTTCTTATTCTACTATTTTTACCCAAAGAGCATTTGTTTCATGCTTATTACAACCAAAATAAGTGATGCTGGAATTTTACATTACATGAGACTAGGCTAACATTAACACTTTTCATTTCTATGTTTTCTGGATGGGTAAGTATAGATGCCTAAAGAGAGTCTGATAGATGATGCCGAAAGGCAAGTACTCTTTATGCTTGTTCTTCGCAGCTTTCCGGGTTAGCCAGCAAGGCGATGCCCACTTTGTAAGCCCAGAACTGAAAGCTGAGGCACGAGGATCGCAAGTTTGAGCTCAGCCTGTCTCAGAATAAAAATAGTTTTTAAAATACTAGGGATGTGCTCAAGCCTTTAAAAATATGTTTTAAAAAGGAATCAGTGAGAAGATCCTGTGTTCAATCTCTAGTCCTGAAAAATAACTAGTACTACTATTATTTATTATTATTATTTTCTAGGTCAATAGTTTTAAAGTTATTCAACAGTCTTCCTATTTACAGTTATTTTTATAAACTTGCTGCACCCCATGCCTCGGGGTCTGCATGCTGGCTGTTCAGCTTAATAATTTGATTGCACCCGTGGCCACACTTCAGGCCCACCAACTTTAGTTTTCTATCTAGAAATAAGGCTGACTTTATGTTCTGCATTTTTTCCCACCAATATAATATTTTAATAATTTAATTATTCTTAATAGAAAAGTTAATATATTCAATTATTATTTAAAAGCATCACATGTAGGTTAAAATGTGATGGAAATTCATAACAACATGAAGTTATTATTCTGTCTCTAAGTATATAAATTCACACAGGTAATTTGGAAGAACACTGAAAGGTATAGATGTTTAAGTTTGTGTGTGTGTGTGTGTGTGTGTGTGTGTGTGTGTTTTGTGAAGCATACAAAGTGAAGGTGTCTATCTGGTGTGCATTTGGCAGATGGGGAAGATAATGCGCGGACCGTTTATGAAGTTTGTGGCACATGCAGCCTCCTTCACCATTTTTCTGGGACTTCTAGTCATGAATGCAGCCGACAGATTCGAAGGCACTAAACTCCTGCCTAACGAAACCAGCACAGATAATGCCAAGCAGCTGTTCAGGATGAAGACATCCTGCTTCTCGTGGATGGAGATGCTCATTATATCCTGGGTGATAGGTAAAGGCTGGCTTGTGCCTTCATTATGTGCAGCCTCAGCAGCTGGCCTGAGGGATGCTGCTTCTCCTACACAGCAGTTGTACAGGGGAAGGCAGCAGCCACAGGCCCTGCACTCCAGAATTTTCTTTGTGTTTGCGGAGCACACAGAGAAGCTGGCCTTGGGTTCATTATTAGTGTCAGAGTCTACTCATGTACATTGTGCTTTTTGCAATTCCCAGGAAGAAAAGTGACAGGTGGGTATTAGTCACATCCCACTAATGATGGAAAACTGCCACTCATATTTCGGGAGAGCTG
Source organism: Octodon degus (assembly GCF_000260255.1). Lineage (NCBI taxonomy): Eukaryota > Metazoa > Chordata > Mammalia > Rodentia > Octodontidae > Octodon > Octodon degus. The sequence continues at coordinate 21,878,692 of NW_004524588.1, forward strand.
CGACTTCCAGTTTGAAGGCAACCACATAATTTTATGTTGAGATTTAATAGAAACTAAAGTTAATGGCTACTCATATTATTGAACACTATATGTCAGGAATTGTTCAAAGCTCTGTCTGTCTGTTTCTCTCTCTCTCTCTCTCTCTCTCTCTCTCTCTCTCTCTCTCTGATATATACGTCAGTTTTCTGATCTGTAACATACAACAGCTAGCTTGATTACACTTTTCCAGTGACAGGTAAAAAAGGACTCAGTCTTAATTGCTACATTATTTGTCATCAAAATCATTCATATGTCTTGCCATTAAAATAGTGCAAATGAAAAATGCTTCAAGTGGATATTTGTGAACAAATAAATTGGATATTAGTAAGGACCTTTGCTTAGTACTGAGACTGTTAAGGTGAATGAGGCATAGTCTTTGTACTCTAAGAAGTTAGATCTAAAGAGAAAGCCAAGGGCTGGAGAGATAGCGTGGCGGTCTAAGCAGCTGCCTGGCAAGTGTAAAGACCAGAGTTCGATCCCCAGTACCACATGCCGTGTAATCACAGCACTGGGGAGGCTGTGACAGGAGGATCACTATGAGTCTGGGCTGCTTAGTGAGACCCTGTATCAAATAAATAAATAAATATTTTGTGGGCCGGGGAGATAGCGCAGTAGAATAAGTGCTTGCCTGGCAAGTACAAAGGCCTGAGTTCAATCCCTGATTCTGCCAAAAATAAAAATAAAACAAACAAACAAAAAAGAGCAAGCCAATAAGTAAGTAAATTATTAGGTTCAATGCAAGCATTGCTATAATCAAGTCATAGGGTATTACCAAGGGCACGTACTGGCCATCTAAATCTGAGAGAGGTGGGACACAGAAAGCCAGGGAAGCTTTCCCTGGGTGGCTCCTTCAGCGGGAGGAGACACAGATGCCACAGGGCAGGAGAGCATCAGATAGACAGGTGTAGGTCACGACTATATCTAGCACAATGAGACATCATGACGTAGGCAGGGCTGGAGTCCAGGTGCATTTGTTGTGTGTGGACAGAAGGCAAGGGGTGGTGGCTTGCCACAGACTTTAAGTGATTGACAGTGTGGTCAGATCACAACTCAGAAAGGTCTCAGTGGGTTTGAAGTAGAGAAGGTGGCTTGGAGGAGGGGTGGTCCGGAGGATGAGACCCAGCTGAGTCGATCATCACGAGGAAGGTGAGGCTGGAATTCAGGGAACAGGGGGAGGGGGAGAAACTTGAAAGCTACTTTAAAAATAAACTGACTTTTAAATATGAGAAAGCAGTGCATGGATCCTGCGGTGAATTAGTAGGGCGTGACTGTAACATGCTTAGGGGGACAATGTAGCAGGAAGAGCATGGCTGGTGCTGGGAGACTGGAATACTGACTGGCATTGACTTTGGAATTTCAAATGCCCATGGAACTTCCAGGTGGAAACAGCCACAAATAGGCGATCTGACTTCTGGAAGAAGTCTGAGCTGTGGATAAAGTCCCAGAAATCCTCAATTCCCAGGAGTACTTACCCCCTGACGCTGCATGAAATCACACAGGGTGGAAGTCTGTGGGCTGCAAAGAGTGGAAGGCTCAAGGACTCTTCATATAAAATCTTCGCCTGTCCGTAACTCCCCGCCCCTGCCCAACCCTCCGCCTTGCCCACCCTCAGAAGCATCCACAACCAGTGAGACTACTTCCCGGCTTCTCCATGTGGAGCTTAATGGGAAGATAACTTGAACTATTAGGAAGTGTTCTGTACATTACCGTATGGTCAGTTCAAATTCAGGTGAGGTAATTCCCGAGCAGCTGAGAGTTATTCAAAGCTTTTGAATCACTATTTGCTGTCTACATTTCAAAAGATGTAGGTAGTGGCTTCAGATGTGAATCACATCAACAGAGTAAAAGCAAACCTCACACTAAGAAGAGAAGTGAATTTATAGTATTTTTTTGTTAATTTAATTGATGAAACTGGACAAACATATTTCATCTCTATTATCTTAATGTAAGAATAAACACTATTAGAACAGTGCCTGTACCTTATTAGTTTAACAACCTATGTGCTAACACTTTAATATATATGTTATGTAAAATATATGATACACTTTTTGTCATATTCAAAATGTCTAGTTAAATTCAGACAAACCTTAGTGAAAATTGTAATTATTACAATTTTCACTAAGGTTTTGTAAGTTTTTTCTAAATAGGGTTCACTACTGAAAACACAAAGCAATAGGCTTTTTTAGCACAAGATGAAACTCTGAAAAAATTAAATTTTATATAAGAAGATTATAAAGAAAAAGTGTTCCTTTAATTCTTTATCATAGTTCATTCTCATATTGATATATTGTTTATTATAAACTTTAATTTTTGATTTTTACTTGGAAACCTAAGTCAAAAAATGCTAAATCAATCTTTAATTTTTATGCATAAAACTTATTTTCCTTGGAATTATTTCCATGTTTGTATTTTTATTTTACTTCAGAGATACCTCATATTTATTTAAATAGTGAATAACACAAAAGAGGCAACGATGCCTTTATAGCATATGTTAAACTTCTGGTTTAGTTTCTGACACTAGTAGTTTTCGTTTTCTTCTTGCTTTGTCTCGATTCTTAAAGGAAAGCTATAAAACCTTCTGGAACTATTGATAAGAAGTAGGCCATTTGGGCAGAGGTCGGGGTGGAATATTGCCTTGAGGGCAGTGACCCATTACTGGTCACAGAAAACAAGTTCATCCGTATTCAGTGAAGAAAACAATGAAAAGCTGAAGAGCAGAAGTTACATTTCAAAAGATCGTGGCAAGGCAGAACTGTGAGGCCAGACGCCACAGGAACACGGCGCAGCGTATGGGCCAGGACACGTCGAACGCAAGGGTCCTAGGAGCACTTGTGATTAAGGCCGGTGTGAGTGGCTACGGACGCAAATGCTGCTGACTCTTCCACAACAACATTGTAGTCGGGACGGTGGTCACCACACTGACAGGCCACACAGACAGGCCACATGGACAGGCTATGTGGATGGGTTACATGGACAGGCCACACAGACAGGCCACATGGACAGGCCACGTGGATGGGTTACATGGACAGGCCACACAGACAGGCCACATGG
>NW_004524588.1:21881881-21905254 GCF_000260255.1 Octodon degus
AGGCCACACAGACAGGCCACATGGACAGGCCACGTGGATGGGTTACATGGACAGGCCACACAGACAGGCCACATGGACAGGCCACGTGGATGGGTCACATGGACAGGCCACACAGACAAGCTACATGGACAGGCCACGTGGACATGGACAGGCCACACAGACAAGCTACATGGACAGGCCATGTGGACATGGACAGGCCACACAGACAAGCTACATGGACAGGCCACGTGGATGGGTTACATGGACAGGCCACACAGACAGGCCACATGGACAGGCCACGTGGACAGGCCTTGGCACAGCTCCACATGCAGCCAATTAGCAAACAAGGGCAGTACCCAAAGACAGTGCCCAGAGAGTGAGCAGCCTGTCTAAGAGGAGGGCGCTGGAGCAGCTCACCCAGGAGGGCGAGGAGTGGGGCAGGATCCAGGTATTGTGGCCCTTCAAGCTGGTTTATGTGGACAGCCCCACTTATGGAGGGCATCATTAAGCATAAAAGAAGACAACACAAACCCAGGAGCGTGGGCAGGAAAGGCACCTTGCAGCTGGAGCTTCATTAGCTGCTTGGCCCACCGGCCTCAGCTGGAGAGGGCTAGATTTAATGAGCACACCAGTGGTTGTTTTTAAAGAAATCTAAAGGCAGACGGAGCTGACTCATTCTTGGCAGCTCCAGAGGAAAGAACAGAACCAGAGGGCTTGCTTTGAAGGGCTATTCCTGACAACCTGTAGTGGGAAGACCAGCGCACAGAATGAGCAAGTCGCACTTCTCCAGGTATGTCTGGATGGAGACTGGACCCCGTGGAGAGCTCCCGTGCCTTGTAGAGAAGGTGCACTTGATGAGGGGTTCTGCCTTGTGCCCAGCAGCTCCCGCGGGTGCTTGAGGAATAGCACAGGCCCCTGCCCTTCAGGCAGAATGGTTCTTTAGTTTGTAAGCCTCAGTAAGTCTTCAACAGTCCCAAGAATTTTACTTCTTAAAGAGACAGGGAAAAACAAGATGAAGAAGATGGAGAAAGAAGGGACGCTTTGAAAATGACCAGAACCTAGGATCTCAGCCCCTGTGCTTATTACTGTTCTCATCTCCTGTTGAGCCTGGCAGATCCCAGGGGCCACCAAAAGAAAGCCACCCACAGCTTTGCCATTCCTCACCTTAGTGTGAGTAGTGTGGGTGTGTGCACACACAGCACTTCCTGCTACAAACTGACCTGCTAGAACACACAGCGCTTCCATCCCTCTCAACTTGAAATAGCTCAAAGCAAGCAGTGGGACAGTCTTCCTGAAGACCACACGCCCTGTGCAGCGCCACATCGTGGATTTGCAGAAGCACGTGATGTGCTCTAGAGAGCAGAGACCACGACACTTCTTACTCCCTACAGGGCTCCACGGCCATTCATTTGGCAGCTTCTGTGAGCGACTTAAGCACAACGTGACATTTAGGGCCAGCTGGTTGCTGAGGTGGATGGGAGAAGACTAATCTTGCTGCAGTTACGACAGCCTTCTTGATGAAAGTAGGTTTCAACGGGTTGTTGAAGTCTGAATTGTATTTCCTCTGACCGCTGCAGGGAGGCACAGGATATCCAAGTGGAGTATGATAAATAAGTCCTTTTCAATCAAATAATAGTCTTCAATTTAATAAAAAAAAAAAACAGGTGCCAATCATGGCAAAGTTTAAAATTTGAGAACTCAGCAGCTATTTTTCATACTTTTAGAAAGCATTCTGGTTACTGTGTTGGACATTCTACATGTATTATCTTAAGTCCTGTGAAAATCTTACAAAGTAGAAACAAGCTGGTATCATCCTTGTTTTGAAAACTGAATTTTAGAAAATTTTACCAACTTCCCCACTACTTTACAGTTGCTAACTAGAGGGACAAGTTCTCAAATATTTGCTGATCTGGCCTAAAAGCAAATGCTCCTAAATACTAGATTTTTGAAAGAATATAGAATATTATGAATAATTGTACCAGAAATTTTAGCTATTATTAATGCTACCATAGTAATATATTACAGTCTCTCACTATGCTAGCATTACATGTAAATTTGTAGAATGCATAACATTTAAAAAATTTTAAATTTAAGTTCTGGCATAAAGATTTTTTTAAGGTATATACAAGTTTTCCAAGAAGCTGACATAATAATTTCGCAATAATTGCATTAAGGGAAATAAAAAGTTTATTAAGGAAAATTTCTCATGAGAGAAAACAGAGAATGCTGAGGAGGTTTGCAAGAATGGGGACAGAGGGGCGCGGTCATACCCTGAGGTTAGTAGAGAGGGAGAGAAGGCACCCCGATTCGAGGCATCCTGGCTCCCCATACAGGGTAAGAAAAGTTTGATGTCAGCATCAAAAAGTCCTTGAGCCACACACAGACAGACATTAGAGAAGTCCGCATTCCCCAAGAGGTAGCTTCTTACCTTCAGCCTTGACACAAAATGCCAAGGCTCTTCAGAAGGCAGTGGCTGAGGCCCGAAGCACAGCTGGAGGTCAATGAGATAACTTCTCATGGTCACTGGCTCACGATGATTAGAGAAATCTCGTACTGAATGCCTACCAATGCCCCCTCCGTGGAGACCCCGTGCGTACTTCTCTTTTGAGCTTGTGGGTATCTCTATGCTGTAGCTGTTGCAATGGATGTCTTTGATTTTTTTTTTTTTTTTTTAGTGTGTTTGCAGTATGTGCTGTTCACATTCATCACAGGGGCTGGGTACCTGGACCCCACATATCTGGATTCTTTTTGTTCCCCTTCCCTCTGTGCCCACTTCCCTCCTACAACCTTTAAGTTTCCTTTCCTCATTTTCATCTTTATTTTTTAGTTCATGTTGATGACACATAATGATTGCATTCATTGTGTATAGTTTGTACGTGCAGCTGATGAAGGAATAGTAGATGCATAGAACCCTTTGCTCGGGGGCTCTAGGTGGAGTTTGTTAGCCTGCATGCAGACACTGACGGACCGTGGGGCTTGGGGAGGTGGGCGTTACGGCTGGGCAGGAAGGTGGGGCTCAGCTGTGAATGTCAGGGTGAGATACTTTAAATTTATTTTGTCTCATGGAGGAGCTAAAACCAGAATGAAATTGAATTGACATTTGAATTCCTTTCTGATGCAGGCATGATATGGGCTGAATGTAAGGAAATTTGGACTCAAGGCCCTAAGGAATACCTATTTGAGCTGTGGAATATGCTGGATTTTGGCATGTTAGCAATCTTCGCTGCATCATTCATTGCAAGATTCATGGCTTTTTGGCACGCGTCCAAAGCTCAGAGCATTATTGACGCAAATGTTACTCTGAAAGACCTGACAAAGGTCACGCTGGGCGACGACGTGAAGTACTACAATTTGGGTGAGTGTGCATGGCGCAGGCTAAATAAGTTGATAGGAACACAGAATTTTCTTGTAAAAGAGTTGTGAGTAGTAGTTTAGTGACTGCCCAATTCTCACGAAAGTTTACATTTCATATATCTTTATTTGAAGAATGAGTATCTGTATCTGAAGAATCGTACTTTTTGCTCTTCCTTCTGACTTATCTGCCAGCTGGGAACCTCTCTTAATCATGAGAATCATCTTTGTCTTGGATCAATTCCCTAACTGTGAAGCTTCATTGAGAATGCCGATCATATATCTTCAATCTACTTGCTTTTCAAAGGCCGGTGAGACAGCTCAGCAGACTAAGTGCCTGCTTAGGCAAGTGCAAGGACTGGGGTTCAGTCCACCTGTGGTGCTGGCCCTGCAGCTGGGGGTGCTGAGCTGGCCACTGAGTCCGGGTGTGGTGGTGAACACCTATAATCCCAGCACTGGGGAGGCTGAGACAGGAGGATCACTATGAGTCTGAGCTGCATTGTGAGGCCCTGTACCAAACACATAAAAGATAAATAAATCAGCTCACATTTCAAACATTTCTATACAATAGAATATTACTCAGCTTTTATAAAACAAGGGAGGCATTCAGCTACATTCTGTGAGTGAAACAAGCAAGTCAGAGAGAAGCAGTGCGATCCCACTTATGTGTGCGATCTAGAAGCAGACTCACGGAAGAACCAACTGGTGGCAGCTGGCAGGCGCGCACAGGCAAGGGCCAGTGCTGCCCAAGGACTACGGTTTCAGTTAGACAGGAGCAAGCTTTGCTTTCTGCTGGACAACGTGGTGACCACGGTCATGCATAACGTACCATATACCTGAAAAGTTGCCTAGAGTTTAGGGTCTAAGTGTTCTCACCATACCCCAAAAAAGTGTATGGGAGGTCAGGGCTATACTAATGAGCTTATGTCAGTCACTGTGAAATATCACATTTCATTCCATAAATATAGTTTTTAGAAATTCACATTAGAGCACTACTTCCGTATAAGACATTAGAAAGCAAAAGGAATTGTTGAGGTTTCAGAAAAGACTTGTAAGGGCTGGCCAAATAGCTCAGGGGGTTGAAGTGCCTGTTTAGGCAGAAGCAGCAGCCAGAGTTTGATCCCTGGTGTGCTGTGCCAGCCCAGCCCTCGGGGCGCACTGAGAGGGCAATTGAGACTGGGCGTGGTGGTGAGTGCCTGGAATCCCCGCACTTGGGAGGCTGAACACAGGCGGATCACTATGAGTCCAATCTATGTAGTGAGACCCTGTAGAGGCTGTGCTAAAACACAGACAGACAGACAGACAGACAGACAGACAGACAGACAGGACTTCTAAGAGAAACAACACTGTTTGTCAATCAGGCTTTGAATATTTGAGAAACAAAAACATTAACATAGAAGCAAGACCATCACTTCTAATACTGATGAAATTAGGGTGAACAACATAGGTCGAGGGCTATTGGCCAATGCGATCAGTAATGTCAAATCTCAGAATTAGAGAGCCTTCTTTGCCAGTGTCCTAAGAACAGTCCTCCCAAGGAAGGGGATGGAAGCTCGTGCCCACGCCCACGAGAAGGCTCTACACAGGCCCAAAGAGGAACAGGCTAATCTGACCCAGTTAGACTCAGTCAGTCATCTCAGTTTAGTGACCAGGTACGCATTCTAAGTCCCCTACCTTTCCAAAGTGGCAAAGGAATAGAAATAGGCCCAGCCTTTTGCTTAAAGAAAATACCTCCGAGCCGGGGTGGTGGCGCATGCCTGTAATCCCAGCACTTGGGTGGCTGAGACAGGAGGATCACTGTGACTGTGAAGCCAGCCTGAGCTATATAGCAAGATCTCACCTCTGAAAACAAAACAAAACGAAACAAAACAAAACAAAAATAAAACGCCTCCACTAAAAACTTGGCTTGGAGAAAATACAATCCTGTGGATATTCATCTCAAACTTTCTGATAAGAAATGAGTTTACATTCGGTTAACACCTCTGTGGCTCAGCGACTATATGACATAAGCACCTTTTACCATGATTGTTTAGTAGTACGCGTTTGCAGCTCATCACTTACATTCCTCCTGGCGAGTAGGCGCACGTACAGAAGACAGTTTCTTTTTTTCTTCTTTGGCCCATTCCCTCTCCCCTCCCTTCCTCCTCCTCTAAAGTCCCTCTGCCACTTTCATTCTTGCTATTAGTGTTGTTAGGAGCTCACGTTTGTGCCACGTGACGGTCCCCTTCAAGGTGGGCGCTGGCGTCTGTGCGGGGCGCGTTTCCTATTTCCCGCTTGCCCCTTGTCCCCGTCATCTCCGATCTCCTGGGCGCCTTCACAATCACAAGAGAACTGCGTTTCCTTCTCCTCGCTCTTTATTATTTTCTTTACGTGCACTTTGTCTTGCTCAAATGGAAGATGCTGCCTTATTAATTTCTAGTATTATTTAAATATTTTTAAGGTGAAGGATATTTCTTGATAGATAATACTAATAATAGATAATACTAGACTTGGAAGTGTTATAAAAAGGAAAGTGCATTAGTTATAATTGGATGTGTTGGGACAGCCTTTCTTCTTGGACTAAAAATAAATAAAAACATGCATTATTAGCTTCTTGTTTTCCTTTCCTAACTCTACTGAGCAAATAAACAAATACAAATTTATAATTATGCTTTTCCTTGCTCTTCCATGCTGTTTTGCATTTTCTTCATAATGCTTCTTAATTGAGATTTTGGTGAGCTGATATAATAATGCCAGAAAAATCCACAAATGAATTGTTACATTTTTGCAGTAGATAGATTTGAGGGACTGATAAAAGAATTTCAATAAATTTAAGTAACTGGTAGTGCTCCACAAGCCCCATATTGCATTGTAGTGTAATTATAATTTAAGTTTAAATAATAAATGCTATAATTTATTAAATACAAGAGACTTTCTGAATCCTGACCATAATGTACTTACTTAATTCTCACAAATGAGAAAGATGGGAACTGTATTATCTCATGTGTAAAGAAGGAAATAAAAACTAACAGAAGTAATTTTCACGTTATAATTTTTTTCTTTCTTTCTTTCTTGGGCGCAGGGTCTCACTACCTAGTTCAGTGTCATGATCCTCCTGTCTCAACCACCCCCACCCTGGCATTACAGGCATGTGCCACCATGCCCGGTTTTGGGCCCAGCATGGCATGCCCCTCTGGGGATTGAACTCGGGTCTTTGTGCTTGAGACGCAGGTGCTTAGACCTCTGAGCTATCTCCCCAGCCATGCACAAGTTATTTTAATTGAGACATATCTATCAATATAGATACAGTAGCTGATGAAACAATCTACTGGAAATTTTGTAGCTTGTAGTCTGTAGTGTGAATTTTTAATATTATACCATACCTTTATGGAAAATTGCTATCAAACTGAAAAGGTCATCCTAATAAATTTATAAACGTCCACAAATTCAAATACAGCTGACACTAAAAAGGGAGTTTAGAACAACTGCCATTTGTGAAGTGAATTACCAATATGATTATTTACATTTTTATTAGAAAAGAAGTTACCTAAATGAGAAACTTCAATAAACTGACCGTAACTCTTGTCTTTTTTTCCTAGCCAGGATAAAGTGGGAGCCTTCTGATCCTCAAATTATCTCTGAAGGCCTTTATGCAATTGCTGTAGTTTTAAGTTTCTCCAGAATAGCTTATATTTTGCCAGCAAATGAAAGCTTTGGACCTCTGCAGATATCACTTGGAAGAACAGTAAAAGATATCTTCAAGTTCATGGTCATTTTCATCATGGTGTTTGTGGCCTTTATGATTGGAATGTTCAACCTCTACTCCTACTACATCGGGGCAAAACAAAACGAAGCCTTCACAACGTATGTGATCTCAGACATGTTGGCAGTGGAGGTTGCAGACTAAACACGTATTCACTGAACAGGTTCAGATAAGCTCGTGCTTTGGTAAAGACTTTCTCTCAGATTACTCTTCAGGATCTTAAAATGAGTTGGGAAAACTCTAAAACATAGGAACTTTCCTAATATTAAAAAATAATAAGGGCCAGAGAGATAGCACAGTAGAATAAGCACCTGCCTGCAAGCACAAGGTCCTGAGTTCAATCCCCAGTACTGCAAAATAATAATAATAATAAAATAATAAAATAAAATAATAGCAAATTTTTAGAGCTAGACAATTCATAGCGCCTTTCACGCACATCTTCATTACCTACATTTCACCAAAGGAAGAAACACATTCACAAAAGTCAAATCATGCGCTGAGCGCTCCACAGCTGCCGGTCTGTGGAAAAGCCCATGTACAGTCCACTTACTGATGGCATCTGCCGCCCTAAGACGCCCTCCTTCTGCTGAAGCCCGCGGACGTGAGGAGATGCTCTGCTCGTTCACTTCATCGGGCTTCGTCACTGAAGAGGTTCACGTTACCCGCAAGACAAGAGACCAGACTTAACATTCACTGCGGGCACCTGTGTACTTAATCACTTGTGCGTGGAGGAAATTATTCAAGTGCTAGGTCTTCAGTGTTCCGAGTTGTAGCAACAGAAGCACAACCTATTGCTTTTCTTGTTCATTTCAAGTGCTATTTTTCAGAGAAATGAAACGGCATGGGGTTAAGCAGTTGGGTTTAGCTCTGGTAAATAATTGTGCCCAAGGGATTGCAATTCTTGCCTAAGTCACGTTAGTGACTTGGGTAACACTGTCTATTTTATATCATCATTTTCACTCTTAAGATACACGCAGTTAGTTTCTCCTTATTAAATATGACATGTATAGAAGAGCAGAAAATGTGAAAACTCTTTCTCCACACATTGTAATTTATTAAGTAATAATAATAAATGATCTATTTCATTACTTACTACATACTATGTTCAACATTTCTCTTGCCAAGCCATGGATTTTTTACATGTGAGAACCTGTGATTAGGAAGCTACGATGTTGTGGCGCAGCACCAGCTGAGTACTTAATCTGGGCCAGATGTTGAGCTGTGTGCTTCATTTGCACAATCTCTGCTACCTTATCTTTGAAACAATCCTAGATATAAGTGTTACTGCACCCATTTTATGGGACAGAAAATGAAGGTTCAGATGAGGAAAGAATTTTGTCATGAATATCTGGTAATTTGCAAAAATGTTAAGTCAAATGAACTTTACTATGGCACTATATTTGTATTTATATATTTTCTTATTTCTTTTATTTTCCCCTAGAGTTGAGGAGAGCTTTAAAACACTGTTCTGGGCCATTTTTGGACTTTCCGAAGTGAAATCAGTGGTCATCAACTATAATCATAAATTCATTGAAAACATCGGCTATGTCCTTTACGGAGTCTATAATGTCACAATGGTCATTGTGTTATTAAATATGTTGATTGCAATGATCAACAGTTCCTTCCAGGAGATCGAGGTATAATCTCTATTGATTTTCGTAGCCTGTGCTTATGTGTAGCTACGTGTTGTAGTTATTCCAGGGAGAGACAAACAGTGGGACTCAGCATTACTGCTATCTCTCCTGTCTTCTTTCCCTCTTTTATACATGTACTTGCCTGACCAATAGCCCATGCAAATTTAATGCTTTGCTATAAATACAAATGGGGAGTATGGACACTTAGGCATAGGAGCAGAAATGTTTGATTCATTGTTTTAAAAACTTTAGAAACATTGTATTTTAGAAATATAATCATTTTCATTCAAACAATACTGATTACAAATAACTCTTAAGTCCAAATCTTGGCTGAGAAATGTTCAAGACTGACCCTTTGTCAAGTAGGGGGTGATAAATAAATGGGTATTGTAGAATTCTTAGTCTGTATCCAGAATGAATGAGTGATTTATTATAGAACAAAATATAACTTCACAATTTTTAAATGTAGGAAAGTACATTAATGTTTTAAGTACATAGATAAAAATAGAGGCAAGTTTTAAGATCTGTAGTCTAGAAACCCAGGTAAAAATTTAAATGGTTATAGGAATGAGTGAGTACAACCTTGACACCTGGGAGTAGCCGTCAGCGTCTGAGGTTTGCCGGCACCGCTCCCTCTGGCTAGCCAGTGCTAGGAGCGCCTCCCGATTCTACTGATGCATTTCCTTGCTGAATGATCCTGTGTATTCATACAGGACGATGCTGATGTGGAATGGAAATTTGCAAGGGCCAAACTTTGGTTTTCTTACTTCGAAGAGGGAAGAACTCTTCCTGTTCCCTTCAACCTCGTGCCAAGCCCCAAGTCCCTCTTGTATCTCTTACTGAAATTTAAAAAATGGATTTCAGAGCTGTTCCAGGGCCATAAAACAGGTTTCCAAGAGGATGCAGAGATGAATAAGGTAATTTAGTTTGATGATTTATAGTTATTTTCTTAAATATTGTGACCACTGTCCTGTTATCACCAGGCTGTCTATGAGAGGTCTCCGAGGCTGAAAAATGGAACCTGTCACCCCACGGTTTTGTAGCATCCATTTGCAGGTCTGTTGACTCCCACTGTAGGAAAAGAGTTCTCAGGACCAGTCAGTAAGAGGCCTGAGGATTCGTTAAGCAGAGATTTTAGGGTGCTCTCAAGAGTGAGGGGTGGAAGCTCAGAGAGAGGAAACATGTTATGAGGGACAGCTGGGTATATTTCTGAGGTACTTGGGGTGTTCTCCTGATGGGTGATCCAGGGTGTGTTTTCTGAGGGCCCGTCAGGCCACCTGTCTGGCCAACTACATCAGTGCAGAACATTCACATGTATTGGCAGTCGGCATGTGTCATTCGCTAGTACTGCTACTTCCTTGACAGGGAGGAAGCCCAGTTTACAGGGGCAAAGGACAGGTCCAAAGCCTCGTTTACAGGCTTATTGTGTCTTTAAGACATTTAGGAATTTTTTTGGGGGGAGTGAGTTTTCTAGAGAGGAAAAAGGCCTGAGTAATTTTGGTGTCCTGGCGCTAAAGTGTTTTAAAGCACAACTTTAAAGGCTCGGTGGTCTCATCTCCTTTCTGCCTAGTTCTATTTCTTTTGTTCTTCCTTACACTGGCCACTACTTTTCAAAAGCAGTGGTCTCTGGTCACGTGGCCACTGTCCTCTGATGCAGTGATGTTGCATCCCTGGACGCATTGGATATTGTCTACTTAAAGTATAAGAAAAAGTCATGAAATGAAACAAATTATGCATTATCCGAGTGCACGCTGCCTAGGAAAGCTGCGTGGACCCAAGTGTCTGTGCTTGTGGCTACACGGTCCCCATTTCGCCATCAATTTGTAGAGCCAAGTAAAACATCAGTCACGGCTTATGGCTGGTAGGGAGTTGGCCAACTCGACTACTCCGTCATGAAGTTCAGAAACCAGCTGTCCCATCTAGCTTGCGAGAAGAGGGGCTAAAGATACTTCCTATACAAGGAAATGCCTGGAGAAAAGGCAGTCTCAGAACCCATGAGGGAGCAATGGTGCCGAGATGAGAGCTGCGGGGCCTACGGCATGCTTGGAGCATCAAGAGTGCTGTGGACGCTGCATGCAGTGGGGTGGCAGGGACAGCTTACCTGTCCAGGTATCTCTGCTGGGTGCAGCGCACCATGCCCAGGAGGAGCGCTGTGTCAGGAGGAGGAGCAGGAGAACTGGGGTTCAATGGGGGGCTGGCTGTGCCTTCCAAGAAAGGAATATTGAAAGAGAACAATAATGTATTAACATACTCACTTTATGAGAAGTCCACAGTGTCATAAAGAGCCAGGTGGGGATGGAGAGGTGGAGGGATGGGCAGAGAAGGAAGGAAAGGGATTTTTTAGAAAGAACTGAAGTGCTACATGCGTGTACCTACTCCCCATGGGGAATGAAATCATTATGTACCATAAATATATAGTAATAAAAATGAAAATAAATTAAATTTAAAAAATGAAATATCCACTTCTTAAAAAATGTATTTAGCACAGGGTCTATAGGGCCTCACGACACAGATCAGACTCATAGTGATTCTCCTGTTTTCAGCCTCCCAAGCACTGGAATTACAGGAATGTGCCACCATGCCTAGTCTCAGTCACCAACTCAGCATACCCTGGGGTTGAGCAGGCACGGCAGGCTGGAGATCAAAGCCCAGTCCCTGACTCTGCCTAAGCAGGCACTTTAATCTGCTGAGCTATCTGGCCAGCCCTGAAATATCCACTTTTGATTAGAGAGTTCACTTAATTTTTGTTTCCTCAAAAAATAGGAAAGGTATGGACTGAATTTATACATAGTTCAATTTTGGTTTCTGGGAGGAACAGACTCGCAACAACGAGATCTGCTCAGTGGAGCAGTAAACGGTCTACACAGTAAGGAGCTCCCTATAGCTAGATAGTCCGTACATGCTGGTAATCGACGCTAGAAATTTGTTGATGATCCTCTTTCCCATACCGGATGGGATTTAAAGCAAATGATTATGAAGTTATCTTGCAATAATAAGATTCTATCACTGAATGAAGGGGAAGCCTGTCCCAATCACTGCTTTGTTTGACATGTTGTGCTTGATTAGTCAAGGAAGTAACAGCTCTCTGACATAGCATCCTCCACTTAGCATAGGAATAAAGTTGTACCTGCATCATAAGGATCACATCAAGGGCCAGCCAAATAGCTCAGCGGATTAAAGCACCTGTTTAGGCAGACTCAGGGGCCGGGAGTTTGATCCCCAGGCCTGCCGTGCCAGCCCTGCCTCCTGGTCATGCTGAGAAGTGATTGAGATTGGGAGTGGTGGCATGCACCTATAATCTCAGCACTTGGGAGGTTGTAAACAGGAGGATCACTACGCAGGAGGCCAGTCTACGCAGTGAGACCCCGTACACCCTGTCCTAAATTAAAAAAAAGTCAGATCAAATAAACGTGTAAAAGTATGTTGAGAATTCCAAAGCCTTATTTGGTTGTGTATTTATTATGTATTTGGTACAGGGTCTCACTATGCAGCTCAGACTCATAGTGATCGTCCTGTTTTCAGCCTCTCCAGCACTGGGATTACAGGCGTGTGTTACCACACCTGGTCTTGGTGGCCCATCTGGAACCATGTGGAGGATCAAACCGGGGTCCCTGTGCTTGCCTATGCAGGTGCTTAGTCCACTGAGCTATCTAGCTGGCTCACCAAAGCCCTATTTAATATAGTTATTATTATAAATGTTTTATAGGAATTTTCAAATGATATGCCACCTATATTATCCTTACAAATATATGACTTATAGGAGTCAATGGGTTAAGTAGAGAAAAATTCTCTTACTTTACTTAATATAGTTTACTATGAATATTTTAGATCTTATTAGAATTGCAATCTAAAAGAATTTGATAGCCAAAGGAGATGCTCATATACTTGCCAAAGGGAAGAAACTAACAAAAATGTTTCTGTCATCAAAACCTCCGGGGGAATTGCCATGTGACTGTATTCATCTTATTATCTCTCTTTAAAAGAGAAAAGAAGAAAAGACATTTGGAATTTGGGGAAGTCATGAAGACCTTTCAAAATTATCAGCTGACCAAAAACAGGTAAGATAAGATTTTAAAATAAAAGCCATACATGAGATCAGCATGGTCCCAGAGAGCGGTCAGTGTTCATATGCAATGGAAAAATTAATAACTTTCTGATTCCCAGTACCAAAAAAAAAAAAAAAAAAAAAAAAAAAAAAGCTAACAACTGCTATTGAAAGGTAGAAACAAGCCTCTATCCAATTAGTGGAAAAGAATCATGTGTGTATTTAAGACTTATGTTGAGCACTTATTGGTTATGAGACACACAAGCAAGTAGAGTTCTGTGGAAGGAAAATTTAAGAGAGGAATCTCTCAGGGACCTGCAGGAGGATCTGAAGAACTTAGCCCTGCATTTGGGTGGAGAGCGCACAGAACCAAATGTCGCATTTGTCAGTAATCAAGAGACTGTCGGAAGAGGCACTGTTCCTAGTAAATGCTGTGTCCTAGTGATGGGTCCTTTTGCTGACTTAGAGAAGCAAAATCCTCAATGAGGAGAGTGTTTGCTTCCCTTTTTGTTGCATATACCAGTAGCTGTACACTAAATCTTAAAGGAAATCGGAAGTGAATGAATTATTGGATAAAGATTGTGCTCAGTTGCACGTAATTAGAAACCCAGACCACAGTGGTTTAAACAAGACACTTATAGTTATGTCCTCTCTCATGTAATTCTCATGTAGTTACTGTGAGACTACCATTAGGAGTGACGGTCAGAGACTGTCTTGGATTTTGGACATAGTAAATGCCCTTGTTGTACTGTCAGGACTTGAAGGAGCGGGGGACACGCTGGCTGCTCTGTTGCCACCCTTGGGTACAGTGGCAACAGTGACACCCTTGGGTACCCTGGCAGTTTCCATACAGACCTCAGCTGCACAGCTTTCCCATGGAAAACAAGATCAAGCAGGGAGGCCAACTGCTTTGTTTTCTACCAGAGTACTTTTCAAAACTCCTAAGATGGGCTGGGGCTGTAGCTCAGTGGCATATGCAGCTGTCTAGCAAGCACAAGGTCCTGAGTTTGATTTCCGGTATCAAACAAACTAAACATAAAACTTGCAACAAAATGGGAACTCCTAAAGCCTATTTGATCTCTGACCTCCCAGCTGCTTTTCCACTTTGCCAGTCACAAGTATGTCAGCCACTTCCAGTTCGAATCAGAATGCAGATGAAAGTCTTAGGGTAAGGGAGACCCTGGGCAAATGAGCCTTGAAGATTAGGGAGTTTGTTGGGAAGAATTCTGAAAGAACAGCATCCCAGTGGGGCAGGGCAGTAGGAGACGGCTGCGGTCATGAGGGCTAAGCATGCATTTCCTGAGGCCTCTCACAGTATGGGCCTTAGCCATCCCAAATGGCAGCCTGGGCTGAGAGCAACACAGCTAGAAGGCAACATGAAAGCAACCCCTGGTTTTCCAAGACAGTCAGCATGTGGGACTGTTGAGAATGGGCAGAACCTTGCTGGGGTTTTTTGGATTGCCTATGAGCTTCGAGTGAGTCTAGACTGCAGTTAAGAGTGGTGCAGACATGGGGCACTTATGAAATGGCAGGCAATACACACAATAGGGCTACAAGGCCCATTTTTCTTCAAGGAGAGAGCACTGTACAGTGGTGAGGAGGGCAGTGTGGAGATTCAGCGAGCAGCCGTCCTCAGGACACCTCAGGTCATCAGCCTGGTGCTAACCAGATGGCACGCCGAAGGCTTTTGTGCTTTTTTTTCTTTTGTTTTTGGGACACATGTTTTGTTTGTGTTTACATTTAAAAATGGTTGTGGAAAAAATTTTAAAAATATATGACAGATTTAATGTGACCAGTGAAGCCTAAAATATTTATTATCTGGCTCTTTTTTTTATTATTTGGCTTTTTACAGTAGAAAACCTGCTAGCCTCATTAGACTCCTGAGGCTGGTAATCATGAGGAGAACACATAAGAGACAGACAATTAGGTTCAAATGTTTTAGAAGTGACTTTCATTATTACAATGTACTTGTATGTGTGCTCTACTTAGAGGCCTGCTGCTCCTCCCTCTGTAGGATGCAGGCAGTGAGCGTGTTAGCTGCCAAGACTTGCTCATGATACTAAACTATTGATACCTGTCAACTTCTTTCAATGCCAAGAGCAGGAAAACCAAATACAGCACAGTTTGGACATGATGTGAAGAGACAGATAGAACACTTAAAACAGGCCTGAAAGTCCTAGAAAAAGAACAGGGACAGAAAATAGTCAACTTGAAACATGTAAATGGATGAACCTGAAAAACTAATGGGATACAAGTGAATTAGTGAGTGAAATATACAGGAACAGTAATGGAAAATCATAATTTCAGAGTGAATTTGGAAGCCAGCATACATTAATTGCAAAATACATAATTAGAATTTTGGGATAGTTATGAGAGCAATACACACACACACACACACACACACACACGCACACGCACACGCACACACACACACACCACCACCACCACCACCATGTTGATTTTCCCACCGCTTTCCAGCTATGGACTAGGGCAAAGCCTGAGTTTCTTCACTTGCAGTTACTATCATGTCAAAAAATATTTAAGTTAAACGAGAAAAAACTTCACCAAAGCACGGGGCAGGAAGCCTGTTTTTCTCCTTCCACGCTAGCATGTTCCTTTATTTTTTATTCTTTCGTGGGATTGTACTTGCCGAGTGTGTTAGCCAATCCACAGACCAAAAAGAGACAAGCTAACTGATGGAGATGTGGACTTCTTGATGACAAAATCCAGGTCTTAGTTTGGCTCTGATCCTTAATATTTTTACATTGTTGGGGCTGAGGAGATAGCTCAGCAGCATAAGTGCCTGCCTGGCAAGTGCAAGGTCCTGAGTTCGATCCCTGATATCTATCTGTCTGTCTGTCTGTCTGTCTGTCTGTCTGTCTGTCTGTCTGTCTTCACATTGTTGGTACCAAGTGTCTGTGGAAAGAAGGCATATGTGAGGAGATAGCAAATATGGAGGATGAAGAGGGAAATGCTAGCAAGAGAAGATGAGTAGCACATTTCCAAAAAGGTCTTCAACTCAAGCTATTTACACTTCAATTGGTCCCTTTAATCATCTATGTTATTTATATGAATTAAATTAGCTGCATATATTACATAAGAAAACTGAGCAAGGGGAAATGACAAAAGCTTCTTCCCATAGTGGACAGATATATTTGCAATTGCATCCACTTGTGACGTATTGCTTGGCCCAAATTGCTTGTGGCAGGTGTGCAAGGTAACATCAGTAATGATAATTTTAAAGGATATAAACTTTGTGAGTGATGCATCTTATAAGTTTAACTTCATTTATATATTTAAATACTACGATACAGAAAGCAAAAAGTTTAGTGTTATATTTTTGGTTCTTTTTATGCCTATGAGAGTTGTGCTATAATTGGCAATACGGCCCACTGAGTTTTCTTATGTATGAGATTATGAGTGTTAGTGTTATGCATGACAGTCTAGCTAACTAGAGAGTTGGTGGGTATAGACAACTGATTTTCCAAGATTAATTTTACTGTAGAAAGTACAGTTAATTAAGATCTATCATTTTAACCATTTTTACATACATAGTTCAGTGGCATTAAGTACATTCACAGTGATGAAATGAGTCCTTACTTGAACAATCCAAGGAACAGTTTCCTCACCTTTCCACCTACTTTCCATCCATGATCCACAGATTGTCTAAGGGAAAAATAAATCCCAATAGTTCCATAATGGCCCCAGAAGGCATTTCAAATGACTGTTATACATTGGCTATATGTGATATGCTGACTATATATCATATAACCTATGATCAATTAATATAAACATGAAATTCAGTTTGTTTGACTAACATTTTCTACTCACAGTTTTTCTTTTTTATTTTTTAAAGAGAACACAAAATAGTAATAAAAACAAAAATTACAAATAATACAGAATTTCACTAAGCAAAATAATACGAATTCAACAGTATTTCTTGTATTGCATTGTGTTATATCTTCAAACTAGTTGTTCAAATTACCAGATACGCTCATGCAAAATTGCAAAACGAAAGAGAAAGTTATAAAGAATTAATAAGAGAAAAAAAGGGGGAAAGTGGAAAAAGAAGACAAAAAATTAAGCATTAACTGCTCCTTTCCATATATCAGCAGAAATTCATAGTATAATTATCCAAACATTCCTGCTTGCATACATAAATTTATGTGTTTCCTCCATTCCCTCTCTTGTCATTTTCCTCATCTCAGTAATTCTTTCTTTTTGAACAAGTTCATTTCCTTTTCACAGTATCTATTGTATCTTTCAGATTTTATTTACTCTTTTGGGTTCTTACACTAAGGAGACAATACAAAGATTGGACATATGGGTCTGATTTATTTTAAGTAAGAGTATGGTCTCTAGTTGTATCCATTTGCTGATAAAAGCCTCAAATTTATCCTTTTTACAGCTGAACAATACTCCATTGTGTAAAAGTACCACATCTTCTTTATTCATTCCTCAGCTTATGGGCATTTGGGTTACTTCCAAGATTTAGCTATGACAAATTTTGCTGCTATAAACATGGGTACACATAAATCACTGAGGTATGATACTTCCATTCTTCTACAAAAATATCCAGGAAGAAGATAACTGGATTGAATGGGACCTCGAATCCTAGCTTTTTGAGAAATCTCCACACTGATTTCCATAGTGGTTGTACCAGTCTATCTTCCCACCAACAGTGGAGAAGGGTTCCTTTTTCCCCACACCCTCTCCATCATTTGTTATTGGTTGACTTGTTGATTATAGCCATTCTTTCTGTGGTGAGATGGAATCTCAGTGTTGCTTTAATTTGCATTTCTTAAATGACCAATGACACTGAACATTTTAAAAATATATTTATTTATCATTTGTATTTCTTCATCTGAGGAGTGCATATTTATCTCAGATGGCCACTTTTGGATTAGGTCTTTGAATTTTGGATGATTGATTTTTTTAATTGTTCATATATTCTAGATAGAAGATCTTTGTCAGAGGGGCAGTTGGATATATGTTTTCCCCCAGTTTGTGGGTTTTCTTTTTACTCTGTTGGTGATTTCATTTGAAATGCAAAAAATTTTCAAAAAGATACAATCCCAGTTGTTGCTTCTTTGAAGTTTTTCCTGTGAATTTGATTTTTCTTCATGAACTCTCTATCCACCCCTATGTCTTTAAGATTTCTACCTACATTTTCATCCAGAAGATTTAGTGTTTCTGTTTTAATGCTTAAATCTTTGATCTATTTTGACTGTAGTTTAGTGCATGGTAATAGGCATGGGTCTAATTTTAGCCTTTGGCATTTGGAAAGCCAGTTTTTATAGCACCATTTATTAAACAGGCTATGTTTCTGGGCCAGAGAGATAGCTCAGTGGAATAAATGCCTGCCTGGCAAGCACAAGTTCCTGAGTTTGATCCCTGATATCACCAAAAAAAAAAGTTTATTGAAAAGCTATATTGCTTCCAGTGAACGTGTTTGATCCCTTTGTCAAAGATAAGGTGACTGAGTGTGTTTGTAGTTGCATCTGCATCTTCTGATCTGCTCCATTCATCCTCGGGTCTGTTTTTATGCCAGTACCATGCCGAGTTTATCACAGTAGATTTTTTTTTAATGTATTTGGTAAAGGGTCTCACTATGCAGCCCAGACTCATAGTGATCCTCCTGTTTTCAGGCTCCCCAGCACTGGGATTAGAGATTTGTGCCACCACACCTGGTCTTGGTGGTCAGCTCAGTGCACCTGGGATGGGACCAGTGTAGCATGTGGTACCAGGGATTGAACCCTCATCCCTGCACTTGCTTAAGCAGGTGCTTAGTCTGATGAGCTATCTCACTGGCCCTCTAACACAGTAATTTTGTAGTATAATTTCAGATCAGGGACTGTGATGCCTCTTGCCTTTCCTTTGTTAAGCAGGATTGTTTTTGTTATTCTAGGTCTCTTCTGGTTCCAGATGAAGTTTAGGAATATTTCCTCTAGATTTGTGGGGGTATACTAATGGTACTTCAATTGGGATTGCATTGAATCTGTATAATAATTTTGAGAACATAGCCATTTTCACAATGTTGCTTCTTCCTTACCACGAGCAAGGAATATCTTTTCATTTTTCTTTAAGCTTGATTCAATCTCTTTTCTCAGAGAAAATTTCTCTGAGAAAAAAAAATTCTCTGTAATATTCACTATATAAATCTTTTACTTCCTTTGTGAGATTGATTCCTAAGTATTTCATATTTTTGGATGTATTGTTAAAAGTGTGCTTTCCCTAATTTCTCTTTCAGTGTGTTCATTGCTTGTGTACAAAAAAAAAACCTATTTTTTTTGAGTGTTGACTTTGTATTCTGCTACACTACTAGATTTTGTTATTAATTGTATAAGTCTCTTGGTGGAATTTTGGAGTCCTTTATGTAGAATATCATGTCATTTGCAAATAATGATAATTTCACTTCTTCCTTTCAAATCATTATTCCTTTTATTTCTCTCTCTTGTCTAATTGCTCTGGCTAATGTTTCCAGAACTATATTGAATAGTGGTGACTGTGGACATCCTTGTCTTGCTCTTGATTTTAAAGTTCAAGCTTTCAGTTTTTGTCCATTTAGTATGATATTGGCTGTTGGTTTCTCATAGATGGTTTTTATTGTTTTGAGATATGAACCATTTATTCTGATTTTCTGTGGGGTTTTTTCAAAATCATGAATGAATACTGGACTTTATCAAAAGCTTTTTCGGCATCTATTGAGATGATTGTGTTGTTTCTGTCTTGGGCTTTGTTGATGTGTTGTATTACATTTATGGCTTTATGCATGTTGAAACATCCCTGCATTCCTGGGATGAATCCCACTTGGTCATGATGTATAATCTTCTTGATGATTTACTGCATTTCGTTTTCTAGTATTTTATTGAGGGATTTTGCATCTATGTTCATTAGGGAGATTGGCCTATAGTTCTCTTTTTTAGTTGGGTCTTTCTCTGGTTTTGGTATCAGAATAATGCTTACCTCCAGAAATGAGTTTGGGAGAATTTTTTCACTTCCAATTTTATTGAAGACTTTGAAAAAAGTTGACATTAAGTCTTCTCTAAATTTCTTATAGAATTCAACTGTTAATCCATCAGGAACTGGGCTTTCCTTTGCTGGTAGATTTTTATTGCATTTTCAATGTCATTTGCTGTTATTGGGTGATTCAGAGTTTGTATATCTTCTTGTCTCAGTTTTGGCAATTCATATATATTTAGGGAACTGTCCATTTCCTCTGTGATTTTCATCCTGTGAGAGCAAAGATTTTGAAAGCAGGTATTGATGATCTTCTGAATTTCTATAGAGTCTGTAGTAATTTCACCCTTTTCACTCTTTATTTCATGAATTTGTGTTTTTTCTTTCATTTTTTTATTAGGTTGGCTAGGGGTTTATCAATTTTATTTAGTCTTTCAAAGAACAAACTCTTTTATTCATTAATTCTTTGTATTGTTTTCTTCATCTCCATTGCATCAATTTCTGCTCTATGTAATTTACTGCCTTCTTTGGGGCTTGGGTTTGACTTGCTGTTTTTTCTCTAGCAACTTGATATGTAGCATAAGACTGTTTATTTGGGTTTGTTCTGTTTTCCTAATGTGCAAATTACTGCTATAAGTTTCCCTTTAAGACAGCTTTCATTGTATCCCATGGGTTTTGGTAAATTGTATCTGCCCTTTTGTTTGATTGTAAATAGTTTTTAATTTCTTTAATTTTATCTGTGACCCACTGGTTGTTCGAGACATTTTATTTAACTTCCGTGTATTTATGGTGTTTTGTGGTTTCTTTCATCAGTATTTCCAGTTTCATTGCACTGTGGTCAGACAGTTTGCACAGCACAACTTCAGTTCCTTTGTGTTTACTTAAGCTTTCTCTCTATGCTAGTATATGGTCTGTGTTGCAGAACATCTTGTGTGTGATGGAGAAGAGTTTTATTTTGTCATTGCTGGGTGAAACACTTTGTAAAGGTCTACTAAGTCCATTTCTTCACAAGTTTGGTTTAGTTCTATTATTTCCTTGCTGATTTTTGCCTAGTAGATCTATCTCTTTGTGACAGTGGTGTGTTAAAGTCCCCCATTACTATTGTATTAGTGCTCATAGGGCTACCTGTGTTTGCTAAAATTTGTCTTATGTAGGTGGGTGCTCCTACATTGGGTGTATATATATATTTATGATTGCTATATCTTCCTCTTGCAGTTTTCTCCTAACAAGTATGTGGTGACCTTCTTTATCTCTTTTAATCATGCTTAATTTGAAGTTGACAGCTACCAGAATAGCTACCTCTGCTTTTCTGTCACATGGAATATTGTTTCTCATTGTTTGACTTTCAGTCTGTGAATTCTTCCCCCTGCCTTTTTTCTTTTTCTTTTTTCTTTCTTTCTTTTTTTTTTTTGGTCATTTTGAGACAGGTTCTCAGTATGTAGTTCAGGCTGGCCTTAAGCTTACTTTGCTGCCCAGGCTGCTTTTGAACTCACAACAATCCTTCTTGCCTCTGCCTCCCAAGTGTTGGGTTTACAAGCCTGACCACCATGCCTGGCTGTGCATTTCCTTTTGTGTCAAATATGTTTCTTGTATTTGGTGTATTGTTCAATTTTGTTTCTTAATCCATTCTACCAGTTTTTTTTTTTTTTTTTTTTTTTTTTTTATTGGCGAATGGAGGCCATTTACAATGATGATTATAAATGATACTTATTGGCTTATCTTTATCGTGTTATTTTCCCACTACACGTTCCATACTTTCCCCCTCTTTTTAATTACGTGCTCTGTTTTGTGGCTCATTTCTGTTGTTTTGAAGCTGTGACTGTTTCTGTCTCTTTCTACAGTATCTGTCAGTACTCTTTATAGGTTTTTTTTGTCATGAATTTCTTCATTTTTTCTTGGTCATGGAAGAATCTTGTGTTGCTATTGAATTTGATTGATAGTTTTTTAGAGCACATCAATCTGGGTTGGAAGCTATTTTCTTTCAGTACCTGAAATACTTCACTCCAAGTACTCATTGATTTGACTGTTTGTGTTGATAAAGCTGCCATGATTCTGGTGGGCTTTCCATTGTAGGGGATCTGCTTCTTCGAACAGTTTCTAATATTCTGGTTTTTGTTGTTGTTTTGGTTTTTTTGCTGAATTTCTGGGATCTTGATTATTGTGTCTAGGTATAGATTTGCTTTGATTATGACTACTTGGAATTACATGTACCTCACTTAACTATATGTCAAATTCTTTTCTCATGCTTGGAAGTTTTCTGCCACTACTTCTACAAATAGTCTTTTTATGTCATTTGTGCTGACTCCTGCTATTTTGTTGACAACTGTTAGTCTTACATTGTTTTTCTTTGCATCATCTTGTAGCTGCTGAATTGTTATTTCCTGTTTCCTTGTTAGTTTTAAGAGCTCTTTCCTTTCATGTTAACAGAACTGCTGTCTCTAAGATTTGAAAGTTTATCATCAGTTTTATTCAACCAGTTTTGCCAGATTTCAACGGAATTCTTAATTTCCTGGATGTATGTTTCATGCATTCTAATTCTTTCCTCTATTATTCATTCAATGTTTCCATCATTTGTTTATTCTCCTCTATTTTTTAATCTGTCCTCTTTAGCTGTGCTGAGCAATTCTTTCATGATTGTTGTCATTTTTTTTTTTTTTTTGACCTGAGAGATTAGTTCTGATCTTATTTCTTCTAAGAAAGGAGATGGACTCTTTTCTTTACTTCAGTTGCTATCATTTTAGAAATTTCAGGTATGTCACTTCCATGTTCTTCTATTTTCTTATCTCTTGAACTTGTTCTGGATGTGTTGGAGGACTGAGATTGGCTTTTGCTCCCCTGTTTTGGCATTTTTGAAGCTCCCAATGATTACCTACGTTTATCAGTGGTGGGGCCCATGTCAGTAAGCTTCCCACTACCACAGGGAGGCAGGGTAGGTCCCTACAAGAATCTCACAACTAGTGGGGCAGACCAGCCGATGCCCAGCAAAGTTTCTGTGCAGATAGTGGGCATGGGCCAAACTTACCAGGACCACGCTGCTGTCCGGCTCCCACATAAGTTCTCAGATGGTCAGAGTGGGCACCAGCACAACTGCCACACCTCCACACTGGTGGCCCATGGGGCAGATTCACTGCTTTTCTTGATGAAACTACATTTTGTAAATTGATATGCTAAGAAATTGAAGTAAATATTTTGAAGATTGGGTTATTTTGTCATCTCTGCACCATCAGCAATTCATTTAACTTCTCTGAACTTCAGTTTCCTCACTTGTAAAATAGACTTGATTAAATTGTGCCGTCTGCCACTCAAAATTGCTAAGAAGATCAACTTGATACTTTCAATTATGAATACTATACAAATGCAATGAACTACTATTATAAGGAAGTGGCCCTTTTATTTGGTTATAAAAAATTCAATACAATTTTTTGCAAATGTAGGTCAGTGCAATTTGTACATCATAGTTTTCTTTTTTTTATATTTCAAATCAAATTGGTAGGATAGTTTCAATAATTAACACATTGTGTACTCTCTTCCTAGTGGTTATTTGCTGTACAAGATGCAGACTTGATATCCTATTTACAAACACCACTAGAACAAATCCCTCTATTCATTAAGAGAATGTAACTATATATCTATCCTAACCACTTTGAATACACAGATACAAA
>NW_004524588.1:21906469-21919859 GCF_000260255.1 Octodon degus
CTGCTGCTCTCACTTCTCCTTCCAGCTACAGGACCTCTGGGCTCCTGAGGGCTCTTGCCAAGGCAGTGTGTGCTCTGTGGGTCCCGGACCCTCCTTTGCAGACAGCACTCCTCTGTGCTGTCTTTGCTCTGGAGCCCCCCACTGGGCCAAATGGCTCTCAGAGAATTTTCTACCCTTCCCACAGGTGATCTGAGTCACAGCCGGAGACTCCCTGCCTTCTCTGGCTCACAGCCCCCTTGCCTTTCATAGGGATGAGTTTGAAGACTTCTCACACTTCTCTCTTGGTGTGTGATGCCAGAAGGCTCGAATCAACACACGTGTCCATTTTCCCTGGCCATGGACCTTGTGGTCAGCAAAACTTGAGACCTATTTCCTAAAGCTTGCTTACACTTGAAGTATTAAACTGTATTCCAAAGGGAGAAAAATGTTTTAAGATAATCATATATATTTCAAACAGGTTTACTGGTAGTCCTGAGATGGGCGCCCACTAGGATATTTAGACCCTGCCTTCACTTAGAAAAGTCCTCGTGGTTCACTCTCATAGAATTTGCATGGCTTCTGCTTGATTCTTTTCATAAACCCAACATCTGAGATGGCACAGATTCTCTTTTACTCTAGTCATTTCTCTGAAGAGTGATGTCTTTAGTTGGCTGCACAAACTCTGCCTTCACATCTGCTCCAGGAAAGCCATAAAAATCAGTAGGATGAGCCATGGAAAATACTGTTCAAAAACTGCAAGCAGACCTGTACATTATCTTCATCACTTCTTTCCCCTCTAGGGCCGGGGGTGTAGCTCAGTGGCACAAGCGCTTGCCTGGGAAGTGCAAGATCCTGTGTTGGGTTCCTGGGACCAAAACAAAACAAACAAAAGAGTCACTTCTTTCACCTTGAACGGTCGGTCACCTGCACTATGAATGGAGAGGACAAATAAAAATTGAGCTCTGCCATCTACTGAAACATACACGCACTTCAACTTAATGAATGACTTTCTGAATAAGTCCACTATTGCAGTTAGAAACACATCGCTTTTGAGGGTTTTTTTTTTTTTTTTGGTGGCAGGGGGTGGTGGTTATGCTCTGTTGAGTTGGTCTGGTCTGCACTGGATTGAGTAAGAACTTTGCATCAACTGTATATCCAGGAATTATCATTTTTAGCCATTATCTAGGACAGAGGCTATTAAAAATCACATGATGCCACCACGTAAGTAGTGGCTTCAACTGTGTCTGTTCTGCCTGGGCTACCTCTTCGCATGTTTTTGTGCAAATTCCTAATGCTCTTCTCCAGAGGTCTTGAGTCCAAATCTGGCACTATGGCTTAGGAATGTATTTTAATAAGACCTTGGAGGTCGTAATGCTTATCTCAGAGTAGGGATCTCTGAGTGCTTTATTCCCTGAATGACTGAGCTACAAGCTTGGCACATCCGTAAAAACAATGTCTGGCAACGTATCTCCAGGACTTACTGAGTAGGTTGAAGCTGGTGGCAAAGCAGACCTAAGGCCACACAGAAGATGCCATCCTTCTCTTCAGTAGTGACAGTTGAGCAGCCAGAGGACAAATGACTTGTCTGAAGTCCTATTCCAGATAAGAGGTGAAGCCAGGCTTCGAGCACACATGTTCTTGATCCCAAAGCAAGGAGTTAACAGATACAGCGTAACCAGCATGGTTTTGTGCCATGTCTGCATCTCCTGATGACTGAGTATAGTGTCTGCAGCTTCAAGGTCCTTGCTTTGTTCCTGGCTGTAGGCATTTAATACTGGTGGGGATTTGGCGACCTCTGGAACTTTTTGTTTGCTTTGGTACTAGAAATCGA
Organism: Octodon degus; assembly: GCF_000260255.1. Lineage (NCBI taxonomy): Eukaryota > Metazoa > Chordata > Mammalia > Rodentia > Octodontidae > Octodon > Octodon degus. The sequence goes on from NW_004524588.1 coordinate 21,908,280, forward strand.
ACTCAGGACCTTGCGCTTGCCAGGCAGGTGCTTGTGCCACTGTGCTGCATCCCTGGTCGGTTCTCCAGCACTGTCTCTGTGTCCAGTATTGTAACAAACCCCAAAGACGGGAGCGTAATTGTTCTTCAGATGAGTGATCTGCATTCTGATTCTACCATGAAGCTACAAGATGAGAAATTAGCCTTGCTTTCTAACATCAAACCCATTATTGGGGAATAAAGAAAGGCATAATATATACAGAAAATATAATAAAGAGTACACCTAAAGAAACGGTGCTGCGTGCAGAATTGGGGAGCATGCGTGTGCGTGCGTGGGTCGGCACGGAGCTGGGTCAGCCCTTCCTGCTTCTCGCTAAGCCCCCGCGCCTCTTGCTCCTGACTCCACATGGCAGCCCACCCTATAAGCGCTCGCGTCGCTGAGGTCCAGACATTACTTATACTTCAAGTTGAGTTCCCTTGTTCATGCGAAAGTATTACCGAAATGACCTTCCAGATTTTCACTTTTAGTTATACTGCATGGAAAGAATTATACATTAGGATTTTCTGCCACCAAGTGGTAAGAATGTGTTTTTGCACATCAGGTAATTTCCCTTGTACATACGATTTCTCCGTTATTTGTTAAGTTTTTAGTAAATACTTGTTGAATTTCTATGATGTATTAGGAACTGGCCACAAGGTGGTTTTTTTTTGGTGAATAAAAGGTATATATTTGCATCAAAATCTCTATATTTCAGACTTACAAAAGTACTATTCACAAAAATGATCTAAATGAATTTATAAGTGTATAGTTACCAGCCAAGACCTGTAGCAGGGTTCTCAAGGAAGGGTGATGTGCCCTCCGCCCCTGCCCCAGGAGGATATTTGATTTGGAGCGTGTTTGCTGGTCACAGTGGGGAGGACCTCTTGTAGTTAGAGGTCAGGCAATCTGCTAATCTTCCCACAGTGCACGGAGGACCCCTTAGGCCAGTGCATTTTCCAGCTCCAAATGCCAGGAGTGCCTTGCTGGAGGGACATTAGGCTGCACCTACTAGAAACATCAGCACACGATGTGGAGCAAGGGTTTTAAGTGAGCTTCACCGGGCTTTACTTACAGCAACTGAGACATCATTGAGAAACACGAGCAGTGGACATCTTTGGTCCTTGAACACAGTCCTGGAGTTTCTCTTCTCCTGGGAGGTAACTGGTACCCAGAACTTACAGATTGAGAGCTGCTTTGCATTTCTCAATTTCTCTTATTTCCTTTCTAGAAAATGCATTGATGACATTTTTTCTCCATCCTCTTAACATGTCAGTGTGGTACAGTAGCACACTGACTGGCTATTGCTTGAATTCTTTGTTGTTTACGGACCAGTGCTGCCATAATGACATTTTACTTGAACAGTGCTTCCAAAATCAGTCTACATCAAATGCCTAAATTCAAATAGCTTAATTAGTGCTCCATACAGGCCCCATTCGGCGTGCCTAGCGCTCTCTCAGCAGCTGGACACTGTCACTCAAAGTCTCGCCCTGCTGTTCTCAGGAGCATCCTGAGGACCTAGGGCACCAATGCCTGTGACAATCACATGACCTCATAACCCCTCACTCAGAGACTTCTGTGGTGCCCGCCATTCCTTCTCCAACTTAATTACCTCTTGTCCTACCATTGCTGGGTCTGTGGAAAGGTTGTAGTGTGACTGCTACGAAAGCGTGATTGAGAGGCGTAAAGTCTACAAGTTCTTCCAGCCTCTGACAGCCGCTGGGGGGCTGAAGACTGGGAAAGTGCCACTGGTTGGTCCTGAGACTGAGTTTTACACCTTAGCCAAAAGGCTAAGAGGCAATAGGAAGACAGAACATTAAGCAGACTAGTGGAAATGGTGCTGTCCCCTGCCGGGGATTGAACTCAGGGCCTTGCACTTGCCAGGGAAGCGCTTATTCTACTGAGCCATTTCCCCGACCTGACACGATTATATATATTAAATGATTTATTAATTCATGTATGTAACTAATAAAAATCTTACCAAGATTAAAAACTTAAAGACTAAATAAGAATCAATTTCTAAGTGTGTTCAAATTACAGCTTGGACAAAACAAACAATCAAGCATAAGAAGCTCTGAAGATTTCCATTTAAATAGTCTCAGTAATCCTCCAAGACAATATCAGGTAAGTTTTAACTTTTAAACAAAGAAAGGTTAGTTACTTACAATATTTAGATTTTCAAACTATGTGATTCTCTAAGTAAAAATGAAATGTTGAATATTTTATCAAATTCAAACTAGTACATTCAATCAGCAAATATTGCCTGAGTAACTATCATGTAGGAAGTACTTTCTAGGTGCCGAAGACAACATAACACAGTAGATAAAGTCTTGGACTCATGTAGCTTAGTGGCGATATGTTCATTGCAAATGGCTAATCTTACAGAAGAATAAAGACAAAAAAATTTACCCCAAATGCTGCCACGGAGAAGTGAAGACTGCCTACTCAAGTGAATATTCTGCCAGTTATATAAATAAGTTAATATTGATTGTAGAGTAATAGTTTATAGCCTCTATTCACTCTATGAAGCATAAATTCCCATTATTTTGGTGGGCATATAGTATTTCTTTCTATAAGTATATGATAATTCATTAAAATAATTCCTACTGAAGGACATTTGCAGTTCTTTTTTCTGCGATTATAAGTAGTTTTACTGTGAACGTATTTACCTCTACACCAAATTATACCATTAGCATAAAACTTTGAATGTAGAGTTTTTTTAATTGGTATTTAATTTCTGGTTTAGGTGGTAAGGTCGGGCTTAGCTGTGCATCCATCCAGAACTTTCTGTGTACGTGCTGAGTCTCCTGATTCTTAGAAAAATTGTACAGTGAAAGTAACATGCATAGGCTACAAGCCCGGCTCTTTACTCTAAGTGCCTTATTATATTGAAATTAGTCATTGCCTAAGAAGTAGTAATTATGAAATCAAAGTGGCTACCTTTCCTGAGGGGTCACAAAGAGCTGGGCGTCAGCTTGGTCGCCTGCTGCCACCTGGAGCATGGCACAGCGGCTCTGCTGGGTGAGGACTGTGCTTTGCTCCGATACCTTTCCAGTGAAGTGCCAGCGGTGGACATGCACCCCCAGATGTCCTGCTCCCCTTGCTCCTTCCCCACAGGTTAGCTTCTAAGTTGTGAGCACAGGTGACCTGAACGCTCCTTTCAAGAGAACAATGAAGCCCACCACTTCCTTCTATAGCCATCTCCAAAGTGGTTACTAGAGGGACAAAACTCAGAAACTGCTTTCTTTTCTTTTCTTAATCTTTTTATTTTTACTTGTTTATTTGGTACAGGGTCTCGCTATGCAGCTTGGATTTGTATTGATCCTCTTGTCTCAGCCTCTCCAGTGCTGGGGTTACAGGAGTGTGCTACCATGCCCTTGATTCGGGCAGCACGGCGGGGCTGGCAAGTGATACTGGGAATCAAACCCTGGTCCTTGCTCCTCCTAGGCAGTTGCTTAAGGTCGCGGAGCTATGTTCTCAGCCAGAAGCTACTTTCAAATGCAAGATCTGGTGTAAATATAATGCTGAAATTGGTCTCCCTTTTCTCTGTCTAGAAAATGATGAAGAGGCTCATTAAAAGATATGTACTGCAGGCGCAGACAGACAGAGAGAGTGATGGAGTGAATGAGGGTGAGTGGACCCTGCTGTATCCCAGGGCCCGAGGTGACCAGGAGCTGGGGGAGAGTGGGCAGGTGCACAGGAAGGGCAGAGAGCAGGCTGCGTGGCGACTGACGCTGCGAAGCAGGGGGAAGAAGGCTGTTTCTCCCGGAGGTCACTTGCTGGATAAAAAGCATGGGGCTTGGAGGAAATGTTGGGGAAGAGACTGCACACCGCTCCAACCCTGCTCACCACCAGTTCTGAGCTCACTCTGGGAGGTCTTTGGTATAAACTTGCTGTTGTCTTTTCACTCACCAAAATCTTTACCTGAGAAAGTGGCAATGTGTTCCAAATGCAAACACAGATGAAAGTAGGGCTGATTTCATCCCAACAGAATCAGGGTTTTCTGTGTTGCCTGTTTACAAATGGTTCTCACCACTTTTATTTTTTGTAGGAGAACTAAAGGAAATTAAGCAGGACATCTCAAGTCTCCGCTATGAACTCCTAGAAGAAAAATCCCAGAACACAGAAGACCTCGCAGAACTTATCAGAAAACTTGGCGAGAAATTATCCTCAGAACCAAAGCAAGAAGAAAACAATAGATAATGAAAGGATTTCCTTGGAAATTCGTATTTATTTGTCCACTTGAAGCCATATTGTTTTCTGATGATTTAAGCTGCGAATGATTAAAAAAAAAAAAAGGTTCAGTGATAATTTGGGTTACCCTATCATCTGGAACCTTAATATCTAATATTTTGGTGATTAAATTTCATCACTTAGCCTAAGGATTATGGATTCTGATGGAAATTTTGTCCAGTTATTTAGTACTTGTTTTACAACCTGCTTTTTGGGGTGTCACGTTGTGGTCACATGATTGCCAGCTAGTATCTGCCTGGGAGTGGGCCTCAGATGGCAAGGATCTGTGGATTCATATTGTCCAAAGGTAGATGCAGGCATCTTTCTACCTGCCTGGCAAATGCCCAGTGGGTGACTTCCAGCCCTGAGATATGGGAGAAATAATCTAAGGCCAGTTAAAGAATGTTGTTTAGCTACAATAAATAAGATCGATATTATTTGCACAAAATGAACCTACATCTGTGTTAAACGTTTTGATCCATCTCTTTGAAAACGTTACACCTAATCATTAAAAGGTGTTTCTTCCACTTAATTCTGGAAATATAATCCAGTTGTGTGTGTGTGTGTGTGTGTGTGTGTGTGTGTACATACACAAAGTGTTAGCTCTGTTTCTTTTATAGCTGATGTGAATACTCAAAAGCTCTTTAAGTTAAAAGGTATATTGTGACTGAAAGATTAACTTCCAAATAAGAAACATTTATAGGAAAAGTATCAAAGTCCCAAACATGTGGATATTTAATTTAATTATAGCACAATTTTATTCCATATCTGAAGGCATTTACAAAAGAATTTTCATATTTGATCATTGAATATATAAAGGGGGAAAACTGGTGTAGGGATTTGCATATTCTCAGTATTCTCAGTATGTTTTCTGTCCTCCCCAAATATATAAAACAGGAATTTTCATTCACATGTATTCATCAAGAAGTCTTCAGGGCCAGGGAGATGGCTCAGTAGAAAAAGTGCTTCCCTGGCAAGCGCCATGGTCTGAGTTCAATCCTCAGTTCCGCAAAAAAAAAAAAAAAAAAAAAAAAAAAAGAAGAAGAAGAAGAAGAAGAAGTCATTGATACTGTTCACTAGTGATGTTGGGCAGTATCTCAAATGACTAAATCAGAGGAGGGAAGCCCATGTGTTTATCCAACAAGCATTGACCTTCAGATGGGTTCAGGAACCAGTCAAAAATGCTGCCTCATATTCAGGAAAGAAAAGCTCCTAATGCAAATCTTTAACTCCATTTCAGAAATGAAATAGTCACAGAAAATATGTTCAGTTCCAACTTTGCCTTAATTTAAATCAAACAACCTTTGTGTTCCTGGATTAGAAGATATAGCTGAAAGTTTTTATCTGGTTTATATTGATGGCTGTTACTTTTTAAGAAGATACTTAGTGACACAAAGGTCCACCTGCAAACATTGTGTGACAATTTTAGAATCAACGGTTGTGAAAAATCAAGTTCACACAAGATGCGCTATCATCAAATTAAAACAGCCTGACATCCGTAGTGTTTTGTGTGGAATGGCGCCGGCGAGCGGCCTCCATGCCGAGGCCTGCAGTGCGACAGCACGTGGTCTTGACTTCTGGGGGCTCTCCTCGGGCACTCAGACCTGCCAGGATGTTTTTAGTTGGATTGACATGGTAATACAGAGGTGGGGGAAATGCAGTAAGCATAGCTGTGGGTTCCTCAGTAAGAAGGACTACTCTCCAAGTTGGTCTTGCTTTATTCAGAATTAATGTCCCAAAGTCAGAGAACTTTCCACAATGGGCAGATGAATTGGAACCTCTTGGAATTTCTCGTAAATTGGAAGACAAGAACAGCTGCCAAAGTGTGTTAAGAAGTAGTTTAAAGTATTGCTTGTGTTCACATCACAGCTCTACTTGGACAGGAAAGAAGGAGCCTGTATGTGGAAGGGCGTGGGTGGCTGCGCCTGGAGGCTCGGCGCCTGGAGACAGTGGAGTAGCCCTGAGCTCGCAGCGGCTCCCCTCAGCCAAGCCCTCACTCTGCGTGACTGATGGCTGCCAAGAGCAGAGCTGCAGTCCTGCGTGTGTGCATGCTGCCTGCTCTCACCCTTTCCTGTTCTCACTGAGAAATAGCACAGATTCACTATGACCTTATTAGACATGTACGATAGATCACAAGAATCCATTACCTACTTAAAACCACCAGAGAATGAAAAGAAGAGAAAAAAAGTGTCAATTCGAGTGGAGAAATAAAGGCTTGAGACAATAATGACAAGTGTGCATTGTGCATCTGCTGTGTGCCCCGCCCTCTGACAAGTGTTGTCCGTGTGCTACTAGTTTACTCTGGCTTTGCACCTCCATCCCGTGTGGGCAGTGAGCACCGTCATTAGCCTCATTTGGGGAAGGAGATAGCTCGGGACTCTGCAGCTCAGTTGCGTGGACGCGGAGCAGAAGCCCGGCGCAGACCTTGCTTCCTCGCTCGGGCCCTGCTTTTGGTCCTCACGCTGGAGCTATCCACCTCATTGTGCAGCGTACGCCTAAGCCTCAAGGTAAGGAAATAGGAGCTGGGCCCGAGCCTCGTAACTTCCTGTCTATGTCTAGCCCGGTGGCAGAAGGTGGTGCGAAGTGAGAAAGGACTTAGGTTGAGAGATTTAACTCCAAAGGATTTTAAACATAAGGGAGAAAAGGATCTTTTTTCTTTTTCATCTATCCTAGGTTCCTAGCTAAAAGCCCTATAGTGAAAAGCAGGTTATCAAGAGAAAGCATACAGATTTAATATCAGTTTACATGACATGAGAACTTTCAGAAATGAAGACTCAAAGAAATAAATGAAGCTTACATGTATGCTAAGGTTGATGACGACGATCGTGAAATATCACCTCCCGAGGGGGCAGCTGGCCTAGTGCAGTGCTCCGGAGGTCGCTTCTTTAGATTCTTCCTGTCTTTGGAGATAAGAATGTTCCCTTTCTCTGGGTACAGGGAGGGCACCGCTCAAATGCAGGCGCCTTCTATTCTGTTTAGGTCAGAACATCCTCCCTAGGTTTAATGACCCACTTCAGAGGAAGAGTGTGGGAAAGGTGAGAGTGACCTTTCTGTTTCTGACATTTATTACGTTTTTTTCAGCTTAAAATATTCCATACGCCAAGGTGCAATATTTTAGGGTAGCAGGACTGAACTCCATCATCATTACAAAAAAGGAATAAAAGTAGAGATGTTTATTGAAGCCCCAGAGACTGTCCGAGAGGGCAGCAGGGTTCCACGTGAGCGTGGAATACAGAGCGAGTCTTCAGAGAGCACAGCAAGCCCAGTGGAGAATGTGCCAGCGAGGAGAACGCCCAAACTTGGGAGCAAACTCGAGGACTTTGGAAGCCCGTGCCACCCTACATGAAAAATCTTCTGTGCACGTGAATAGTGAAGAAAAAAGAACAAAAACTGTCTGTTAAATGTAGATACCACACACACACACACACACACACACACACACACACACACACACACACACATCAGTATGGGCAACCAGGTAGTCCGATCGCCAGTACTGAAATAGAAGAACCAATGAGAACTGATTGCAGCTTCAGGCCCTGGCCAGGTAGGACTTGCGGCGCCGTGGCCCTACTATGTGAGCTGCCTCCCCAACTTTTGTCTGAATCCTCCCCTCACTACCAAGTGCGGAGCAGGGTTTGTGATGTCATCCTGTAATCCTGGCAGCTCTGGTAGATGGGATGAGCATGAGTGTCTGGGCAGAAGCCTCCCTGTCCTTGGATGGAGAGCACCACTCCCCAAGTGAGCTGGTTGTCCAGTGTGCGCAGGAGCACAGCCGTGTGTCCTAGAATGCACCAAGCTGCAGCTTGAGCTCCACATCTGCTGTTGTACAAGACACAGCAAGAAAAACACATTTTTGTTTCCCTGAATCCTGAGCACGACTGCTTGGCTTTCCTCCCTCACTCAGTGTCGATAGCTACGGCTATAAAAGTTTTTGGAGACACTTTAAAAATACCCAGAATGAATTTGATGATAATACTTATCAGTAACTTTTTGTGTTGGATTCAATTTTTGTAGATTTGTGTACAACCTTGTTACAAAAACCAACTATATGGTAGTTTTTAAAATATACTTGTCATTTTATGGATAATCAATTTCTTGAGAATGAGTGAATATATGAATAGGGACTCACTCCTATTTCTCAAGTGCTCATGAAGATGACATAGGAGACCCTCTTGTTTCACAGGTGGCAGTAATTACTAAGGAGAGTATGTATTCATAATGACCAGGGGACTTCCTAAGAAATTACAGTGTTACTTAGGATACTGAAGATGGCTATCTTATACTCTTTGGACCACTATTTTCAGAATCTGGGATTGTGCACACCACAAACTTATTCCTCATCGTTTCGGAGCCTACAGAGCCCTCAGCACACTGGGCACAGGGGTGGGCTGACTTTCAGACCGTGTCTCCACAGGAGTGGGGTGCCTGGGGCCCGTCTCATGGGGGTGTTAGCCCATTCATAGGGCCTGCGCCTCTTCATCTCGCACCTCCCAAGGCCTCCTCTCCAATCACCGCTGCCCTGTGAGTCACCATTTCGTAGGAGCCGGAAGGGAGTGGGGCTCACACCCCTCAGACACCCCTCAGACGCAGCAGTCGGTGTGCACGCAGCCTAAGACACTTCATCCTTGCCTTCCCAGGGCCCACCTGCAGCCCTGGTTACTGCCCCTGGATCACAGTGAGCAGCAGGAACAGGCCTGTGGGTGGGCGGCAGGCGTGTCCTCCAGGAAACGCATGGAACGTTGCAGACGCTTTCTGTAGCTCAGGAGTGAAACCTTGGTGCTGCCATGCAGGAAACAGATCTTAAACTTTATTGCTCTGCATTTTGGGCCTAATTATTGCCCACGAAAATAGGCTCTTATCACTGTGGGAATAATTTTGTTCCAAATAAATTAAGTTTATTTATTACCGTGTCTCAGGCTAAAAGAACTATGACATTGCTCTGCTTTTGCCTTAACCTTTTCAGTGGACTGTGATTCATCATGACATTCATTCTTTTCCTCTTCAGAAAATAGACTTCCATCAAAATAATTGGAAAAAGTCAAATCTTAGAATGTTTATTACGTTTAAAAATTGTCTGCCTGTTATCATTTTGTTCCTATAATTTACCATATCAAAGAATATATGTAGTCTACCGTGATGTATAAGTAACAATGTACACACACACACACACACACACACACACACACACACACACACACACAGGGGCAGTCAAACTATAGAGTGTTTAGATTTTAAAAAAATCATTGCCATAAAAGGTGCACCACTACTAGGTCCCCTCAAAAGGCTCCCTCCCGCGTGGCATGTGTCTGTGTACCAGTATCCTTGCCCCATCCTCAAGCAGCTCTGGAAGTCCTCTTTTGGGAATGTCTGCTGAGGTAGATACAGTGCATGGTGGATACTGATGCCAAGAGCCACCCCAAGAGTCAGGCCTGTCGCAGTGTCACGGTGTGCCCTCATCCACCTGTACACTCATCTGGCACTGAATGAGCTCTGGTTAATCTCTACATGACTCTGAAAGGTAATCATTTTAATTTTTTTTTTTTTTTTTTTTTTGGTGGAACCGGGGATTGAACTCAGACACTTGGGCTTGCCAGGCAAGTGTTTATTCTACTGAGCCATCTCCCCGGTCCCCTGAAGGGTAATCATTTTGAACTGATTCAGAACATCGAAACAGCTATGACAGTGCAACTAAAGATGCTCATGAAAGAGGACTTCTCAAATTGATTCAGAAAGTCACAGGAAGGGCCAGCCAAATAGCTCAGTGGATTAAAACGCCTGCTTAGGCAGACGCAGGGGCCGGGAGTTTGGTCCCCTGGCCTGCCATGCTGTTCCCCCCACCAGGGCGTGCTGAGACCCCGATTGCGACTGGGTGTGGTGGTGTGCACCTATAATCCCAGCACTTTGGAGGCTGTAAACAGGAGGACCACTAGATCCAATCTATGCAGTGAGACACTGTACACCCTGTACATCCTATCCTCAATAAAAAAAAAGGAAAGAAAGCCGCAAGAACAATGAGATAAGTGTGTTTGCAGCAAACAAGAGTCTTTGGAGGGGAATTACTAGCAGTGTGTCTTCTATTTTAATATATTTTAAAAATTTGGTATAGGGTCCCGCTATGCAGCTCAGACTTGTAGTGATCCTCCTGCCTCAGCCTCCCCAGTGCTGGGATTGCAAGTGTGCACCACCACACCTAACTTGGGTGGCTGGCACAGCATGCCAGAGTTCCAGGGCCAGGATGGCATGCAGTACTGGGGATCAAACTCTGGTCCCTGTGCTTGCCAGGTAAGCACTTAGACCACCAAGCTTATCTCCCCAGTCCAATAAATTATTTTAAATGTAAACATTGATCGCAGTTCTCCATCACAGCTCATGCGTGTGTAGTTGTGTGGTTCTATGTTCAGACACTTGAAGCATGGCTACTACGTTAGACATTAGTGCAAGCATGGATTTCTTTTCATTCTCATTTCTCTTCTCATTTTTTCCTCATTTCAAGGATTTTACCTTTTTCTGATCTATATATGTCACCTCTCACGTCTGAGTTCTTTTCAGCCTGGTAATTCAGAGTGCCGGAGATGGAGCCAGACTGTAGAGCTGTGAGTCCAGTCCGACAGTTACTGGGTGCGGATTCTTCCCAGTTTCTTAGCCGTCCTGGGCCTTCTTGTCCCAGTTCTATAGATGGAAAGCTAATGGCACCTCCTGCCCTGAGTTTTTCTGAGGATGACGTGCATTAATGCATTTTAGAGCCAAGTGGCTCTAACGTGCCCGATTTCTACGCTGTGTTAAGCTACTCCATCTTAGCCTCATAAAACCTAGCGGCATGTGAGTCTTAACTCATGTTTCAGTGTATGGTTGGTGCATAGTAGTGTGAGGATTAAGCTAATTAAAGCCCTGAAGCCCCTGCAGGAATCACTACAGAAAAGTGACACAGAGAGCGTCTGGATTGGTGGTTGGCCCTGCCACCACGTCCTGGCTGTGCTCAGCCAAGGAGACTCATGCATGAGCAAGATTTGGAGAACTTCAGAGCACTTCAGTACTTTCATTCATGGCCACGTGGCATCTGTTATTACAGCATCGAAATCTGTTTAGACCAGGTGGCCTATTAGAGCATGTTCGTAACCTTTCATTTAAACAGGGTATTTAGCACACTGTTCTGTACGCTATTTCCAGTAGCAGTGCTAGAAATGGAACCCGAGCAGTTTGTACGATATGCGGCAGGCTTTGTAAATACTCCTGAGTTCATGAAGCTCATTTTATCCTGGAAAGCTGGATAGGCAATCCTTGAGAGTTTCTTCGGAATTTTCAAAGTGGAATGTGAGGTCTGGGCTCCAT
>NW_004524588.1:21919959-21922535 GCF_000260255.1 Octodon degus
CAGAGCACTTCAGTACTTTCATTCATGGCCACGTGGCATCTGTTATTACAGCATCGAAATCTGTTTAGACCAGGTGGCCTATTAGAGCATGTTCGTAACCTTTCATTTAAACAGGGTATTTAGCACACTGTTCTGTACGCTATTTCCAGTAGCAGTGCTAGAAATGGAACCCGAGCAGTTTGTACGATATGCGGCAGGCTTTGTAAATACTCCTGAGTTCATGAAGCTCATTTTATCCTGGAAAGCTGGATAGGCAATCCTTGAGAGTTTCTTCGGAATTTTCAAAGTGGAATGTGAGGTCTGGGCTCCATTATGTTCACGGTGTCTTTTGTAGCTTTGCTTGCTTGCTTTTGTTTTTATTTTTGTTATTATTGGTTTTTTCATTTGTGTATTCAGTACAGGCTCTCACTACACAGATCAGACTCTTGTAGCGATCTTCCTGTCTCAGCCTCCCCAGCGCATGCGTCACCACAGCCAGATCCCATCTCTGGCTCAGTGCGCCCTGGAGGTGGGGCTGGCATGGCATGCAGGACCTGCAATTGAACCCCCTGCCCCTGAGCTTGCCAAAGCAGGTGCTTAGTCCACTGAGCTATGTTGCTGGCCTTTTGTTTGTTTGTTTGCTTTTTGCCGGCTCAGCCCCCACTGAGGGCAGTGCCGGTGTGGTATGCAGTACCAGGGATCGAACTGTGGTCTCCTGTACCTGCCTAGGCTTGTCTAAGCAGATGCTTTAGACTGCTGAGCTATTTTGCTGACCCACTGTGCTTTCTTTCTTGAGGAGGACATACAAAATCCCTGTTAAACAAACAAACAAACAAACAAAACAAAACAAAACAAAACAAACTTGACATAGTCTCCTCATTTGCTCCAGTGGCTCTTGAATGTGTTCCATCTCTCTTTGGAGCATAATGGCTTAAGCCATTTACTTTGTACTTCCATTTAACAAGAAAATTATCCATGAGCTCAAGAAGTAAACAACAAATGAATCCCTGGTCGGCTCTTTCTTGTTCATTTGCTGGTAGTTCGAACACATCTGGTTGTCTCTAAGCCGCAGTGCATTTGCCCTTCACGACCCACCAGTAAGACCCGTTTATCCTGGGCTTCTGTCGTTTCTCTTTACCTTCAACCCCACTAACAGGCGAGATGCAGCTAGCCCATCTCGGTGTGCTGCTTGTGCCTGACACTGCCAAGCAGGAGCCTAATTGTCTTTTCTTACAAATCCCTAACTCGGTGAGGTGTGAGCTCAGGATGCACACAAGGTTTCTCCCTGAAACAGTAGCTGTCTCTGCTTGTTTAGTTCAGTCAGGTCTTGTAAATGGAAGTGTGTGAGCAGCAGCCACGACCCTCTGTGCCCTTTCGAACAACTCAGAAGTCCTTTGGAAATGTTTAGGCTTGGTAAAAGCATTTGCTGTGCTATAAAGTCATTGGATTTTTTTTTTTTAATGAGACATTATCCCTTAAGCAGTCTGGCCTGCAGTTGTGACATAATAAGGATATGGTGACTTCTCCCTGAAATTCATTCATGACTTACAGGCATTGCAGTCTATGACTGTCATTTCCAATTCCCCTTCCTAGCAGACCTCAGAACTGTGTTCTCACTGTATTTTGCAATATTTCATTAGAATTACAAAAAAAGTCATAGGACATATAGTATCAGAAAAGAAAACTCCCAGTGTCTTGTGCTGGGCTTTGCAACAGGGATGGCTAGAGATGGATTCATTCCATTGCTTGTGTGGATTTGCAGGCACAGCAGAGCTGGTGGGGGTCGGGTCCAGTGAACCAGGGGCACTGGGTTTGTTCAGACATTTGAATTACGATTCAGCTAATAGCCAAGACGCAGTTTCTGTCCTCAGTGGGTCTGACAGGCTGCCCAGCGAAGGCTGTGTGAGCTCCCGGGAGGGGACGCGAGCTGTGTGGAGCAGAGGGGGAACTGGATTGTCATTTCCGGGGGGAAATAATACACATTTTAGAGAGATTGCACTTAGACCGAAGCCGGGTTTCCTCCACTCCTCGGGGATGACAGTGTTACAGGTGGATCTGTTAGGTGGCATCCCGTCTGTCTTCATGTTCGCCGTCCTAGGGTTTCCTAAGAGGAGACCCCAGGATGAGAATGCATGTGCACCGTTTGGGAAGAAATGCTTCCAGGAAAAGCTGATAGAGCGGTGGGAACTACAGGACAGTGCCTACAGGACAGTCCTCTGAACGGACTCCGGCAGCCCCGTCACTGGCCAAGGGCTGCTCGAGCGGACTCACACCTTGGGTACTTTCAGCAAAGCCGCAGGATGCGAGGGTAGGCCTCGTGAGATCCCGGGTGCAGTGCACAGCGACAGACAGACAGAAGTCCGAGAGGAAGAGCAGGGTGAGGCGTCTGGAGGAGCCGCGGCGGCCCCACTCCAGCCTCGTGCCCCCTACGGCCCAGTTCCTTATGATCACGGGACACCCCAGAATTTTCTAATACTGTATAGTCTTCCGTGGAACCCTGGAAATTTAAGAAGTGGAACCTTCTTTTGAGCCTACAGAGGAGACTTGAGGATCGCGGGGAAAGCCAGGAATTCCTGACTTGTCCTCAGCGAAGTGGC
>NW_004524588.1:21922751-21964048 GCF_000260255.1 Octodon degus
AGCATTTTCCCTATTTTTTTTTTTTTTTTTTAAATCCAGCTTTACTTAGGTCTGAATCTTAACCAGTTATCAACAGGACCCTGAGTGGATCTAGATGACTACCCAGGAGACCCAGGTACGGTAATTTCAGCTGAGGGTAGGGCTAAAGAAAGACCCAGAAAAGGGGCCGGTTCATCAGGTTTTCACAACATCATCCAACTGGGTGTGGTGGTACGCCTGCAGTAGGGGAGGGTGAGGCAGGAGCATTCCATGTTCAAGCCCAGCCTGGGCAACCTAGCAATTTAGTGCCTTAGTGAGACACTGCCTCAGAGTAAAATATTAAAATTTTAAAAGGGCTGGGGTTGTAGTTCAGTACAAAGGCCCTCAGTTTGAGCCTTCACACTGAATAAAAGGGAAAATACAGCTGGGTCCCTGACTCGAGGGGCAGCAGGAGGGCCTGAGATGGCTCATGAACCTGAGAGCCAAAGAGAAGCCTTAATATAACGCAGCAAGGAGCCCCAGGGACAAAGTCCCCCTTAGGTGGCCTTGTTCATGCTATTTGTGTTCCTACTGCCATGCCAACACTTTGTGCACGCCAACCTTGGAGACCTGCATCCCGAGGCGTCATCGCCTAGAGGCTGCTGGAGGTGCCAGCACACATCTGGAGCCCAACAACACGTTTAATGAACGAATACGTTTGCTAAGTGAATCTTGACTACCTCTTGGAGCCTCCATAGGAGTGGAAGCTGCAGGCCCAGAGGGCGAAGTGGAATAGCCCAAGACAGAGCAAATTCAGAGGGAGGTCGCGCCAAGACGTGCAGGCCACGCTCTTCGCTCTTCGGTGTGGGTGTCCCTGTGCCTTTTTCCACACTGGGGATGAGCAGGCAGCACCTCCGCCGTGTGCAGGCGCCTTCCGTCTGAGGGAGGCTCCACCCCCAGGGCTGGGGAAGGAGCAGTGGCTGAACCTGGCAGACTCGGGCTCCCCGTTGCCTGCACACCTGGCTGCTGGCCACAACACATGATCTGCATCTCGACTGGGAGGTCACGATGACACAGTCCAGGCAAGCTGGTGACAGGCCTGAGAGGAACCAGGCAGGAAGTGGTGAGGTCTGCTGCTGCTGCTGTCACATGGAAACGTGGTTCAGAGGTCTTGCGGTGACAGGGCCGGGTCTGCAGGGCCACCCTGAGGGCCCTGACTGTCCTGGCCAAGTTGGGGGTGCCCTGCACCTCCCTGAGGCTCCCAGCTGTCAACAGCATCTCATGGTGGTAAAGTGAGGGCTCCACAAGACATCTGCCAAGTCCGAGGCCTCCGAGGGCTCACGTCAGAGCCATGCAAGGACGGTGGCCGATCAGGGCCTTCCTCTTCTCCAACAGCCCATCCGTCCAGGTGCTGCACTCAACCGTGAGGTGCTGTTGGTGCCTGTTAAGTCACAGAACAAGACTTGGGTACACACGGGTTAATAGAGACCAAGCCAACATATGCATAGCTAGATGGTGGAGGGAAGCTAGCAGGTGAGCGAGCTGGGGCCTCAGGTGCGCACCTTCAGGACCGTGATACACCTGTCCTCCTTGCCAGCGGCTGCCCAATACAGGACTGCCAAATTTGGATTCCCAAGCCCATCCCGGTTGTGCCTCGCACACCTGGGTGCTGCTTCTGTTGCAGACACAGCTCTGTCCTGGGCCTTAGCTTTTGGGTCCTGTGAATCTTGACATCAGGGACTTAGTCATTGCAGCCCCGATCTTATGCCTATTCCTCGCAATCAGCGAGGTTAGCGTCCTGCAGTTCTTCAGGGCTCTATTGCTGTCTTCCCCCCTCCCCATCTTTTTGAGACACAGTTTCACTGTGCAGGTCAGGCTGGCCTTGAGCTCACAGTGACCCTCCCGCCTTGGCCTCAGGATTGCTGGGATTAGAGGCATGTGCCACTGCGCTTGGCTCTTGCTGAGTCTTAAACACACAGGCAGTCCTAAGTCTTGCAAGGCTAGTGCCCAAACCTGGGTACCAGGTGGGATCTTCTGGTGCTCAGGACTTAGGGCTCCTTGGAGCATAGCAAGTGCAAGATTCATTTCTTGGACAACAAATGTTCCGAGTGCTGAGTGAGTGTGACTCTGGGTCAACAGCTTTGAGGAACTGGCAAGCAAGAGGGTGACAGACACTCCAGGCAAAATAAATTAGTGCAATAGATAAGGTAATGAAAGGTCCTAGTTGCTGTGAAGAAAACCAAAGAAGATGAAAGGGGGTCACAGTTTAAGTAGAGTGGTTGAAAAAGTCTCTTGGAAAAAGATCTAAAGGAGACAAAGGGCTCTGGAGAGAAGAACTTTCTAGGCAGGGAGAACCTGGACACAGTGAGTCTGAGGCAAGCAATGCAACATGCTAGCAGGTGAGCTCAGAGCAGAGGGACGATGGGGCAGCAGGAGGGATGAGAGCAGGGAAGACACAGGCGTGGCCAGACCCCAGACGGCCTGAGAGGCCACCAGAGGGACGTGGCTCATACGGAAGCGAGTAGGCAGTCAAAGCAGTATCCTGCTTGGAGCAAAAGCAGGCTGTTCTTCTGTGCCGGGCCTCTTTGTTTCTCCTCATTCTGGAGGCCAAGCCCTTTCCCTGCTCAGCTTGCATTGCCACCGGGCACTAGCTGTCAGCTTGGAGCGCCCTGGGGAGCGTCCACACCGCGAGGCAAAGCCCCAAGGCCAGCCTCGCTGCAGACCTTGCTCTGCCCAGCGCGTGTCCCGTGCCTGTCCCCTGCCATCACACATCCTCCTGCTGGCCTCCAGCCAAGCGCTTTGCCCTGTCCTTTCCTGGAAATTTCTGTGACGTGGGTGCTTTCTCTTCTCACTGGCTCTGAGACTGCAGCCAACTTCAGGGTTTTCTAAATACACGCTGTACCTGTTAAGCAGGGCTAGCACAGTGACCTGGCCGCTTGGTGTTTAATTGGCAGCTTCCACGCCTGGTCCTCCTGCCTCTTTCTGTCAATAAAGATAATAAACTCAGCCTAGTATTTGCTGCAGGAATTACAAGCCAAGAAGAAAATTGATTTTTAAAAATAAATTTAAAAATCTTTTTTTGGGAGATTTTTGTTGGACAGAGGAAGAGAATAGAGGGGTGGAGAGGTGGGAGGAGGCGTGTGGGGCGTGGGTGCGAGTGATGCGTGTTATGTGTGTTTATGAAAAGGCCAAGGGGAGCCCAACCGCTTGTAAAAATTAATGTGCACTAATAAGGTTGTAGCTTCAACTAAAGTCAGCCTGAAGGGGAAGGTTGTTTTAGGCTGTTCTTTCAGTTCTAGACTTTTAAAAGATTTCTTTTTATTATTATTATCTAACGAGAATACCAAATAGTTAAAAACAACATTAGAAACGATACAAAACTTCCCCAACGGAAAGGGCAGGGATTCGCTCGAGGCTGCCGCACTGCACGGTGCTGTCCGCTGTCCCCACCCGAGTTCCAGGGAGCTGGCTGCACGAGGCCAGCGTCGCCAGGCAGCCTGTCTGTGGTCCCGGGCCTCTGACGCCACCCGAGCCCTGCCCAGGAGCCCACTCCGAGCCGCTCTCCAGCGCCCCCGCGTGGCGCAAGGCGCGCAGGGTGCGGCCGCGGCTGGCGAGATTCCCGGGCCGGCAGGAAGCTGGGCCGGCCGGCCGGCGGCGGGCAGCGAGTGCTGCGGAGCGTGGTGACACAGAGTGCTCCGGGTACTACAGGTCACCGGCCGGCTCTCCCGCTCAGAACCAACCGCGGCGTTTGGGAGGAGGCCCGGGAGACATCTGAAAAGTGCACGCTGCTCCGGCTGGGCTGGCACGGGGCGTGCACGGAGCGGCCGCCGGTCGTTCCCTCGGCGAGGCGCTCGGGGCGCGGCGACACTCGGCCTCTGCACGCTAGCGCGGCCCAGTGCGACCCAAAGCCTATCGGAGAACGCCAGTCTCCCAAGTGGTCCGCCTTGCCATTTTTAATATTTGCTAGTTTGAAGTCCTTCTTAGTTTTAGAAGACAGCAGCAGCAGTCCACAGCGGGGGCCGTCTGCTGAACACCCACACACGCGCGGTCTCGGCTGGGTCTTCACACGCACCGTCCCCCTCGTCCTCACGACGCGCGCTGCTGGCATACCTGTGCCGCCAGGGACGGCAGCAGGCCAGCTCTGACCACGTGACTGGCCTAGAGCCAGATACGCGCGGTAGAATCAGGATTGTTTAAAAATAACAGTCGAAGGATGCAAGAGTGGACAGAAAAATAAACATTAAAGCTTGTTTTCAATAAACTTTAATTTTATTCTTGTCCTTTTAATTTATTTTAAAGACAGTATAATCATAATGGATAAGACATCAGAAACGGTACCCATCTGGAAGAGCAAGATGGGAGGTATTCAACCCTGGTTTTTGTATTTCACTTGGCTGCCTTCGATGTAGTTGCTCATGTAACAGCCATTAGTAATTTGCTATTCTTGTTTTGAGAGTGAACACCGTCTGTATTGTTGTATGTTACCGAGGTTCCGTCTTTGTTTTTGCTTTTGCTCTTTAAAATTAGATTAAATTAAATGTAGAAACTGAAAATTAAAGCAACAACAAAACCCAACAAAACAGAAGTAGCAAGCTCGCGGGCCCTAGGGCTGCGTTTCCTTTGTGGCGGCGGCCGTAGCTGCTTGTGAGGGTGCAGAGCAATCGGTGCACATTTGCTGGCCCTGAGCCAGGCCTGCTGCGCCTGCAAAGAAATAGTAAGGGCGTTTTCACCTCCCAGCTCAGTTCCCAGCCCCTCTGCACATGGCCACAGCTCAAGGGGAAAGCCGGTCACTGAGAGGAGCTACTGGCACAGAGGTGCCCAGAGCCGGGGCCGTGCAGAGGGGCCTCCTTTGCGCTGCCACCTACAAAGCTGACATCCTGGTTAAATCCATCATCTAACCCCCACAAGGCAGCCGCATAGAGTGGCCTGTCCAGGTGCTAGTCTTCATTCTGCTGCTGGCCTACCCTGGGGCTGTTCCCTCATCAGATGCGTTACAATGAACACTGTCTCTTTAGTAAAAAGAAGTGGAATGTTGCGCCTCGCGGCTGATCAGATGCATGCGGAGGGGCTGATGCGCGTAGAGCGGAATACTCGCCTCACTACCTCTGTACAGCACTTTATTCCATACTTCCTAAAGAAGACGAAGAGACTTGCTAAGAATCACTATGTCCCTCCCGTTCTGTTTGTACATTTGGATCTCATTTGGCTATTAAATTTCACTTCTGAGCCCTAGATTAGGAAAAAATAGCCGAGCAAGCCCTAAGAGAACCTTACTTACTGTTGCTTTGCTCTGAGTGTGCTTCGCGCTACAGCTCAGACATCCGCTGATTTCCATCTCCCAACCATTCTCCTGTCGAGGCTCAAGGAAACGAAATGGCGAGCATTGTTCTGCCCTGAGATCAGAATTAGAATCTCAGCTCTTAAGGCAAAGGCCAGTACTTTGTGCAACAAGAATGTAATGACCAAAGAAGAGACTCTCTCCAAGAGGAAGAGTGTTGAAGTAATCCTCATACTCAGGTCAAGCTGCTCCTGCCTATCAGCAGCGGAGTTAGGAAAAGAACAAACTGTCTTTCAATTTGCCAAGCGAGCACAGGCGAAGCAGCAGCTTGACAAAAGCGGGCCACTAGAGGGTGCTATTGCCCCTCCTCGGAGACGCAAGCCTTGCCCAGTACGTTTGCTCTGGCCTGGAGGAAGCGATGCTTGTAGGCCGTCTTCCTGCCCTTGTCTAGGTGGCCGGCCCTGACTTCCGAAGTCATAATGTTCTTGCATCTACTTTCCATTAATTTGGGAGCTCAGTAAGAAAATATTCCTAAAAGCAAACAGGGCTTTTAGAACTGTGTTTAACGGTTGTAGATAGTGTATTGTCTTTGAAACTCTTAGGAGAGTTTCTAAGCTCCCTGGAGAGTATTTTTCAAATGATTAAATTGGGGCCAGGAGGGAAAACAATAGTTCAAGCTCTACTTCTCAAGATAGATTTGATTTTCCCCTTTAGGAAGATCAATTAGCCTGTAAGTATAACCAGCTTTGTGGAGCTTTGCCTGAAGAATCAGGGCGTTGGCGCGGATACAGAGCGAGTCCTGACTCCATGCCCAGCCGGCGCCACTGCCTGCCATCCTCAGCATGAGCAGTCACCTCGCGGGGGTGGAGTCAGACAATGACAAGACAGGGACCCAGCAGCAGCACGAGTGGCTCCTGTGAGCTCCCCCACTGCCCTGGTCCGGAGCATCCCTGCTTGGACACACTGCTAAGGAGCACCCTGAAGACCCAGCATAGGACTTGCTTGCTTGCTGGTTCCCTGCTGGCGGTCCAAGATGAAGCCTTCAGTGCTTTATGAACACTAAGAAACTCAGCAGGGACGGGCTTTGATGGGCAGTGCTGGTGGAGCCTTCCGTGGGAAGCTGAGCACAGAAGCCTGGAGGGGGAGACACTGCGGACGGGATACGCTCGTGTGAGTGACCGCTGCCTCCTACCAAGTGCAGTATCTGTCCCTGTCCACAAGTAAGAAGCAGGCCCGAGGTCCTTGGTGCAGGGATGCAGCGAGAGGATGGGGGAGGCCAGGGAAGTGCAGCCAGGGCGTGCTAATGGGCTTTCCACGTCCAGGTTCACTGTTGAGAAAAGAAAGAACAGCCTGTGCGATTCCGGGTAGCAGGAGCGCTGCCATTTGTGACAGCTGCAGGTCATGTATCTATTTTCTCCATCTGACAAGGACAAGGAGCAGCTAGTGGCTGGTACAGATTCAAGCCAGCTTATTCAGGCTGAGCTCAGGGGCAAGAGCGTTGTTTTGCACTCAGCTATGGACAGTTGTGCATGTCTGTGCAAACTTAAGTGGCGCTACCAGCTCTCTGGCTGCAGGTGGGAAGATGACGCCTAACAACCATAAGAGCTCTGTCCTGAATTTTCCTCAGAGTATGAAAAGAAAGGGGACCCCGTGCCTCCCTCATCACCCCAACTGTGACAACACTCAGTTCAGTTGCCTGTGGCGCACACCACTTGAGTTCCTACCACACACCCAGCACTGTGCTAGGCACTGAGGAACTGGGCGAGGGCGACTTGCTCCGGCTCGTCCTCCACAGTTAGCTTAGCGCAGAAGACAGGAAGTAGCTGAGCAGGGCGGTAATGACAGACCTCTGCAAAAAGCTGTGTCACTGTAGGACAGACAGGGCGCTTCTTACGCTATCACTAAAGAACTGGGCAAAACCATTTTCAACCGAGACTAACACCACCATCACCTAAGGAATGCAAATGGCGACCAGCAGCTAACCCTAATTTTGCCCTCCTGTAAAATGACTTTAAAGTGTTGATGGGTGAGAGGACCATGTCACCTTCCACTGTGCTCCCCTGGTGCTGCCCAGTTTCCAGGAGAGGGCAGCCTTCCGGCTTGGGTGTCTTCCTCAGCTGCCCCACGCCCTCCGGCAGAGGGGTGGTACCTGCCCTGTTGTGCCTTCATTCCAATTCATTGCTTTGTATATAATAAAAATGTCAGCGATTTTCATCAGATTTCTGTACAAATACAAGGGACCTTAGACAGTTCACTGTGCAGGCCAGAAGCACCAGCGCTTGTCCTAGGAGGGGACTCTGTCAAGACTGCATGTAGTTAAGCCGCAAAGCGACTGCACGTAGTACAGCTGAGAACTCTGGGAGGCGGAGGCCCGGGCTCTCGTGCGTGGTGTGCTCCAGTTCTTGCCCTGCCCACCGGCTCTGTGCTCAGCACGCCTGGCCCTCCTCGACGCCACCTTTCCCGGACGGCGTCCTGCGGACCTTGGTCCCCCACTGCTATGCCATAACAAACCGTCTGTCCCGCACTCACTGGCTGCTGTCTGCAGGAAAAACTGGCAACGTGGAAAGAGGAAAAGCAGATGTGTCGGCGCTACCAGAGTGGCAGCGCTCCTCAGAGTTTGCAAGCTGATACAGAATGGCAACTTATGGCGGGGAAAAGACATCTTGTATGTTTAGCGACATTTCACGTTCTTGGAATAAATGCACATCCTCAGATCCGCAGATGGAAGTCAGTGACAGATACACAAATATAAATAAATATTGGGATAAATCTTCAGGGCTGCGTGAAGATTTATGAACACTCTCCAGGAAGCTGTATGCAATGACTGAGTGTCCCAGTGAGACAGCAGTTTCCTCTACTTTCCCAGCTATCCCTGTGGCTTGCTGCACTGAATATTTAAAAACCGAATTATGTCCAACTGTCAGACTGAGCCACAAGAGGGTAGGAAAATCATCAACCAGGATACTTCCTCTAAACCCTTAATATCCAGGATTTGCCGCATCAGCTAAGAACTTAGTCTTTTCCAGTGATTTAAGCTGTTTTCCCTGCCTAGGTCTCTCCCGCTGACTTTCATGGAAAGGAGCCCCATCTGAGAGAGTAGCAGGGAGGGACGCTCCCTCGGGCCACGCAGGCCGCATCAGCCCGCAGAGCACACCAGACAGCCTCAGGCGTGTGTGTTTGGAAGGGAGTTGCCGAAAGCTGGATGGAGATGCGCAATAGATCTGCAGATAAGCTGCAACCTAGGAGGCCCTCGCCCAGAAGGGCCATCTGGACTCATGGCCTACAGTGTGTCACAAACAGGAAGGATTTACTTAGCAAGAGCTTGGAAGGTTTAGTGTTGCCAAAGGAGACACTTGGGGGGGGGGGCGGCGATCCATTACCCTCGCTTGCAAAGTGAATTCAAACTGTGACCTCATTTCTCAGCCAGTGTAAGCTTTGTTTTTGATAGGACTCAGTTGCCTCTGAGAAAAAAGGAATCGAGATGACAGTGCCCCTCACAGCCTGGATCTGGTGAGGTGTAAAGTTGGAGGTCAGGGCTGGAGTTAAATCAACCTTGCCGTAGAAATACCAGGTCTTTAAAATCAAACTGTTCCTGGTTTGAGAACTTTGACTGAAGAAAGCTTCAAGGCAGGGCTGCACGGAGCAGCCTTTTTAGACAAGAAGGGCACTTTCCTCCCTTCTTACTGTCACCCTTGAATTTTGTGGGTGTCCGTCCTAGAGGTGTCACTCGTGGAAAGATACTCTGCAGAAATCACGATGGAGTCCACGGATTGGGTCTTAAATAATTTTGGGAAACATGGCACACTGCATCTCCTTCAAAGAGGTTCGCAGTGGTCTTGTGCCTCTTAAAGACCCTAAGAAGGCCTGAAATGAAAATGTGTGTGTGTGTGTGTGTGTGTGTGTGTGTGTGTGTGTGTGTTAGGGCAGACTTTTCTAGATTTATTGTGTCGTGAAGTCACTTTTGCAGAACAATATCACAAGGAATCCGTGTTCAACATAACGTGCACCTTGCACTGCAGATGGTACCCAACACCTCCCCGGTGTGGAGGGCGATAGCTGTGGCACAGAAGCCCTCAGGGAAGGCTGAGAAAGTGGCCCGTATCAACCGGGATATTGTTTGGGTTTTGCTTACGTGCCCCAGGGCATCAGGTTATGTATGATCAATGCGTACAATTTTATCTATCAACTTTAAGTAAATAAACATAATTTAAAAAATTGATCAGGTGTTCTCTTGCTTAAAAATGAGGATGTGTTTGGTAAAAGGGATTGCTAATTCCAGCTCAGATGGCTAGTGACTGGTACAGTGGGGCTCTCACTTCTAGATTTTTCCATCAAACCCCAAGGCAACTCTGAATATAAAACCATAAAAGCGGAGGGCAGGGTGAGCCCTGGGCTCTAATGTGAGTCGCACAGTCATTCACCAGGGTGGGCTGCATTTGGGAGCCGTCCTAACAGCTCCCTAATGGCTCATTTATAACACTAATAAGGTTGAAATTAATGGGAGGGAGGAAACACTCTTTTGAAACAGAAAGACCACACAGAACCATGATCAGCAAGTGTTCCTCTGGTATCAGGTCAGCATTTGATTATGAAAGGGGTTTGGAACAGAGCCCTGAGGGGAGATGGAGCCCGGGCTGGGGGGCTCCTTCTTTATCCCCATTCAGCTCCACATTTCTATTCTGCTGGGAGGAGGAGCGCTTAGGAAAATGCAGCCCTAACTCCGTGAATGGAGTTAGTGGAGTTAGGAGTTATCCTTGCTAGAGGTTCTTTACCATGGCTGGGGGAAAATGATTCCAGGGTAAAATTATTCAGGAAAAGCAGGTCCTTAACGGAGTTCCTCACTCTGTGTGGCTTTTTCCTCACAGGCTAACACCTACCGTCTCCCCCGTGTTAGTTTGGGGTCTCCAAAAGTGGACATCCAGACAGGATTTTCATACAAGAAGTTTCTTAAATTCTCGTGAGGGGGGAGAGAGGGAACTATGATGGTGTGCAGATAGGTACCTGTGGGGAGGGGACTGGGCAGGAAGGGCGGACTCTTAACATGCTCTAAGTTTCTACCAGGCCAGGGATGAGCTCTCTCCACCCGGAGCACCCCACGGAAGTACTCCACCTTAAACTGCTGCTTCTTATAGGAATGAGCTCGAAATTTACCCCATTTGGCCCAGTCTTTGGTGAGCGACCCTCAGCAAGTGTGGCTATTCCCCTCTATTATTGCGCAGGCCCACCGGTACCCACCCTTTCTCTTAACCTGCAGCTTGGGATGCGTGGTGGCTTGTGTTCAAGTGTTTCACATTGGGGCTGTTGCTAAAAAACTGTGCCTTTAATTGTCTGCTGTGCAGTCAGCCTGCCTTCCGAATGCCAAGCGCCTGAATTGCGACTCTGGTATCAGGGCTTCCCATAAGCTCTGCCCTGAGCCTTTCCCCATCGCTGCCTGGAATGCAAGGCCAATAAAGTTGGACCGCATTGCCCAACAGGCAGGCCTGCTCTCCCACTGACCTAGATCTGCTGCTGCGGAGCCCTTGCCTGCTCTCAGCCCCTTCCCGTCACCTTGGCACTCCAGGAGAAGGCGGTGTGGCCATGAAAGCCCAAACGTTCTACGGTCTTTACGGTTCCACAGTCTTTACCGTTCTGTAGTCTTGTTTGCGTCTCTGTGGGAGGAGGTAGACAGTAGCAGTTTGTCTTCCACTTAAGAAGGAATAACACAGCCTGCCCGTGACACTGGGCTTCTACAAGTGTCCCTGAGAACCAAGGCTCCTGAAGCTCCACAGGCTTTCTGCTCTCCCTTGGAGGCACGTGCCTCCTCCTCAGGCGGTGTGAATACCCTGTCAGGAGGATATTCCTACAAGATGTCGCGGATCAACATGATGCTCTGTGGGATGGCCCAGGGACTCGCATTTCTTCTACTCACTGTCATGGTGGTGGTGGTGGGGAATTAACACAGTTCTGAAAATGAAAAGTGAAAATTACTCCTTTTATAATTTGAATCTGAACAATCTGCGGCCTTTTTCCAATTGGAAGAGTAACAATTTGTTCACTAAATAAATAAGTTCAGGGTTGGGGAGGTAGCTCGGCAGTCTAAGCACCTGCCTGGCAAGTGTAGGGACCAGAGTTCGATCCCTGGTACCACATACTGTGTTGACCCTGGAGCCCCGGGTGTGCAGCGCTGGGTGTGCACCCCTATAATCCCAGAGCTAAGGAGGCTGAGACAGGAGGATCGCTACAAGTCTGAACTGCGTAGCAAGACCCTGTATCAAATAAATGAATACATAAACAAATATCTTAAAAAATGAAAATAAATAAATAAGTTCATCCTTCCTACAGAAGATCTTATAATTCTACTCTGGCAATGAGCCTGCACCTGGCACAGCAGCAGCGCTCAGGACTACTCTGAATTGATCAAGAGGAGCTCTGCAGAGCTGGGGCTTCAGTGGACAGAGTAGAGTCACACACCTGCCTTGTCTAGGTGTTCAAAGTATCTCTTATTGCTACCAGGATGAGACAGACCAGGCAGCTCTACCTGCGAAATCTGAGTGGGAGCGTAAGTCTGGGAGCTGAGCAAGGCTAGGCTTGAGGCAGCCATTCTCACCTCCTTCTCCTCCTCACCTCCTCCTTACCTCCTCCTCATCTCTTCCTCCTCACCTCCTCCTCCTTACCTTCTCCTCATCTTCCTCCTTGCCTCCTCCTCACCTCCTCCTCCTCACCTTCTCTTCAGCTCTTCCTCACCTCCTCCTCTTCCTCACTTTCTCCTCCTTTTCACCTCCTGACCTCCTCCTCCTCGCTTCCTCTTTCTCACCTCCTCCTCCTCACTTCCTCCTCCTCACCTTCTCCTCTCCTCCTCCTTACCTTCTCCTCAGTTCTTCCTCACCTCCTCCTCACATCCTCATCTCCTCACATCTTTCTCCTCCTCACCTCCTCCTCCTTCTCCTCTCCTCCTTCTCACCTCCTCCTCACCTCTTCCTCACATTCTCCTCCTCATCTCCTCACCTCTTCCTTCTCCTCACCTCCTCCTCACCTCCTCCTTACCTCCTCCTCAGCTCCTCCTCCTCACTTTCTCCTCCTCCTGATCTCCTGAACTCCTCCTCCTCACTTCCTCTTCCTCACCTTCTCCTCCTCACTTCCTCTTCCTCACCTCCTCCTCCTCCTCCTCACTTCCTCCTTCTCACTCCCTCCTCCTCCTCACCTCCTTCTCACTTCTTCTTTCTCCTCACCCCATCTATTTCTCCCTAGAAACCATATGCTCTATTAGTTAATCATCTTTGTCACTCCCTGAAGTTCAAGCCCCCTTGAAGATCAATAACCACGGTAATTGCTGTGCTCATTGTGGTTTTCTGGCCTCTGACAGCTAGATGCCACCATCTAAACTCTAATACTTCAAGACTTCTTGGCCCTGTTGGATATTCACAAACTCAGCTCTGTTGGCTTTGTTTCCGAGTCTCCAACTGTCAGTGCTGGTGTAAGACCTCCTCCCCCATAAACTTTTCAGTCATGGAGCTCTGACAATGACCATTCTGGGTCTCCTGGGCTTCCCTGGGGCCAGAGTCCTCTCCTGATTCTTCTGATTTCACATAGCAAGTCCACATTGGCATGTGCCCCAAGTATCCTTACTCTCTTCTTTGCAATAACAGTACATGGTTTTCATTCCAGGATAACTAAACTATTTATGTTTTACTCAAACTGGGCCATTGTTTTGTGTAGATTTCTAATGCTTACTCTAGCCACAGGTGTGCCCTATCTACTGCAGTCCTTGACAAAGTGTTAACTCAGGGTTTCGAGAAAGTTCCTTCAAGCCAATGTGCTCTTGCTGATCCACACTGGCATTCTAGCAACCTTAATCAAGTACACTTAAAATCTAACACAGTGTAGGTGATGTAGTTGTAGAGAGATTTTAGTCTGGCATATAATCTCTTACTTCCTCTATCAGAGCCAGTATATATGCCCTTGGTTACCTAGCTGACATCCCCAGGGGACAGGAGCAGCAGCTCCACTGTGTCCTCCTTCCCTGGGGCAGTGCTGGAGCTTCCTGGGAAGGAGGCCTGGCAGCCGCACCCTGGGAGGGCCGGGGGCCTGGGTGAGCTTGTGGAGTCGACCCCCTCGGGACCTTGTCCTGGTGCTCCCACACCACTTCTCAGGCTCGTGTTTTGTCAGCGCTTTCTAAACTTTCTTTCAAGCTTCCAAAGGAAGAAGTAGAAAGGACAGACGGGTAGGCATCTGAGAGGGCAGGCAGAACAGCTCCTAAAGCGTTTCAGCCAAAGACAGGTTCTCAAGGAAAGGCAGAGATGACGCTCTGCAGAAGTGTGCCTACAACCTGACCAGGGCTTTTCTGATGACAGCAACTGTCTCTGACACTGAATCCTCTGTCTGCTCTGCAAATGAAAGATGAGAGCGAGGCAGGCAGCAGAAGGAAAGGCTAAGATGAAGTAACTCCCCTTGCAAAGTGCAAGGGCAGAGCAGCACCTCTTTTCTGGAGAAATGAAGACCCACAAATGAAGCAGCAGCCCGAAAAGGAACTTGGCAAGCATCACACAACTTAAAGAACACAAGGAGAAGGAAGGCTCTTGCAGACTGAGTCCTGGACGCAAGCAGGAGGGAAGCCTGAGACTGCTTTTGCCCTTCCTCCTTCCTGGTGACAGCTGCGGATTGGCCAACTCTTCCCGCATCCTTTGTCAGCACTGAACTCCTTTCCACCCACATTGAGTTTCTTCTCCCATCACCTCCTGAAGACGATTTACTGAGAATATACGAGGCAAGTCCCAACTCAAATAGTAGTGTTTGGTTTCCCAACTCTAAGGTACCACAATAAGAGGAGACTGCTTTTCTTCTGTTCCCAAAGAGGTACTTCAAGTTTTGTGCCCTGGAAATTTTGGCTTCATTCATACTCAGAAAAGGTTGGACAGTTTTAATTTTCAAAAGTGTGGGCAGGAAACCATGATAAAGTTGAAAGGTGAGTACAAGGGGCAGCATATGGATGGGACACGGCCTAGGCAGAAAGGGCGAAGGGCTTGAGGTGGAGGGGGCGCTGCCTTCCCTGAAACCAGGAACTGAAGAGGAGTCAGGCCTCCTCTGCGGCATGCACGGCTGCTGGGAGATGAACCCCTGAGGACTCCATACCTGAGCTGGTCAAAGGGGCTACCCTGAAGGGAAGAGGACTTTTGAAGAGATAGTGAGGGTGGCGGCCTGCAAGCTGAGCAGCATCAGGCAGATGATTTGCTCCTGGGGAAACACCTGTGTGAACTGCTGACTTGTGAATTCCCTCGGGTTCCTAGCTCCTGAGAGCTGACTGAATTGGAGGGAGCGGTCAGAGAAGGAGGCCCCCACACTCCGCCCTTTTCCGTGGCCCTGCTTTGTATATTTCCCTGTCTTCTTGTAGGCACTCCGCCTACAAATTCAGTAAGAAAATCTGCAGAAGGCAGCTGCTGAGTGCGACCACTGGGGTGGGAGCGGGGGTGCCGGAGCAGAAGGGGCCGGGCAGAGCAAGCCCTCTCATATCCGTACTGTCTATTTCACCCCACCTTCAGGGAACCCCAACAGAGTGCACAGCCTTCCCCTCAATCCGGGGTTGGCGTGCACACTGGAAGAGCTGTAGCCCAGAGGGCTCAGAGGGCCTGTGTCACCAGAGAAGCAGCTGCAGCCTGGGGGGAGAAGACCCCGAAAACCATGACCATGGTTCAGGAGACACGAGAGCTGCCAATGATCCCCGTCTGGCGCAGCCTGGGAGAGTTAGGACTTCGAAGAGGGAGCAGGGGGACTTTTCCCAAAGGCATCCCGAGCTCCCTCTAGCCCTGTGCAAGGCGAGGCCTTCCAGAACTTTCCCTCCTTCATCCCACACTCTTGATTGGCAGGAGGAGCTGCAAGGAAGCTGGATTGATTCTAAATTGGAGCTCAGCAGGTTAAACTTCATAGACTTTGAACAGACAAAAACGCTTGTGTTAAAGAACTGCTGCGAAGTCTCCTAAATACTCATGTCTGAAGAGAGACCCGAAAGCTAGTGTAATCACCAGCCGAGAGCGGAGGGCGCGGCCGTAACAGTACACATGTGGAAAACCATGCAACACTTGCTGGAAGGTCAGTATTCTCAAGGGCGGTCTTGCTCTTAAGCCAGGAGAAGGTCAAATGCTGATGAAGTTTAAGAAATAAGGAAAATCAAGAAAGTGAATATACCAAATCAGAAATCATCTGACAAAGGTGAAATATATTTAGAGAATCATTCCAAAGAAAAATAAAAAAATTCATCATTATAAATTTTGAAATTCCAAGTAAGAAATAAAAGACAAACAATAAGAACAACTAAGGGACATTAGCACTGGGTATCATGTGTTGAAAAATCTACTGAAAATGACTAATTCAGTGGACAGAAGCAAGTCACAGCTTAAGTTTTAATGCTCATATAATTTTCAATCAATCAATAGTTTTACTCATGCTAAGTGGTCTATTCAAGAAGCTAGAAAAGAGCAACTGAAGGAATCTAAGCAGCACAGAGAAAGGAAATAAGCCAGGCGCGGTGATAGGTGCCTGTGTCTAGGAGCTCCAGGAGCCTAAAGCCAGGGGCTTGCAACCTCGAGCCCAGGTTGAGCAACGGAGTGACTTGAATGTGACCTTCCCTCAGAATTAAAAACAAATAAATAAACACGAAAGAGCTGGGAATGAAGGTCAGTGCAAAGGTCCTGGGTTCAATCCCCAGCACTATTAGAAGTGAATGAGTTAGAAAAAACATGTTTAATGTGCTTTAAAGTAGCACATTAAAATAGCTGTCAATAGCTAATGTAATCAAGAAATAAAGAAGGCAGAGACAAAAAATGAGCACTAAAAGATAAAATGGATTCTATTAGAAAAACACGCGAAAGGATTTGGATAGTTCAATGCGATGAATGGATTCATAAGCAAGCACAAATTATCACAGGTCATTTTCGTATCTTTTCAATTTCCTACAAAGCTATTGATCTATTTATGGTTTCTAAGATTTAACTCCTCGTAAGAAAGCTGAGCATACATCCATGTTATGCAGAACATAAAGTGATCAAAATTCAGTTATAGGAGATCCCCCAGTGCCACACTGCTTGTAGCCAGGGAATACTGCAGACCCTGCTAGGAGGGTACTGTGAGACACACGTAGAAGACGCTTGTTGGTGACTTTGCTTAGGGCCATGACCCTGAGGTTAGATGTTGACCATGCTGAACAAAACCAATGATTCTGATCGAGTGCAGAGGGAAGAGAGGGGGCTTGCACACTGTGACCTGATGACCCCCCGCTCTTTGATTTTTCTCTCTCCCTTATCTTTGAAGCTTCAGTATATGCAGTGGGATCTGTTACCCTACTAGTAACTTTGTAAGCAGTTTATTAGCTTACTCAACATATGTTTATTTCCAAATGACAGTGAAGAAATGTTGATTTACTTCCCAAGCATTACTGTCAGGAAAACTCATAAAGATTAGGTATATCCCAAATTTGCTAAGCAAATGATAACATTTATATAAACAGGCCATGCCTTGATTTTCATTGAAAGAATTATGGTGGTTAAATACGGGAGTCCTTAGAACTGCATTTTGTAAGTAACACTGGGCTGGTCATTTTCTTCAGAATAAAACTATTAAATCAGACTTTTGACATTATTCTGTAGGGTCTTAGAGCATGTCTTTCTGTTTGTCCACACCAATAAAAGCGTTAACCTATGTGAATGAATGAATTTGAGGATTCTAAAAACATATTGGAAAGTACATTGTGACAATACAGGCTAAATATCCAGTAGATTGAGATCCTACAACCACACCGTGAATCTCAAATTGTTGTCAAGCTTCCTACATATTCAGAATTTTTTTATCAACTATTTTATAAATGAAGTATTTCTCTGACCAGACAGTTTCTGGGCCTTCCATACGAGTCTACCACTGCAATTATGCGGCACATAAATGTGATTGGCACGTCGGGCAGCCGCCTCTCATTTTGAGCTTGAACTTTGTGGGGTTAGCAACTATGTCTCACTTATTTCTATGTCTTCAGGCATGATATTTGACACACATTACTGTTTTTAAAAAATGGAACTCTATGTTCAGTGCTCCAGAAGGAAAAAAAAAAACCCTTACATCATGAAAAATGAATGAGTTGAATTGATACAAAGTTTAAATATGCTTCTCTTATTTTTAGGTCAGTTCATGTTTATTGCCTATTTAAGGCTTATCTTTCATGATTTGTCTACTTTAATCATTTACTTATTTATTGGTTATTTTATTTATCTAAGATTTCTCTTAGATCTTGGTCTCATAACATTGGGGGACTGATCACCCTTGGTCTGGGGGGGGGGTCTTCTCTATGCATTATAAATAAAATATCTAGGCCTCTCCCCACTAGATGGTGGCAACACCCTCCTGAATGTGACAATAAAAATGTCTCCAGATACTGCCAAGTGTTCCTTGTGGGGTAAAACTGCTGTAGATTGAGAAATACTGCGTGTATCTGCCTGGGATTTTATAGCACAGAGTAGTAAGGAAAACAACATGAAATCCTTGTTGAAAACAGGTCCCTTGGTATGTACAAAGTCATGTGGCTCAAAAGTGAGAGAGCCAGACCCCACTGTGGCTCCGGGTACCATGGGAATAAGGCCTGCTATAAAGGGTTATGGGAGGAACTGCGTGTGATAAAGCATGTAAGAATCCTCGACATATTTCCCAGCACATACCAGGTCTTGGGAGCAATCGTTGAATCTAAAAGCTGGTGTAGGACAACTTCTATAGGTGTGCAATTTAGCAAAAACTAACTGGTAGCGCAAAATAGCTTTACATACAGTTTGTGGAACTGTTTTGACATCAGAATTTGAGAATATGCTGTTGTACACTGGTATTATTTTTGAAATTCTCATTATTTAAGATTTGATCAGTGCAAACATTTGGCTGCGAGATTAAAAAAAAAGAAGAATTTTGGTGTTTGCATTTGCATGTTTAGATGCTTTAGTGGTGGTTCTCATACTCTGGTATTCGTAGGTCTGTCTTTGGTGTCTTTTCTTAGACATTTTGTCACTTAGTGGAAAAAATAACTCCATAGACATAATTCAGCTGTCATCAGAGCACCTGGATAAGCCCCACATGGAGTACAGAGCACGTCCACTAGCGACGGAAATGCTTTGCTGTGTGTAACTCACAATGCCTGCAATGGCATCATTTTATTTTATTTAATTAATCAATTTGTTTATTGGTTCATGTTTACTACGGGGTCTACAGGGCCTCACTACACAGATCAGACTCATAGTGATCCTCCTGTTTTCAGTCTCCCATGCGCTGGGGTTACAGGTGCACGCCACCATGCCCAATCTCAGTCACCGGGGCCCAGCATGGCATGTGGCGCTGGGAATGACATTATTTTAATAATACGTGAATGAAAATTTAAATGTAAGGGATAAAGCAAGATCATCATGATAATTATTGTTTTAAAAATAATTTACAAAAGAATTCAAGTATTAACACAGAACACTGTTGATAATGTAGAGAGAAAGAGAAGCAGGGATGACTTTTTCTTAGTGCCCTGGTTTCCCTCCCTTCTTGTATTATCTTGGTGACCATTTACAAGAAATAGAATTATAACCTATTAATTATTTTTATTTATTTGCTTTGATTTATGCAGGCATTGTTCTTCTGAAATTCTTGCTGCTATAAATAGAATTGCGTGTCACCAAAGCCAACATTTGACAAACTGTGACATGAACCTAAATATTCACAACTTCCAGAATGTTTTAGCAACCTTTGAAACTATGGACCACTCTCCAACATGATTGTAATTTGCATGAATTACAGGCATATACTAATGAAATAAAAAATTAAGAATGAAATTATGAATATGAATTGAGTCTGATTCTATATATGCTTGTTGACAAGTCATTGAAGAAGAGCCAGGGATATAATTTAGGGGCACAGCACCTGCCTGACAAGGTGAGGCTCTGAATTTGATTCCTAGTACAAAATAATAATAATAATAATATAGCTATTGAATTTTTAAACAAAGAAACATTACCCCTTAAATTTTATTCTTCAAAATCTTTTTTAATCTTGCAGCCAAATGTTTGCACTGATCAAATCTTAAATAATGAGAATTTCAAAAATACCAGTGTACAACAGCGTATTCTCAAACCCTGACATCAAAAGAGTTCCATAAACTGTATGTAAAGCTAAGCGGAAGGCTCTTTCCCATTTCCAGGCCCAGAATGGAATGTAAAGGGTCAAGGCGTCCTGGAGAACAGGTCTCCACGGCTCAGGCATAACTGCATCGCACTGTAAGAGAAAGAAAGACTCGCGCGCTGCTCCTCCTCTGAGCAGGCTGCTCATCACTTGGCAGGCCGCTACATTCCTCCCAGTTTGGGGAGCAGCCCACATGGGGTGGCTCTGGCCATCTTACCACCCCAGAACTTCTCTTGTACTTAGAGAAGTTTTTAAGATCTTGCTTCAGATAGGATCTATAAATAAGCTCAGAGGGAGCTATGCATTCCTGCGCAAGCATCTTGAACTGCTCAGGCTCTGACTTTCCATGGCATGGACTTGGACGCGTGTGTCCCTTGGAAACCTTAACCCTCAGCAGTCAATTAGGACATGAGGGAAGAACTTTTGTAACTGAGATTGAGGCCAGGCATGGTGGTGCAAACCTGTAGTCCCAGGACTTGGCGGGCTGGAGCAGGAGGATCATTGCAAGTTCAAGGCCAGCTTGAACCACACAGCAAGACCTTGTCTCAAAACAATAATAATAATAATAATAATAATAATAATAATAAGAAGGACCTTATATAAGTGGCACTCAGAGAGTTCCCTTCCCTTTTATCCCATCTGAGGCCGCCACCACCACCTCTGAGCCAGAGAACTGGCCTTACAAGACACTGAAACTGCCAGCGCCTGCTTTTCATTTTGTCCAGAACTGGGAGAAGTGTTTCTGTTGCTCACAAGCTACTGCTTTAAGGCATTTTGTTATGGCCTCCTGACCAGGCCGAGACATGGCACCACCACCCACATACCTAGCTCCCCTTTTGAGCCCTCAAGTCTTCTTCCCTTACTTGGGTACATTGCTTTAAAAATAGCACCTTCTATCTTCCTCGGGGCTTCCAAGGACCCTCCACAGCCCAGCTCACCCTCATCCCACCCCTACTCCAGACACGGCCTCAGACCTCAGCTCTGCTCACTGCCATCTGCTGACCCTGGGATGTCATTTCTTGCTTTTCCTGGCTTCTTTCTTTCTTTCTTTCTTTCTTTCTTTCTTTCTTTCTTTCTTTCTTTCTTTCTTCCTTCCTTCCTTCCTTCCTTCCTTCCTTCCTTTCTTCCTTCCTTTCTTCTTTCTTTCTTTCTTTCTTTCTTTCTTTCTTTCTTTCTTTCTTTCTTTCTTTTCTGTATCTTGCGACACAGCTTGGACTTGTAGTGATCCTCCCGCTTCAGCCTCCCCAACACTAAGATTACAGGCTTGCACCACCACACATGGTTTTGGGGCTAGCACAGCACACCCAGGGTTTGATTCCCACAGCACCGAGAATCAGACTTGGGTCCCTGTGCTTGCCAGGCAGGTGCTTAGCCTGCTTCCAGGCTGTTCTTCTCAAGAAGAGGAGCTTCTTCTTTTCTGCATAGTAAGAACCGCTACTGCTGTGGTTGAACGTTACTCCTTTGGAAGGAATGATTGCAACAATTTTTAAAAAATCTTTTATTTGCTGAATACAGGGTCTCACTATGCAGTTCAGACTCACAGTGATCCTCCTACCTACTTTAGCCTCCCCAGCGCTGGAATTTCAGGTGTGCAACCCAGGCCTGGTTTCGGGCCTGCACACATGCGGTACCAGGGATCAAACCCTGGTCCTTGTACTTACCAGGCAAGTGTTTAGGCTGCTGAGCTATCTCCCTAGCCCTACAAGAATTTGTAGGGAACTACATACACAACAGACCTCGCAGACTCTTTTTTTCTTTTTCTTTTTTTTTATATTTCAAGGAAGTGTCTAAAGGGTGTTCAGGGTCTCATTACTAGATCGGACTTACAGTGATCCACTTGTTTACAGCCTCCCAAGAGCTGGGATTGCAGACGCGTGCCACCACGCCCTGCCTCAATTGGTGTCTCAGCATGCCCGGGGGCGGGGCAGGCACAGTAGGCCCGGGGATTGAATCCCGGCCTCTGTGCTTGCTTGTGGGTGCTTTAATCCACTGAGCTATTTGGCCGGCCCTTATAGCACTTTCTTTTACAGTGAACAATTTTGGAAGTTGAGTTCATGTGGATCTAAGCTTAAAGGTAGAACTACATATCATTCCTACTTTGAGATGCAGTTAAAAGGAGTGTTGTTTTTCATCAGGGTAATTTGCTGCAACAGTAAAGATGTCTGTATGAGATACCCTGGGAGACAGCGCTATGCTTTCTTTCCAGCAGCTGGACTGAAGACATTTTTTCTGTAGGACTGTTCGCTTACAGCTGAAATAAAATAGAAAAATGATAAACCTGCAGAATGGCTAGTAATAAAAATTAATTCTCTCCACAGAGTTATGGTTGGATTTTGGATGTCCTTGAGAAGCTCAACTGTGGAAGACTTCCTCCCTGGAGCAGACATGCTGGGAAGTGGTGGAAACTTGGAGTGGTGGGGCTGAGACGAGGTACGCCTCCTTGTGGGGATTCGCTACAAGGCTGAGTGAAGCCCTAGCCCCACCCACTTTTACTCTTTCGTATCCTGACCATGGAGTGAATTTTTTTAAAAAATGTATTTAGGACAGAGTCTACAGGGTCTCACTACACAGATCGGACTTGTAATGCTCCTCCTGTTTTCAGCTGCCCAAGCACTGGGATTACAGGCACGGGCTACCATGCCCAGTCTCAATTCCAGTCTCAGCGTGCCGTGGGGGTGGGGCTGGCACAGCAGGCCGGGGATTGAATCCCTGCGGCTGCACTCTGCCTAAGCAGGCGCTTCAGTCCTCTGAGCTATTTCACCCTCTCTACAATTTTATTTTATTTTTTTAATGGCACACACTCCATCACAATGTCCTAAAGCAAAAAGGACAATTGGTCATGGGCTGAAATATCCAAAACTGTAAGCCAAAACAAACCTTTTTAAAAATCAGTTGTTTCTGTCAGGCTCTCATGGTCTAGTAACTCACAGCTGACTAATACAATAAGAAGTGTCATGTGTATTCCTTCAGAACAGCTGTAGAAATTAGTCCTGCTTTTAAATGTTTTTTTTAACACACGTTTGCAGTGCATGTCTAGATTCCTTGTGTGGCATTGGTACACATACACAGCACATCTTAAAACCTTTTCCTCCCTTTTCCCTCTCCGCCCTCCTCCTTTCTCCATCTGCTGATGTTGTTTCCATTTCTTTTCATCTTTTACTTTACTTTTTATTTATATTTTGGGATTTTCATGTAAGAGAAACCAAATGCTATCTAAGCTTGTGTGTCTGATTTATTTTACTTTCTAGTGTGTTCTTCAGATGCATCTATTTTTCCACGAACGATTCGAGGTTTTCTTCATGGTAGAGCAGTGCTACGTGGCGTGTGTTCATCTGTTGAGGGACAGAGAGACTGCTTTCTACAGAGCTGCGCTTCAGCAAGTGTTAGTAGGTGTGGCTCACTGTAAGGTGACGTCTTGAGTTCTTTGGGGAAGATACCCAGAAAGAGAATAGCTGGCTCAAGTGGAATTCGTAGTTCTAGATTTTTGAGGAATGTTCCTGCTGCTTTCCAAAGTGGTTGTGCTACTTACCTTCCCACGAGCAAGGACAGCCTGGCCGCCAAATCTGCCAGCTGACACCTAACAAATAATAGCGACAAATACCGGTCAAACAAGTAACGCTGCGGTGGGACTCCCACGTCTGTGTTCCCCATGCGGGTCTCCTGTTTCACGACACTGAAACTCACCCAAGGTGTCACTCAGTCACTCATTTGTTCCTTCAGCTTGCTTGTTTTCATGATTTCTTTTGTCCACAAGATATGAAAGTTGCTAAGAGAGTGGATCTGGATTGTCCTGAACACACACACGCACACACACACACACACACACACACACACACACACACACAGATTGGTAACTATGGATGGTGATGACTGTGTTAACTAATTAAATTACGAGATTCACGTTACAGTATGTGCATATATCAGATCACATATGGTATAATTTAAATGCATACAACATTTATTTGTGAATTATATTTCAATAAACCTGGAAAAGACGAATATCTTTTAAAATAAAAGACGGAAACACAGACTTCAGGGATTGTTACATAAATGAGAGAAGGAATGGATGTGAAAGTGAAATACTTGAAGTTTGGGATGCAACACTGTTATGAAATGAGGTGCATCGTCAAGGTTATGTTAATCCAGGAGACGCCTTTCATAATCATATTGAAAAGAATGTGCGTTGATGTTTGAGAATCTCAGCTCCGGTTATGTATTGTCTTGTGACAGCTTTTAGTTCAAACAAAACACCTTGGCCTTGGCTCTACCAGCCTGGATTCATCATTGGTTTGTCACTGTGACCCTCACAGAGGAAAGAACTGAGGTTGGAACAACTTTGGGGCAGTCACACGGAAAAAACGCACTTGGGTCTTTATTCAAGGTTTGTGTTTGCAGAAAACCCCAAACTAATGGCATTTAATAGCCTTTCAAGAAATAGCAAACTAATGCTTTCTGGATGTTGCAGTGACTTTGCAAAGCTTCAGGGACTGGAAATGCAGAATGCTAAGCCCTGAGGAAATAACACACAGCAGTTAGAGCAGAACAGAAGTGGTGGCACGTGAGCACAGTGTGACGAGTGCACCATTTTCATTAACACGGAATCTGTGTCCCCACGATGTGCCCGGTGCAATTATTGCTGTATCTGCGATGTCGCTACCGAAGAGCACACATTTTGGTCTCGGTATCACTCTTGTTCCATTTCCTTTTTAAAGAGAATGTCCTTGAACAAAGCAGAGACGTCAGTGCAGTTGGTTCTTGAGCAGAAGTGGTGTTTCAGAGAGGAAAGTGCCCAGTCCTCTGTCTCAGTTTCTCCAGGAGAAAACAGAGAACAACTGAGCTAGCACAGCTGGCTTTCGGCCGCCTCCCTGAAGGAAGGAGAGCATTTCCACTCCATTTCCTCTCCCAGAACTTGCTGTGACCCTTGGAGCTGCTTCTCGTGTTCAGCCCCCAGGGTTTGGCCTAGGAAAGTGAGTAATGATACTGAAGTCTGTCAGGCTATATCTTACTTTTCTCATTGTTGAGACAAAATACCCAACACCCAAATGGAATGGGAAAAAGGTTTGTTTAGCTCAACGTTTGTAGAGGTTTTAACACATAGTTGGCTGGCTTTGAGGTAGGGTGGCATGACAGAAGGGTGTCAAGAGAAGAAACAGCTCAGGCAGGCAGAACACAGAAGTCAAACGATAAACCACAAGCAGGGACTCTCTCTTTGTCCCTACATTATATCTAGTCCACGGGCCTTTAGGGTGGCTAGCTCTCGCACCCTCATTGGGGCACCCTTAATCCTAACCAGAGTTAGGCCAGCTAATCTGTGGACTCACTGAGCAATCACATACTCTTAATTCCAGCTCCACACACTCTAGATCCAGCCACCTTTGAGAAAGCTCCACCCATAACTGTATGGAACTTTGGGAGGATATTTAGACCGCAGACCATAATAGGTAAATATTCTTAGTGGAGGTAAAAAAAAATTGTTGAAGTCTAATGGATTAGGATAACTGTTCAGAGCCATTTCTATAAAGTTGCCAGGATCAGTCTGCCACTTCCTATTTTCTCTCTCCATATATTATTAATGTGCTCTAAATTTATCTTTTCACTATATAACTTGATTGTTCTCTGCTACTAGCCTAAGTCTGCTATCTCAGGGAAATTTTCATTAACCTGTAATCATTTATCCCTACTTGTCACCTTATTACCAGTTCTCTTTCCCCAAACTGAAAAAAAGTTTGTCATAGTTGATTTCTGTTTGGGATGTGAATGAGGAGCTATATTAAAATCAGCTACAAAAAGTATAAATAACTGAACTTCAACCTTAATAACTTCCAAATATATTTACATTTTTGGAGATTGGTACATGTTACAGTTTTAATTTAAATGTTCCCCCCACACCTCTTGTGTTTGGAGGTGGGTGCCTAGTCATAAGGTGCAAGGTATTGGGGACAAGATCTGGATGAGTATATTTTTGTCCCTGGATCCTCCTCTTCTCTCTTCCCCTCCCCTCCCCTCCCCTCTCCTCCCCTCCCCATCCCTTCCCTCTGTTTCCCCTCCCCTCCCTTCTCCTTATTTTTTCTCCCTTCTCCTCTCTTCCCTTCTACCCTCTCCTTTCCTTTCCTTCTCCTATCCTTCCTCCTCCCTCCCTCCCTCCCTTCCTTCTCTGTCCCTCTCTCCTTCCTGACTGTCACAAAATGAACAGTTTTCCTCTACCATTCCCTCTTGTCATTAAGTTTCTCCCTTGGATCCAAACAAACATAGTTTGATTACTCTGAAAGCCAGAGTCAAATAAACCTCTCCTTCTTTAAGCCATGGGCACCAGGTATTGTGTCCCAGTGCCAGGAAAGTCACTGATGCAAAAAATTTGTACCAGAAGTAGGATCATCACTATGATTTTACCCAACTGTGTGGTTTAGAAGCCTTTAGAACTGGCTTGTGAAAGAAGTTTGGAAAGTTTTGAAGACGTGGGCTATAGAAGGCCTAGAATGTCATATACACAGTTTGATGGGAACTTCTTGCCAGGGCTCAGAACACCAGAATGCTGATAGAAATGCGGAGTGAAAGTCTATCCTCAGTAAGTTTCAGCTGGGAAGGAAGATACCAATGGCAGTTGGATTACAGGCCTCACAGAAAATCTGTTGGTAGTTTGTCCATCCCTAAGACTTGTATGGGGGTGAATTTAAAAGTAGTGGACTGATTCACCTTGTGCTTAAAATTTCAAGGCAGTTGTACAGTATTCAGACTATAGCATAGGTACTACTAGCTGCGTACAGCCAGAGCTACAGTGAAAATGAGGAGCAAAAAGTAGACCCAAAAGACAAAACATCTGCAATTTTGCAAATAAGGAAGTACCTACAGAGATGTACATGGAAAATTTTGGTTTCTAAAAAGACTAGCATTAAAAAGGAGACTGAGTACTTTTCATCAGGACAATAGGAAAGAAGTCTTGACTATTGTCTTCATTATAAATTTTGTAGGAAATTACCTGACCCACTCATTTGAGGATCAAGAATATAGTGAATTCTTTTGAGTGACTTTGCTCTGATATAAGAGACCCAGGATTCCTGCTCACTCATGTTGCCTAGGGAAAACAGCCACAAATTCAGATGTTCAGGTTCTCAGAGGCAGCTGCAGCCATGGAAGAAAGTGGCATGGCTATTCCTCAAGCTGGCGGGAGACCTTGGTGTCATCACACGATGTCAGCTTTTCAGGCATTCAAACCTCGAGAAGCATCAGGCTTCGAGGCTTTGACCTAGATTTGAAAGTAATGTCTGGGAGTCAAGCAGTCAGCGACACTGTAAAGCACACAGATGTGGGAGTGAAGCTGAAGGTGCAGTGAAGAATTCAAGTCATGGAAGATGTCAGTCATGGACGATGTCAGGAGGATAGGCCATCTGCTGAAGAAAGCCAGCGGCAGAGAATAAGCAGAGCCAGCCCAAAGGACAGGCTGTGTGGCTGCAGCAGGCGTGGTCACAGGAGCAGGGTCCACTCCTCAGAGCTCTAATCTCACCACAAGTTACCCTTACCCTTGATGGTGAACAGAGAGCTATTTTGGTCTTGGTTTTGTCCAATTCCTTTTTTTTTTTTTCTTCTAGGCAGGGCCTTGCCCCCAAGTTTGGGCTGGTCTTGTGCTTACCTTTGTAGCCCTCAGGCTGGTCTCAAATTCATAGTGATCCTCGTGGGCCACTATGCCCAGTCCTAACCAATTCCTTTTTTTTTTTTGAAATGTATTTGGTAGAGAATCTCACTACACATCTTAGACTCGTAGTGATCCTCCTGTTCTCAACCTCCCCAGCATTGGGATTACAGGTGTGTGCCACTATGCCTAGTCTTGGTAGCCAGCTTAGTGTGCCCAGGGGTGAGGCCAGTGCGGCATGTGGTGCTGGTGATCGAACCCCAGTCCCCGCGCTTGCCTAAGCAGGCACTTAGTCCACTGAGCTATCGCGCCGGCACCCAGTCCAATTCCTTTTTAACTTCTTGTTAAAAGCAGAAAGCAATTCTGCTTTTCTCCCTGATTCCTTAAAGCCTGTGCTTTGCCTTGTGTCATTGTGCTCCTTGGAATCTAGCAGTCCCAGGATACAAAGAAGCACAGCAAAGTGAAATCATGTTGGTTCCAACAATGTAGAATTATCGAATTTCACAGTTTTTCCCCGTGTGTCCCTAGTGGTTCATTACAGTCCTGGAATTTGTCTCATAACTAGAACTAATTTCTATTCTTAGTAAGTTTAAACCAGCTCTAAGCCACATCTTTCAGGTTCATGTCTGTTTAGTTCAATCTATGAAAACTCAGAATAAAACTAAGGCTGCTTCCAACGCAGTAGGTATCGACTCCATGAAGCCTCTCACTTTGTGGTTCATAGATGACAAGTCCTTTAAAATCTTTTCTTTTTTTTTCAATAAGCTGTATTCAAATTGGTAAAACAATAAAGAAACTTGTTGTCTCACATAACCAGAAACCCAGACACAGTGTGGACTCAAGGTTCAGTCATTTGATTCTGAACAGTGTCTTCTTCCAGAACACAAGTTCTTCCTATTTCTTTATTTCTAGAATCATACCAGCAGCAGCTTCAGATGTCACCTCCAGAATCAGGAACATTCAGGCAGAGAAGCCAGTCCTCCATACGACCTCTCTTAGAAAATGAAACTTATAAAAGTCGCTAGATTGGATGGGGTAGAGCGTGTGTTGGATAATCAAAACAGTGTTTATTTCAATCTACAGATACTTGTACACAGGAAACAGTTCACGCTTAGCAAACAATAATCACATGGATTAATAGCTTGCTGCAAAATTGCTCCCTTTATTTTTAGACACGATGTTTGAATCTAAATTTTCTCTTCAACCCCATTGGTGGAATGAACTGTCAAAGTCACATATGTGGTTGTGTATTTTCACTGGTTATTTACCATTCTGAGTAGCGGTTCTCATGCTTGGCTAAGCATCCAAATCAAAATTAAACCAACCATCTAAACAAATACAAGCAAATTAAAATATTGGGAGTTTTAAAAAAATAGTGCTCAAATCTTAGTTTGTAGAAATTACATGAAAATATTTGGAAATTTGATCTAGAATTTCTTCAGTGATCCATCTAAAAATTCACATGTAGTCAAGATTTGATCATAGTCTTAAAATAAATTCCAAATATTTTTGTTTATAACATAAGACCTACCATGGGACTCTCCCTTCCTGTCTTACCAACAAGCCCCAGATCTCTCTAACTTCATCTCCTTGAAGACCTGCGCTCCAGCAGCACCTGACTCCTCTGAAATTCTGTGTGTACCAGGGCATCTAGGCACACCGGGTATTACTGATATAAGTGGTGGATGTTTAAATAAAGCAGTATTTATTTATTTACTTATTTATTTCAGCTAAA
Organism: Octodon degus; assembly: GCF_000260255.1. Lineage (NCBI taxonomy): Eukaryota > Metazoa > Chordata > Mammalia > Rodentia > Octodontidae > Octodon > Octodon degus. The sequence goes on from NW_004524588.1 coordinate 21,951,510, forward strand.
GACACATTGCCTTCAATCCACACCACAACAGCCCCTCTCATCCCGCACACTTATCCCGTCCTTCTCGTTGCCTCTTGAAGCAGCTCTAGCCATCCCTGCTGCACTCTTGCGTGGTGTGGTAAGCAGCACCTACAGCGAGTGCGGCCAGGCAGTGACATTCAGGAGAGAAGCAGGCTGGTGGAAGCATTGGCGCATGTGCTCCCTCTTCACTAGCTCTGGCACGGAAGAGACTTCAGGCTCTTCCCCAAGTCACAGTGGCCCTGACAGCTGCATGTTTTAAGTCAGTTCAGGACATTGAGGAAGGCATAGAAAACAGAAGAAATTCCCAACGGAAGACATCCAGACTACTGGAGAAAACCGGAAGAATGCTGGGGTGAGGGTGGTCCAAGCAAGAGCCAGTATTCTGAGGGGGATTCGTGACAATGTGTCTTTTACTCTAATCAAATTTAAAAGTTTAAAAATTCACTGCATTTTACAACCATCAGGCCCGTGTCCCCTTGGCCTGCGATGCCCATTCGAGCACGAAGTGGTACCTCGCGGTAGCCAGCAAGTGTGCTCAAAGGAAGCCTTGGACGCTGAGGTAGATTATGCTCTAGGTCGTCTTTCTGGGCCTCTTCTCAGTAATGGAAATCATGTCTTTGTTCTGTGTCTTCTCACTTTTCATCTATATGTCCAAGCTAAGTATCACAATCACGCATCAGTAAAGTTAGCTGTTGTCACGTGTCCTCTAATGAGCTATGAGCTCTTCAAGAATTTTGACAGTTTTTAATTTACATTGCCCTTCTCAGGACTTGGCACATTCATTAGCATTTAGACAAGAAGTATTATTGGATTAAAATGTTTTCCTCTGTTTCAGGAAGACTTTTGTTTTAAAATCATTATTTGTTGTGCTCTGTCAGCCCCGCCCCCAGGGTGTGCTGAGACAGTGCTTGAGACTGGGCGTGTTGATGCTGGCCTGTAATCCCAGCGCTTGGGTGGTGGAAAACAGGAGGATCACTATGAGCCAATCTGTATAGTGAGACCCTCTAAACTCTGTACTAAATACAGACAAAAATTAAATAAATAATAATTTTTACAAGCCATCTTCCTCTCCAGGCATTCTTCTTTTTATTTTTTTATTTTTATTCTTTATTTTTTATTTTTTTAAAATTTATTTTATTTCTGTGTGTGTGGCCAGCTCAGCCCACCAGGGGGCGGGGCTGGCTGGCATGTGGTGCTGGGGGATTGAACCGCGGTCCCTGTGCTTTGCTAAGCTTGTTCTAAGTAGGTGCTTTAGACCACTGAGCCATCTCACCAGCCCGCATTCTTCTTTTTAAAAGTAGTAGGAGAATATAATTTTATAACCCACGTGTGTATAGCTGGAATTATTCTTAACCATTTATCACCCAACCTTAACACGACAGTGCTCTGCTCACTTACGGTCTGATTGTTACTCTATTGCAAATGGGAAAGGAACCTTTGCTTTTCTTGAAAAAAAAAAACAAAAAACAAAAAACAAAAAACAAAAAACAGGCTGTTGCGGGCACAGCAATTTGATGGCAAGCCCTCTGTACCCTTGTGTATCGAGTTTCAAGTTGGGCGTAGGCAAACAATCTGATAGTCATTGTGTGTTTAGTTGGAGCTGGGAGGAAACAAGGCCATCAGAGTGCTGTAGTATTTCATTCAAAATGGCAATCTGGCTTGTCTCTATCCTGAAAAGGTAAATCAATACTGCCACAGATGCGGTTAGATTCGTGTGTATGGGTAGTTACACGGATTCCTCATACATTCCTCAGTCTAATTTGGACAATACTTGCGAAACAAAGAAAGTCAGTATGAAATCCCAAATTGAAAGAATGTGTAAAGACGTGAATCTAGGAGATGGGAAAATAGCTTGGCAGTCTAAGCACCCGCCTGGTATGTGCATAGACCTGGGTTCGATCCCCAGTACCTCATGCCAACCCGGCTTGAAAGGCAAACTCTCAGTGATGGGAAATGTATACCTATGAAACAGAGACTCAGTTCTTCACCAAGGGAGACTAACAAATATTCTATCACAGACTGGAATGAACAGCCCCGGAGAAAATGAAGAAGGAGGCCTCTGGCCCAGGGAAAAGGAGCTCTGAGAATGGCTGCAGGCAGAAAGGGCCTGACAGTGCGTGCACAGACCTGCTGACCTGCCCGTTCCTCACACGTCACAGTTCTCGGCCAGCTTGTTCGTCTTAGCACGTTCATATCAACACTTCTTTTTGGCTTGTGCAAAAGCCACCTGATCACTTCATCCAAAATGACTGCCCTCTCTGGCTTGCCATCTCCTCTACTGAGTGAGCTTTTTCTTCACAGTGTTTCTTGTGAGCTGGAATGTATTTATTTATTTATTAGATTCTTCATATGTTATTTTCCCTATTCCCATTAAAATAAAGGAACATGTGCCAATTTTCTTTGCTTTTTTCTTCATTCACTAGAACATGACTCTGCGTGTGCTCAATAAATACATGTGTTTGTATATGTGTAAATATACATATATGAACACATATTTTAAATGCATGAATGACTTTTAGTGAAATTATTACTCTTATGACCAATGTTCTGCTGTAAGTGCTAGAGAATGTAAAGAAGAAGCCAGTTATGGGGCAAACTGGGGTATCAGGGTAGGAACTCTGAGATATAAAGACAGCTCTAGGGTCTTGTAATAAATGATGGGAGGACAGCCACAAAGAACTGAGGATGGCCTAGTTTCAGTGTGAATGAAGGAAAAGCAATTCAGAAGATCCCAAAAGGCTTCATCACCTCAAAGTTAAATGATCAGAAGAAAGCTTCATAACTCATGCAGATTTGGGAAAAGGCAGACATGTTTTTAAGTTGAAAAAAATATATAACATTGACAGACAGGAGATGCCCCTCATACATAAACTGCAAAGATTAATCCTTTGGTATAAAATAATTTCTGTTTTAAAAGAAATTTGGGATTTGAGTAAAGTCAGTAAGAAACAGCAAAACAAAGACTACTATATGGATCCAATACAGTTAGCTCTGGCCCTGTCGCTCCTGCCTGGGGACCAGAAATTTTCCTAGTGCCCAACATGTCAGCACTGTGACATGCAGCATGGAGGCACTTGGTGGCCTCCCCTCAAAGAACGCTGACATAGCATCCTTTTGGTAGCACTTTTTCTTGTTTTATTCATTTACAGTAGATTTATCCTTATATTCCTTTCTATTTCTGTACTTCATGGACATTTTGATGGTCATCTTGACTTAAAAAACTCTGAAATTTTCTTTGAAAGAATCATTCACTTGCTGTAGAAAAATGTGAAAAAAGAGGCCGGGGAGATGGCTCAGTAGAATAAGTGCTTTCCTGGCAAGCACAAGGGCTTGAGTTCAATCCCCAGTTCTGAAAAAAAAGAAAAAAAGAAAGAAAAGAAAAATGAAAAAAGACATTTAGATTTTTAAATAATTCCTGAATTAGTTTGATGACATTTTGCTTTAGAAGTTATTTTATTGAAGGACTTCATTCAGCATCTCCATTGCTTTTCTTCTGTGGCTTAAAAATTTCTGCCTTTACAGCCAACCTATTTCTTACAATTCAGACTCTAAAGTTGTCAACAATCAGAGGGAAAAGGAAATGAAAATAGGCCAGGGCCATCTGTAGAGAAAGTAAAGTTAACACAAGAGGACCGCTAGGAAGTAAGATCTATAGAAATACTTCATCAGGTGTATGTCTAAATAAATTTCTGAGATATACCTTAGTTGGTCATGATGAATATATGTTAACACAACACCTATTCTACTAGTAATTTCTGTAACTAAAAAAGATTTCATCTACATGTCATTATTGAGGTAACTGCTCAAGAAATGTAGGCTAAAGTTTAGAACTGTGAAAGCGGAGTATACTTCTCTTTCTTCATAGATCATCAGCCCTAGACCTTTGGGCAGTAAGGCTTCTGGACCCTTATCAGTTCCCAAATGAAAACTATAGTAAAGGAAATGATGTGCTAGGGTTCACCAGACAAAGTGCCAATTGATGACATCTACCTGGACATACATATCTTACAAGGTACAAATTGCACAAATCTCTATTTCTTGTTGTGTATATAGGCTTACGCATGCTTAGGAAGCCTGGGAATCCAAAGTCTTCACTGTTGGCCAACTTTCTGGAAACCCAATGCAGAGCAGATTCTGAAGCTAAAATTTGAAGGTGATTTGCTGACAGACTTCTTTAGGGATATTAGTTTTTTTCCTGAAGTTCTTCAAGGAACTATATGAGGTCTACTCACATTATGGAGTGTAACCTGCTTTCCTCAAAGCCTACTGAAGTAAATCTGAATGTTAATCTCATATAAAAAATGACTTCTCAGAAACAACTGGAACTGTGTTTGACCAAATATGTGGGTGCTGTGGCCTAGCCAAATTGACACAAAAAAGTACCATCACCTGTGAGAAAATAAGGAATCATGGTCTAGATCATATGAAGGCAATCTTGGTGTAACTCAGGAACGAGGTTGGCTTCTTTACAGAATCCATTTTCCTCTTCACATCACCACCGACAGAAACAGGAAATGAAAGACACGCCTGGGAAGTTGCTGGGAATTGTTGACCTCTTCTCTACATTCAGCTGGCTATTTGAGTTGAGTTCAGCAACAGTCAGCAACATTAGCAAAGAGCTTTCATCTCTGGATATACCCTGAAGCTGAAAAGGCAGCACAGAGCCTGCCTGTAGGGCCAGAATCTTAAGTAGACACAGGTCACAGATCGAAGGGAACCAGAGTGAAGGATGTGCCAATTTGATGGCACATCCCATCCTTTGCAACAACTACATAACTAGCACCTACTGGAATGAAACTGAAATTCTTAAGTTCATAGGGGAACTAGCAACCAACATCAGCAATCACTTGAATGAAGCATTCAAGGAACTATAAGAAGACTAATTTGACCTAATCACAGAAAATCAACAGATTTTGTGGCATGAGATGATACCTGATCACGCAGGGCTTTGTAAATTAAGTTAATCATCAACTTTTGTCTGTGGAAACAGAAATCTATTAAAGAGTTTTCAGCTTAGATATAAACTATCAATCAAATGGAAGGAATAAATAGAATATTGATATCAAAATCTACATGAAGGCAGGAATTCATATTGGCAAAAGACACAGAGACTAGCTGTTGCCTTAGTGTAGCTAAAGTGACTGAAATTTGAGCTTTGGTGTTTCTACTTTTTGGATAAAGGCAAAATGGGGCCCTTTTAGGGTCAACCAAAGTACAAAGGTAGTCAGGTCCTACCTTCAGAAAGCTGGTACTGCCAGTGCCACTATTTCATATAAACCCATGACCTCCTAATCCCTCTCTTTCCAAGAAAAATTTCCTGTTTTAACGATGGCACTGAGAAAAAAGGAAAAATCTCCCTGAGAAGTGAAGTGTAAAGAGGCTCAGGTGCTCATAGGTGGGGCTTTGGGACGTGGCTGGGTCACTGGTGTGTATTATGGGATGAAGTGTCTGAAGCTAACTTAGCCACCTGGCTGGTTTAGCGTAGTTGTGGTGTAGCTTAAGAGATTTACTGAAGAAAGAAGCCTCTGTGCAGTGTTCCGCGCAGTGCTCTTTGGTCAACTGGCCTGCTTGCTTTTCTAATTTCTTCCATGTAGCAGGAAGGACATCAGTAGACATCAGAAGATGCCACTTTGGGCTTAGACTGTGGGGAAAGAAAGCACACACCAGTGAAGAAAGCACCAAACACTAACTATGAAAATAACATATAAATACAAAAGCACAGTGTTTCAAATAAAATAGACTGAGAATTGATATCTATAACAACAGAGTGGAAGCACGGGTATAGAAAAAGAAATCTTCCACTTGTTGAAAGAAAACAGCAATCTAATTTTTTTTTTTTTTTTTTTTTTTTTTTTTTTGCAGAACCAGGGATTGAACTCAGACCCTTGTGCTTGCCAGGGAAGCACTTATTTCACTGAGCCATCTCCCCGGCCCCCAATCTAAAACATTTTTAACAGATGCTTCTAGTAATTGAAAAATCAACATGCTACAGATTAACACTTCTTCCACAGACAACTAAAAAGGTTGAACAAAAATGCAAAACAAAAGATAACAGTTTCTTCGAAGCTATCAGAGACGAACAGATTCAGCAGGGGATTCAGGGGCTCTGTACAGAGACGCTACCTTCACATTCATTGCCACTGTTCTCCTGGAGGCATTTGCTGTCTTCGAAGCAGGTACCAAGAGACCGAGAAGGCAAGCACAGCCTTCAATAGTTTTACAAAACTGGGGAAGACAAAACTTCAGCACTAGAAGGAGATAAGTTAGAACTCGGGCAGGCTGTGGGAATTTTCAGCAGGCTGCAACTCTAGGAATAGCAGTGAATTTAAAGTAAATTCAAACCTTGAATTCCATCTTTGAAACAATTATGATAGCTCATTAAACTGAAATGGTATGTTCTGACCTTAACTGCCTGGCAGAGCGAGGCAAATCCTCGAGTGAATCTGAACATAACAATGAACCAATTAAGAAATCAAAGATTGCATTCTTTATTATATGTTGTGGTTTGTGCCCAGATGTCCCTCCAAAATCTCATGTGGCCATGGGGGGTTGGGCTTTTTGGAGGTAGCTGAATCTAGAGTTTGTGATTTCTTTGTGATCTAATGCTGGGATTAAGGCTGTGAGTGCTACATCCACCATAAGTTGCATAGTTTTGCATCCACCAAAAGGATGCTTCTCTCTCCACCTCGTGTGTTGTTTTTGCTGTCTTTCACTGCCATGAAATTTGTCCCTCTGCCATGTGACATTCTGCCATGGAGACAGCTAATTATGGACTGAAACCTCCACAAACTATTAGCTGAATAATCCTTTCTCCCCTTAATTTTTTTTTAAACATTTTTTTTATTTTTTATTTATTTGAGAGAGAGAGAGAGAGAGAGAGAGAGAGAGAGAGAGAGGCCAGCTCAGCCCACCAGGGGGCGGGGCTGGCTGGCATGTGGTGCTGGGGGATTGAACCGCGGTCCCTGATGCTTTGCCAAGCTTGTTCTAAGTAGGTGCCTTAGACCACTGAGCCATCTCTCCAGCCCTCTCCCCTTAATTTTGGACTTTGGGTACTTTGCCTTGTCAAGAAGACAAGTAACTAAAACAGGACTTGAAACATCTAATCTGTGGTGATGTCTGAAAAAATTAATCTCTGAAAAGAGAAAGAAATACAAAAGCTTCATAAACACATGGACTTTAAATACCCTCATGAGCAAATCAGTAGGTCACAGATATAATCAAAGAAAAATTTAGTTTCTACAATGAAACAATAATGCCAATACAGCATTTGGAACTTAGGGGACACAATGAAAGCGGTCCTGTGAGGAACAGGCCCAAGGATCAATGGAACAGCTCAGAAGATACAGACTTATTTACCCACTTGATCTTTGACAAAGGTGATGAACACTGTCACTGGAAGAAAGACAGCCTCTTTAATAAACAGTGCTGGAAAAACTCACTTTCCACATGCCACAGAATAAAATTAGGCCCATATCTTTCACTGTGCACTAAACTAAAATGGAAATGGATCAAAGATCTAAACATGAAAGCAGAAACACTAAATCTTCTGGAAAACAGAATAGGTAGAACACTTGAAGATATTGGCATAGGCAAAGACTTCTCCCAATTGTACACAAAACATCACAAAGAACCAACAAATGGAATCTCATCCTTATTAAAATGTTTTTTTTTTTTCAGCAAGACAAACCTCCAACAGAGTGAAGAAATAACCCATAATGTGGTAGAACAATTTTTGCATGTTGTTCCTCAGACAAAGGATTAGTACTTAGAATAAATACATAACTCACAAAATCAGACACCCCCAAATTTAAAGATCCAGTCCAAAATGGGCATCTGAAGTGAACAGATACTTCTCAGATTAAGAAGAATAAATGGACAATAAACATGAAAAAAGTTCAGCACAATTGTTCATTCACAAAATGCAAATTTTACTTTATTTATTTTTTAATTTTTTAAATTAATTTTAATGAGAAATAAAGATAGAATAACAATGAAACAGTTTGAAGACAGGTTAGTAGGACAGTTACAATAATTAATACATTGCATATTGTTGTCTTCATAGTAGTTATTCAGAGGACAAGATGCAGACATGATATCTTGTCTAAACAATATTAGTACAAACTACAAAATGCAAATTTAAACAACCGAGATTCCATCTCAATTAAGAAAGAATGGGTATCATCAAGAAATCAGCCAATAACAAATGCTGATAGGGCTGTGGGGAAAAAGAAAGCTTTCTCCACTGTCGGTGGGAGTGTAGACTGGTGCAACTACTGTAGAAATCAGTGGCAGATGCCTTAGAGACTAGGACTAGAGGTTGCCCAAGCTATTCCTCCTCTTCAGGGTATCTTTTCAGAAGAATTGAAAGCGTCAGACCTCAGTGATATATGCGCATCCATGTTCATAGCTGCACAGTTTGTAACAGCCGGATCTTGAAAAAAGCCCAAATGACCATCAACTAGTGAATGGATAAGGAAAATGCAGGGTTTTTTCATATATACAGTGTAGTACTATTAACCATAAAGAGAGATAAATTTGAGGTACTTCTAGACCATGGTCACTTTCAGACCATAATCTTAAGGGAAATAAACTGGACACACGTGTAAATACCACTTTGATTCTCTGCTGTGAGGAAGCAAACACATAAATAAGGACTGAAGTGGGTAACAGATATTGTGACGGAAGAGGAAGGATTTCAGTGGGAAAGGGAACAATGGGGGGGAATAAAGAAGGGAAAAGTAAGAACAATGAGTAAAGAGCAAAAAATAGGCACACAACTTTTGTAAATAAGGAGGGGGAAAGGGGTTGAAGGGAGAGGAGTAGGATGGGAGGAAAGGAATCAAGTTATAACACATACAAATTCCCTTGATGAATGTGATTACTATGCATAGCTAAAACGTACTACCAAAATCATTTTTTAAGAAAAATTCAAATGTAATTATCATTTTTTAATATTCAGCATTACGTAATTCTACATTGAGGGTTTTACCATTTTTTCAATATTTCTTTGAATTATATCTGGCAATATCTTCATTTGAGCTAAGGTTTCATATATGAGCACAGCATCATAGAGACTACATATGAAGATTTTGGCTTGTACCTTTCATTTCCAAGTTCTCATCATTTCTAGATTTTATTCCAGACATCTAAGGCTATTACTATACAAGAGAGCCATGGAAGGCCGGATATGACCAAGCCATGTTACACACATGTATAAAAAATCATGTCACAACCAATTTGTAAAATTAATAGACACTAATGAAAATATCTTTTAAGAAAGATTCCTCCTCAGATATCTGGGTAAAGAACATATGACCTATCAAAGGAAGTGTTGACAGATACAAAGTGAATATTTATTGCAAACAGAATCTTCGTCAACAGAGTGCTGACTTGGGTCTGCAGTCATTTTCTCCCTAATTCACTCTATTTTCCACCAGGATAGAGACATCTTTCTTTGTCCACCAGTATCTATGCTGCAGGCAAAAAGCAAGAAGTTGAGCAATATTATTCTTGCAATGTACAAGCCCTTGCTTCCTTGTATTCTGCTTGTTGGTTTGTAAATCACTTACAGAAATGTTACACCTTCATAGAAGCTAAAATAAGCCAAATTCAAATCCAATGTCCTTAAAAGTCCCTCAAATGAAAATGTTAGAGCATTTCATTAGAGGAAATGCAGGCTGGACAGCGGAATCCATTCATTGAAGCAAAAAATCTTTAAGGATAAACCTTATCAGAAGAGAGAAACAGAAATTGTTAGGGGAATTCTTATGGATAGAAGCTTTCTTTGAGTAAGTGTTTCCCCCACGGACCTTTCCACGCCCGTCTGATCGTGCACAATGCACAAATAAGTCAATAGAAAGGCATTATTCTGCCATGTTAATTTTGGACAGCAAAATGGCCTGCCGTATCCTGAATAGTATTTGTCTACACATGGCTGCTTCTTCCTGGTGGAGCTTTTATTAAAGTAAAAGTGAAAGTGTAGAAGGCCTCAGGAGGAAGATAATTTTTAAAAAAGTGTCAAAAAGTTGACGGTAGCTAAAATGAAAAGACACAGCAAACTCCACCTTTTTTGTTTTTGAAATGGGGATGGAAGCCAAGGCCTGCACACTAGACTAGAATGTCAAGCCCTTGCCTTTTTGAGTCGGGGTCGCACTAAGGTGCCAAGTTGTCCAGAGTGGGCTCCAACTTGGGGTGCTCCTGCCTCAGACTCTCAGACCACAACTTTACTTGTTACAGTAGAATTTCAGACATGAAGGGACTGAAAACAAAGCACATTCTGTTATTAGACGCTGAGTCAAAATAAACTTTTTCTCACCACTAAGAAGTGAACTGTTCTCTAATTACTGGAAGTCAGTTACTGGGGGTTAAAAAACATTTGTCAATCTACCAGTAAAGGGATATGAGAAGTAGTCTTTCATGCATGACAATCACATCATGGATTACAGGGTGGCATCACGGGGGAGGTTGAGAAATTTGCTGAACAGCGAGCAAGTGAAGGGTGATATTTTCTATGTAGAACAGCTCATATTTTTCCTCTATGATCTATTTATGCCTAAAGCAAAATTTAATATGAGTATGGTGTAGTGTTTTGCATGCTGTTTCCCAAATGCTGCCAGGTCTATCAGTGGCTGTACATAGAATCAAGAGGAAGAGGAGAGACGGCGTGGACCAGGGCTGGGATGCTGTAATTATAAGCCTGATGTAAACATCCGCCTTCCACGTGCCCATGTGTCACAGGCATGGTGGCCAGGATGGCACTACTGGGAAGGGGTGGAACCTTCCAGAGGTTCTCCTGGGATGTCCATAGGTGACCAGGGCAGGCCCTTGGTGGGACTGTTCTCTTTTGCTTTCTGGACACCAGGTGAGTCATTTTGCTGTCCTGAACACAACCACCATGATGCGCTGCCTCAGAAAATACTCAAGGCAGGAAAGGCCTACTGATAATTAGATAAAAAACCTCTAAAACGTGCGCTAGAGTAAGCATTTCTCTTTGCAAATTAATGATCTCAGGTATATTATGATGGTAACGAAGTTGACTAACATACACACTGTACCTTGTTTAATGTATATACCTTATTTATTTAACTACATAGTATACTATTTTAATTAATGAAATATAACGGTGCTCATTAATATAAATGTACTCATTAATTCATTTGCTAAACATTAATGGAATACAATACTTAAAATCCACGTCATCAAGTCATTGTATGTTGCAATTAACCTTACCATGACTTCATGTTTTTCATGTCTTTTTAAAAAATCTACATCGAGGGGCCGTGGCGATGGCTCAGTAGAATAAGCGCTTGCCTGGCAAGTGCAAGGGCCTGAGTTCAATCCCCAGCTCCGAAGGAAAAAAAAAAAATCAAAATCTACATCAGGTTTCATTTTTATTTCTATCAAAACTGACAGTATCTACCTTTAAGCTGAGAAGTGTAGACTTTTTACATTTGCTCAGATAATCGACACATTTGGATTTCTGCTATATTTCAGTTTTCAGTGCCCTTCAGCCAAGGGTGAAGTATACCTACTAAACGTGAAGTTAGCAGGAGCATGTTATGCTAGAATAATTGTGGTAGAGCCCAGATGCCATGGAGAAATACGCATAATCTTGAAAATGGAATATTAAGAAAATTCTTATAGGATGTAGGTTCTTGTTGGGGGGTTTGGGGGGAAGTGCAGGCGCATGACAGTCTGCCCTGGATTGAACGCTGTCGCTGTCGGAAGCAGGGGAGGACGAGTGCCTTCCTGAGTGGCGCAGAGGCTGTGAGAGTGAGGCGCGGGCGGTCACGGCCACGGAAGAGAGCGCTCGTGCACGGTGTGTGTTAGATGGCGTCCATGCTTTTGTCCACATTCAGACAGGATCCCAAAACTAGTTTCAGTGCTGGTTTGTTATGGTAACAGGGCTGCCTTGTCTGAGCTCTCAGCGGCAGCCTTGGCAACCCCTTAGCGACCTCAAGGCCCGGTCCTGCCGCCCGACTCCCGCTTCCAGGACCGCCCCACTCCTTCTGACACTTGTGTGGTTTCTCCAGCGCCCTCTCACTTCTCCCTTACTTTCTCCCCCAGTGAATTAATTTTATTGCCATAGGTAAATATTTCTTTTTCCATTTTTATTATCTCTAGTCTAGTCTTTCAATGTTTAATAGGAAATTTTACCACGAGCTCATTCAAACATTGGATTCAAAAATCATACATTTTCACAACTGTAGATTGAATTTATGGTGCATTTTTCTGGCTACACTTTTCAAACTTCATCTCATTTTGTTTAGTTTTTAAGATTTGATTTCTTTTTTGTAATCTGGGAATGAGATTTTAAAACTGCATAATTATAGTACTGTGTTTATATTTTCTCTCTAACCTTGTACATATCTAAGTTTTTCCTCCCAGGGTCATTTCCCCACTTTTTTGTTTATTTTAAACTTTTTAATTAATAAAGTTTATTAGTACATTTTAGGTATACATAACGATCACATTCATTATAGGGGATTTGTTCCTGTACATGATATAACTTGATTTTT
>NW_004524588.1:21964323-21977848 GCF_000260255.1 Octodon degus
TTTATTTATGAAATTATATATATATCAGCTGTTTGAGTGCTTGCCTGGCAAGCACAAGGACCCGAGTTCAATCCCCAGTACCATATGCAGTGCATGCCCCAAAATTGGGCATGGTGTTGTACGCTTGTAATCCTAGCACTAGAGCAGTTGAAACAGGAGAATCACTATGAGCCCAAGCTGTGTAGTGAGACCCTGTACCAAATAAATAAATAAATGATTGAAAAAATTTTTAATAAATTAATTAATTTAAAAAGGAAAAATGGAGACAAAGCTTTTGCAGAAGGTTTTGTAAATTTCCCCTTCTAAAAATAATCCTTAAAAATTGAGCTACTTTTTACATAACATACATAATTTTATAATGTGCATTTCAGTAATTTTACTACTGTACAATGTCTATGTCAGGCAACTATTACCAAAAACCTAATTCCAGAGCATATTTATTCCACCCAAAAGAAGCCTGTATCTGCGAGCAGTTAGTACCAAGTCTCTCTTTCCATCAGTCCTAGACAGTCCTGGATGTTTCATAAAACTGAACTCGCGCAGTATGTGGAGGTGGCAGTGTAGATCCCGAGCACCTGCCACAGGGTGTGTGTGTGCAGGGGGCTTGGGTGCCGACAGCTGGCTGCCCTGAGGCGACTCCATCACGGTGCCACTTGCTTCACGGGTGGATCCGTCACTGCTGAGCACGCTACCAGCAGGTGGGGCCCAACGCGAGGGAGCAGGTCACGGCGCACAGCATGAAGGTGCATCTCGTCCTGGGCCTCTCCTTCTGCCCCTTGTCCACCATATGTGAGCCACTTTGCCAGTCCACATGCTCTGTATCGCAACAGTTTGCCTCATAGAAGACCCAGAAGGGATGGAGCCCAGTGCTCATAACCTAAAGTTGCGATGCATGCTAAATCTTTCCCTCTTAAATTGACACAAATTCTGTCATGATGATTGAAAGCTGAGGAACACAGTGGTCTTTTGTGTTCATCTTTTATTTAGAATACTTTCAAGTTTCATCAACATCATAGAGCTGTGACAGTATGTTTTCTATGTGTGACTGAATAAGAACCCACTGAGTGGCTCTGTCACCTTGGGTTTATCACGTTAGGTTCCTCAGCTAATCAACACTTTGCTTCCACTTGTTGGCTATTACAAATAATACTGCCTTCAATATCTGTTGTATGCAAACTTACTATACAGCAATTCTCCCAAGTGTGTATCAAGAATGAAATTGCAGAGACATTTGGTAGATAGATCTATATCTGAGAAACTGTGAACCTGTTTTTCACAGTAAATTCATCATGCTGACACCACTGGATCATAATCCGGTGGCATTGTTGAGGGTGATGGAAACTTTGGTGCCTATAAAAGGGAGTGGTTTAGCAGGGATGGTTCTTGGCTCCCTCCTGCCAACTCTCACCTTCTCTGGTTCCTGCCCACTTGGAATTTGTCTGGATTACTAAATGCTTAAATCAATGTTTCTGTCCAAATGGAGAGGGCTTTCGACAATATTTCAATTTCCTTTCTGCCCATTTCTCTCCATCCTTCTAGAACTACGGTGGAGGGTGCATTAGTACATTACGTGCTCTGCCACACATACTGAAAATTCTTCTAATTTTTCTTTTTGTTTTCTTCCTGCTCCTCAGATGGAATAAATTTCATTGTTTTGTTTCCCTGTTCACTGATTCTTTCTTTCTTTCTCTTTCTTTCTTTCTTTCTTTCTTTCTTTCTTTCTTTCTTTCTTTCTTTCTTTCTTTCTTCTTTTTTTTGTAATTTAAGGAAGGGTCTACAGAGTGTTCAGGGTCTCACAAGTAGCTCCGACTCGAGGTGATCCACCTGTTTACAGCCTTCCAAGAGCTGCGGTTACAGGTGTGCACCACCATGCCCAGTCTCAATTGCTGTCTCAGCGTGCCCTGGGGGCGGGGCCAGCACTGCAGGTCCAGGAATCAAACCCCAGCCCCTGCACCTGCACCTGCTTGCAGGTGCTTGAATCCGCTAAGCTATTTGATGGGCCTAAGAATTACTTCTCTCTCTCTGTCTCTCTGTCTCTGTCTCTCTGTCTCTCTGTCTCTCTCTCTCTCTCTCTCTCTCTCTCTCTCTTCCAGGGATGGAACTCAGGACCTTGTGCTTGCCAGGCAGGTGCTTATTCCACTGAGCTATATCCCCAGCTGATTCTTTCTTCTGCTTAATAAAACTTACTTTTTTTATCCCTTCTAATGATTATTAAATTTCAGCTATTGTACTTCTCAATTTCAAGATTTTCATGTAGAATAATTTCTCACTGTTTATTATTATTTTCAATTTGGTGTGGCATTATTTGCATATTGTCCTTTAGATTTTTTTCTTACGTATAGCTTCCTTTTGCTCATTGAACTTACTTAAAATACCTCGTTTAGATTCTTTGTTCACAAAGTTGACTGTCTCTCGCCTCAGGTGCCCTTACCAGATTTCCTGTTCCCCTGTCCATGGGACAGAATTTTTGCTTCCTTGCATGCCTTGTTTTTTATTGAAAACAAAATTTTGAATATAATAATACGGCAATTCTGGAAACCGTATTCTTTCACTCCAAGATTTGCTGTTACTGCTGCCTTTTGGGAAATACTTTTCTGAGATAATTGTGTACAGTCTGTATCATTCATTGTATGCACTTCCTGTAGCTTCCCTTTGACTATCTTAGTTTTCAGATAATAATTGGACAACTTTCCATAAATATGTACAGTAATTTTCCAGTCGTTGCCAGGAGCACCTCATAAACATAGACACATGCCTTCAGAACTCAGCCTCTGAGTTTATAATTAAGTCTGAATCTTCTGTCATTGTTTTCATAGAACTGAGGTCAGTAGGTGGCAACTTCTCAGGATTTTCCTTACCAAAGCTCTGAGCAGGGGCCAAATTTCCAGAAATACGTTGAGCTCTGAAAAGTGCCCCTTGGCCCCCAAACATTTTGGTTATTGCACCACTGGTCCCAGCTCCTACCTATCACCTCACGAAACAGCAGTCCAAGACTTTAGTCTTAGATTTAGACTAGATTTTCATGAAAATGCTTTAGTTAAATGTTCTGGGAAATAGGTGTACTACTTGGCCAGTTTCAAGTTAGGCAAAATAAAGGTACCCATGAGGGTGTAGACATTACAAATATTTAAAGATAATTCTTTGCCAAAGAGTTTTCCTCTCTCTTTGTTATTAGGAACACACACAGTTGTTTCCATGGCTCCTTCTTAGCTGGATGATTGGAGATGGGAAAGGGGTCAGCGAAAATGAGAGAAAGTTCTGACTCTTCCAGAGAACCAGCGTAGGTTTGTGTTTGCTTCAGTTTTTTCTTTTCTTGAAAAAGCATTTCTGACTTACGCAGAGCCTTTGGTTGCTTTGTACAATGCCCCTTAAAGTTAATATGACTTTTGTTCTTTTTATTGCTTTTCTTCAGAAGTGGAATTTGCAGATGTTTCTGTTTTCATTGATGTCACCCTTTTCCTTTCCTTTTTTCTTTTTTTTTTTTGAGTAAAAGCTAAATAAAATTTGTTGGATGTGTATTTCGTTGTTTTATCTAAAAACATAGTTCACTCCTTGTCTAAACAATTTTCTGACTACATGATTCTAGATTTAAAATATTTTCTAAATTTTATTTTTTTATTCATTTTAATGAGGAAAAAGATAAAATAGCAATGAAACAGTTTCAAATAGGTTAGTAGGACAGTTACAATAGTTAATACATTGCATATTGTTGTCTTCGTAGTAGTTATTCAGAGGACAAGATGTACACATGATAACTTCTCTAAACAATATTAGTACAAACTTTCTTCTCAATGAACTAAGAGAAAGTAGCTATATATCTGTCCTAACTATCTTGTGTATACATATATATTTTTTCACAACAAAACAGTATTTTATTTATACTTTTGCAAAGTTAGTAAAATGTGACACACTGAGAGAGAAATTAGAGAGACAATACCTTTTACAACAGCACTGTGGAAAATGAAATACTTAGGAATTAATCTAACTGAGGAAGTGAAAGATGTATTCAGTGAAAATTACGGTACTCTGAAAAAATAGATCATAGAGGATTTCAGAAAATGGAAGGATGTTCCCTGCTGCTGTACAGGAAGAACCAACGTTGTGAAGATGGCCACAATCCCAAAGTTATAGAGATTTAATACAATCCCTATCAAAATGCCACTGACATTCTTCACAGACCTAAAGAAATCATTCCTGAAATTTATTTGGAACCAGAAGAAAACCTAGCAAAGCAAAGGCAACCCTGGACAACAAAGGCAAGGCAGGAGGCATTACAATCCCTGACTTGAAATTATGCTCTAAAGCTACTGTGATAAAATCAGCATGGTACTGGCAAAAACTAGACCTGAGGATCAATGATATAGATTAGAAGATGCAGTTGCAACCACAAACACATTCAGCCATCTTATCTTCTAACTTTTAATTTCAATTTTCATGGTTGAAAACCTTATCTCAAATCTCTTACAAAAAGTTAAAAATCGTGACCTTTCTATGATTGCTTTAAAATCTTCCCTTTGGAGCCAGAGGCATAGCTCTGCCTAACGAACACAAGGGCTTGAGTTTGATTCCCTGTACCAAAGAAAGTACAAATTTCCTTGAGCTGGGAAGATAGCTCGGTGGTCTAAACACGAGCCTGACAAGCGCAAGGACCCTCGTTCGATCCCTGGTACTGCACGCTATTCCGGCCCCCATCCCTGGGCACACCATGCTGGACCTCGAGTCTGGGCATGATGATGCATGCCTGTAATCCCAGGCTGGGGAGGCTGAGACAGGAAGATCACTATGAGTCGGAGCTAAGCAGTGAGCCCCTGTACCAAATAAATAAATAAATAAATAAATAACAGATTAAAATTATATTTTAAAAAAATTTTCCTTTTGATGTAGAGTCTGCTGTTTCACCACAATGCATCCAGGTAGGATTTCTTTTAGTTCTTTACTTATATAATGTGCTTACTATGTCTGAGAATTTGTCTTTTATCAGTTTGGAAAATTCTTGGTCACAATTTGTTCATTAATTCTCTTTTCTATTCCTTCAACTCTCTTGTTTTGGGGTTTAGAATTTTTAAGTGATATTAATATTTTATAATGTATGAAAATATGCATAAATATTTGTATTATTCATTATATAAATTATATACATATGTAATTTATAATCATGTATTATCTAATAACAGGAATTCATTAAGAAAAATGCATCATTACATAACTTTGCTATTACATAATCATTATAGAGTCTATTATAAAAACTAGGATGACTGATACAATAATTATTTGGGGTCATCATTATATATGAGATCCATATTGACAGAAACTTTGTTTTTTTCTTTGTTTGCTTGTATGTTTTAGGGAAGGCTCTACAGGGTGTTCAGAGTCTAACTATTAGATCAGACTCATGGTGATTCTCTTGTTTACAGCCTCCCAAGTGCTGGGATTGCAAGCGCGCACCACTGTACCCAGTCTCAATTGCTGTCTCAGGATACCCGGGGTGTGGGGCCAGATCAGCAGGCCTAGAATCGAGCCCCCCACCCCTGCACCTGCTTGCAGGCATGTTAATCTGCTGAGCTATTTGGCTGGCCCTGTAGAAACTTTGTTATATGGTACATGGACCCAACCACACATATATATCAATATGTGTGCATTTGTACATATGTGTAAGCAGATTCACACATACATACAAACCTTTGTGTCCATCATTCCTATTTCTTATATTTTATTTTATATTTCTATTTTCTCTTTTCTCCATGTAGTTTTATGAGAACTTTTAGGGTTATAGTCTAACTTAGTGATTTTTTTATTGTCATGAATAATGTTATATTTAATCATATGTAAAGCTTTCAATTTGAAAACTGTCAGAATATTATACATAAAAAATTTGTTGATCCAGAATATATTTTTTGTTAAAGGCAACTCAAATTTCACTACAATGCAACAACAAATTATTAAATCTGGATACTAATTAAGGCTAAAAAATGATGTTGGAAAAATAGCATCATTTATATCATTTTAAATAAAAATTAAAAAGATCTTGTCACAATATAATAAAAGCTACATATCACACTATCAGCAAACATGCTGGATGGAGAAAAATGGACAGAATTTTCTGTAAGATCTAGAATGAGACAAGAATGCCCATTCTCACCATTTCTGCTCAGTGTGGTACTGTTTAGTCAGAGCAATTAGGCAAGAGGAAAAAAATAAAAGGGAAATAAGTAGGAAAGGGAGAAGTTAAATTATCCCTGTTTGATGATAATATGATTTTTGAAACTCATAATACCCTAAAATCTCCACCAGAAATCTTATAGGCCTGATAAAAAATCCAATTATCAGGATAAAAAAATATTTAAAAATAAATAGCTTTCTGTACAGCAGTAATGAAGCCACTGGCAAACAAATCAGAAAACAGCTTCCAGTCCGGATCAATGTACCCTGCAAAACTATCTTTCAAAATCAATGGAGAAATGACATACCTCTATGACAATGGACAACTGAAGAAATTCATCCAGCAAACCAGCTCTCCAAAATGTTCTGAAGGTTGTTTTAGAAGAGATAAAGAAGACTACAATCCTCAAAAAAATCCAATAGAAAGAATCCATCAGGTAAGATAAGCAATTAAAAAGAGGGAAAAAGACAGAGAACCAACCACAGAAAAAATAAAGTATCAAGGCTAAATCAATGCATATCAGTTGTATAGTCATCAATGTAAATGGTCTCAATTTATCAATCAAAAGAAAAAGAATGGCAGAATGGATCAATAAACAAGATCCAACAATATGGTGCACACAAGAAACAAATTTAATTCAAAAAAGATTCATAGACTCAAAGTCAAAGGATGGAAAACAATAGTGCATGTCATAGGGACCCAGAAAAAAAGCAGGAGTAGCTATTCCATTTGCAGACAAAATGAACTTCAGTCAAGACTGGCCACAAGAGAAGGTTGCTACATGTTTGTTAGGGAAAATTTTCATAATGAAGAGACGATAATGATTAACACATATGCACCAAATACGTGTACACCTATCTACATAAAACAAATATTAACAGACTTGAAAAGAATCGAATAAGCACTAACCAGTTTAACAGGGTACCTTAACACCCCTCTGTCACAAATATATATATGAACCAGACAAGAAGATAATCAACAAAAATTATCAGAATACAACCAAACTTGTGAACAAATGGGCTTAGAAGATGTCTACAGAGTGTCCCACTCCACAACTGAAGCATCAGAATACAATTCTCAGCTGCATAATGGATGTTCCCCAAAGTAGACCACATGGTAGCACAATATGCTTAGATAAATGCAAAAGAATTGAAATTTCTGCATGCATAATATCATACTATAATGCAATGCAATTTGCAAATCAAAGGCAAGCAAATTACAAGAACTTCATAAACACATGGAAATTAGCAGACTCAGGAATAACCAATGGGTCAGAGGTGAAATTAAACAGTATCTATAATTAAATGAGAATACTATTACAACATCCCAGAACTTAGGGGACAAAATTAGAGCAGTCCTATGAGGGACATTTATAGTGGTGAATACATATATCAAGAGAACAAAGCAAGCTCAAATAAACAACCTAATACTGAATCTCAAGATTCTAGAAAAATAAGAACTAGTCAAGGTCAAAGCTCATACAAGAAGGAAATTATAAAAATTGGATCAGAAATTAATGCTATGGAGAATAAGAAAACAACTCAAGGAATTAACTAATCAAAGAGTGTATTCTTTGCAAGATTAAATAAAATTGACAAAACCTTAGCCAACCTTATTCAAAAAAGGAAATAAAATACTCAAATGTATGCAATTAGGCATGAAAAAGGAAAAATCACTTGAATCCTGCAAAAATCTAGATGATCATTAATACCTACTTAGGGACCCTTTACTCTAATAAAATAGAAAACACAGAACATTGAACTAAAGGAAGGTAGCTGTATATTTACCCTATTTTGTATATACATATATTTTTTTTTCATACAAAATCGGCCTTCATTTATATCCCCCTTTTTTATTTAGATTTATACTAATAGTGTTTAGACAAGATATCATATCTGCATCTTGTCCTCTGAATAACTACTATGAAGACAAC
The DNA here is from genome assembly GCF_000260255.1 of Octodon degus. NCBI lineage: Eukaryota > Metazoa > Chordata > Mammalia > Rodentia > Octodontidae > Octodon > Octodon degus. The sequence continues at coordinate 21,972,417 of NW_004524588.1, forward strand.
AATATGTACTGTATTAATTATTGTGATTGTCCTCCTAACCTGTTTTGAAATTGTCTTGTTGCTATTTCTTTCTCAATAAAATTAATAAAGAAATAAAACACAGAACAAATGGACAGACTCCTAGATACATATGAAATAGCTAAATTGAATTAAAAATATGAAAAATTCTAAATAATCCATTATCAAATCAATGAAATAAAAAATGTAATTAAAAACTTACCAACAAAGAAAAGCTCAGATCATGAGCCACCTACTGCTGAATTCTATAACAAATTTAGGGAAGATCTACTGCTATTGTTCCTCAAACTCTAATGAAATTTAAAGGGCAACAATACTCCCAAAGTTATTCCTTAACCAAGTATTACCTTGATGCTAAAACCAAAGAAGGACTCAATGAAATAAACAATTACAGCCAATCTCCCTAATGAACATAGATTTAAAAAATCCTCAATAAGATATTGAAAAACAGAAGGCAGTCAATAATCAAGAAGAACATGCACCACAATCAAGTAGGATTCATCCCAGGGATGCATGGATGGTTCAATATATGCAAATTAAGAAGTATAATACATCATATCAACAGAACCAAAGATAAAAAGCACATGGTCATCTCAATAGACACAAAAAGGAGCATTTGACAAAGTCCAGCATGCATTTAAGATAAAATCCCTATCGAATATTGGAATGGATGGTCTTTATCTCAATTTGACAAAATCTATCTGTGGCAAAGCAAGAGCCAACATCATAGTAAATGGCCAAAAACTGAATGTTCTGCCTCCAAAATCAGGATTTCCACTGTCATCACTCCTATTCAGTATTGTTCTTTGGTAAGAAGAATGAGCAGAGTGAAAATGGACATCCTCCCAAAACTGTTATACAGATCTAATGCAATCCAAATCAAAATACCATTAGCATATCTAACAGAACTAGAGAAAACATTCCTAAAATTCATTTGAAACCAGAAGAGATCTAGGTAACAAAGGCAAGGCAGGGGGCATCACAATCCTTGAATTGAAGTTATAGTACAGAGCTACTGTGATAAAAAAAAAAAAATAGTATAGTACTGACGAAGAGGAGGGGGGGAGGAATGGAGTAAATTAGAATTGCAAGTAATTAGAATTATAATTAATGAAACAGGCATTAGAATGTCAACACAACTACGAACACACTCAGCCACATTATCTTTGACAAAAGCGCCAAACATGTTCACTGAAAGAAAAACAGTTTCTTAACAAACGGTCCTGGAAAAACTGACTTTCCACTTGCCAAAGACTAAAACTAGACCCACATCTCTCACCATGCACTAAGCTAAATTCAAAATGGATCAAAGATCTAAATATTAAAACAGAAACACTAAATCTGCTGGAAGAGAGAATAAGTAGAATCCTTGAAGCCCTGGGTGTAGGTCAAGATTTCATAAAGAAAAATCCCAATGACATGGGAAATACTACAGTCGACTGTGTTCTCACACTAAGTTTTTGCACAGCAAGAGAAATCAACAATAAAGTGAAAAGACAACACACAGATGGGTAAAATTTTTGAACAGCTGTCCCTCAGGGAAAAGACTAATTTCTAGAATGAACAAATAAAAATTGGAAAACATTAGACTCCCCAATTTTAAAGACCCAGTCCAAAAATGGGCATCTCAGAGGAATACACGCCTCAGATGAAGAAGTAGAAATGGCAACTAAAGATACGAAAAATGGTCAATATTACTGGTCATTAGATATAAATTAAAACAACACTGAGATTTCTTCTTACCCCAAAGAATAGCTATTATCAAGAAATCAACCAATAACAAATGCTGGAGAGGCTGTTGGGGAAAAATGAACCTTTTCCACGACTGGCGTGCAGGCTGTGAAAACCAGTGTGGAGCTTCCAGAAGTATGATTGGAGGTCTCACTTGACCCAGATATTCCTCCTTATGATACCTTCCCAGAAGAATTAAAAGCATCATACAATGATATACGCATGCCCAGGTCTAACAGTAGGGTTTGTAATAGCGAAATCTCGGAAACAACCATCAACTTATGAATGGACAAAAAGATGTGCTCTTTTTAGATAATGGGGTATTCCTCAGTTATAAAGAAACAAACATGAGACCTTTATAGGTAAGTGAATGGACCTTGAGAGTTTACTCTTATTTTGTGGCTGTCTCAGCCTACCCTGAGGGCAGGATTGGCATCACATGTGATTCCAGAGATCTAAACATGCTCGGTCCCTGAGCTTGCATAAGCAGGCACTTTAGACCACTGTGTTGTCTCATCAGCCTTAAGAACATATTTTTTTTTTGTTTTTGGCCAGCGCAGTCCACCCTGAGGGTAGGGCTGGCACAGCATGTGGTGCTAGGGATTGACCCTTGGTCCCCTGCAGCTGCCTAAGCTTGCCTAAGCAGACCTTTTAGACCACTGAGGTATCTTGCTGGCCCCCAAGAACATACTCTTAAGTGAAATAAATCTGACAAGTGTGTAAATATCACATTGTCACTCTCTTATGAGAAAATGAAAGTGTGAAAAGAACCAAAATGTATAATAGATATTGTGAAATAGAAAGAAATTGTTTAAAAGGAAAGGGGAACTAGGGAGGGGGCTAGGTGAAAGAATGGGAAAAGGAAAAAAGGAAAAACTGGAAACAAAGCTTTTGCAAATACGGAGGGGAAGACAAGGTGAAGGGAAAGAAGATGAATGGGGAGAAAGAGGCATCAAATCGTATCATATTCAGGCATAAATTTCCTATGATGAATGTGATCATTAAGTATAAAAGTGATGTATAAAAAGTAAAGCCATATTAATATGGTGAGCTGTAAAAGGCTCAAGTCAACAACTTCTGACATTGCTAGTCCTGCAGATAACCCACTGCCATTATGGACTACTGGACTATATCGGCTTACTTTGCTGAATTCATGAACCTACAATATACGAATGGCAATAGAATACCCATCTCTGACAAAAGTAAACTAAAAAGCGGGATATAAATGAAGGACCATTTTATAGTGAAAAAATATATATTTCTCTATATAAAATAGCATACATATACAGCTTTCTGTTAGTTCAATGAGAAGAAAGTTTGAACTAATAGTGTTTAGACAAGATATCATGTCTGCATCTTGTACTATGAATAACCACTGTAAAGAAAACAATACGCAATGTATGGATTATTGTAACTGTCCTACTAACCTGTTTTGAAACTGTCTCATTGCTACTTTTCTCAATGAAATTAATATAAAAAATAAATTGCATCAATGAATATAATGATGATGAAAAAGTGAATTAAAAGCTCCATCCACAATCAATTTTTTTAAAAAGCCTGAGGAGCAGACCTAACTGAAGAGACAAACTCAACAAGAGAACACTGAAGGAAGAAATTGAGGAACAGTACGAGACTGCGTGACCTTCCACATGCACAGATCAGCAGAATTAATATTATTAAATTGGCCATATTATCAAATGCTCTCCACAGATTCGAGGCCACCGCAGTCTCCATCAAAATACCAAAGCCAGTCTCCAGAGAACTTGGAAAACTAATCAGCATGAGGATCTCAAGCTCCATTCGTTTTCCCACAAATGACAGTTTCATTCTTCTTCACGTATGGATAAGAGTGCGCTGCATGTGAATTGTGGGCAGATAAGAAAGCCAAATATTGCATGCCTTCTCTTAAATGTGGAATCTTTAAGTGAGAGAATTAGATGATATGAAAGTGGAAGGAAGACTATTAGAGAATAGGGAGAAAGTAAGAAGCAAAGAAAGGAGAAGTTAAGAGGGTAACAGGGTGAGAATGATCAAAGTGTGTTACATGCATTAATTCATTATTTTATGTACTAATATATACTAATAGCAATATAAAAATTGATTTTTTTAGTCTTTTTGAGACAGGGTCCCTCTATGCAGTTCAAGCCGAGCTTGAGCTCACCTTGTAGCCCAGGCTAGTCTTGAACTCCCAAAGATCCTCCTGCCTCCACCTCCGGAGTGCTAGGATTATAGGAGTGTCCTATCACACCTGGCTAAATTTTTTTATATTTAAAATTCCTATTTGTTTCTTTACACATCTACCAAGTAATTTCAATGATTTCATGTTTCTTGATCATTTTCCTTCTTGTTTTAGTTTTTAGAGTTTTTAATACCTGCTTATATTATTTTTGTGTAAGGCTTCTTCCTCTGGGGAATGAGAAGTGGGAGAGAGGTAAAGGAAGGCTTTCTTGCTTGGCCCTGGAGGGCTGCCACAGTGAAAGAACCCTCTGAGGGAGGGAGACAAAGAATTTATGGGGCTGGGTTGGAGGTGGAGCTTGCATTGGTAGTACGGTATCCTAACAGGCACTGGTTGGGAAGGGTTGGCACACCAGAAAGAGAAAAGGGGAAGTTGAGGCTAGTCAGGGGCGAAGGTGGAAGTTAGTCTAGGAGCTACACATTGTGTCATTGGTTTTGGATCACTACACTGTGCTGACTCACTGTCATGAGAACCCTGCAGACTTTTGAATGGGTACAGACCAAGTTGGAGCCTAGGAGCTATAAAGTTGGAAGTATTTGGGTGTCCAAATACACTGCTTATTAGCCAGGTGTGGTGGGTGTGCCTGCAAACCCAGAACTTGGGAAGCTGAGTCAGGAGGATCCTCATGAGTTTGAGGCCAGCCTAGGCTACACAGTGAGTTCAAGACAGCCTGACTTACATAGTAAGACCCTGTCTCAAAACAAAAAACAAGAAAAGCAAATATATTGCTTATTGACTTCTCTGATTCCCTGTGGTGATTTGTTCTTTTGTGGATTTGGTTTTAATGTGAGTTCATATTTTGTTGAACTAATCTGTTGAAGACATAGTATTAAGCATTGATCACCCACTTTGCACTGGGCCTGGCCTGAGAATTATTAATCTATGATGGTTGCTAAAAGAGGAATTTCCTAGCTAACACTGTACGATATGAGGCCCTTGTTCTGTGGGCTGCAGGCCTTATTTGCATCATTTCCCAAATGGAATTAGTGCAAATCAAGTAGGTAGAGTTCTAAAGCGAATGTCTGCTACGTCTTGAATGTCTGCTACTGCATCGGAAGTGGCACTGTTCAGCCCTGCTTCTGGGCATGCTGAGACTGTGATTGAAGCATGTGCCTGTAATCCCGGTGCTTGGGAGGCTGGAAACGGGAGGCTCACTATGAGTCTGATCTGTGTAGTGAGATCCTGTAGACCCTGCACTAAATACATAAGAAATACATAAGTGAGGAGAGTGTGTGTGGAGGTCCTGAGGACTCGCTTACCCACACGTCCTGGGATGGAAATTGTTCCCTCTTCTCCACCTTGAAAAATGCTATTCTTTATGTGGGTTTTAAAATGTTATATTATAGGATGTGGACTGTGAAACAAACATTTTCTAGCCTGTCTTTATTCCTAACAACCACTTGCCTTCAAGAGCATAGTTTTTCTTTCTTTCTTTTCTTTCTTTCTT
>NW_004524588.1:21977978-22003714 GCF_000260255.1 Octodon degus
TTTTTTCCCTTTTGTTTGTTTCTCTGTTATTTCACTTAAGGGATTTGCACTAAAATTGGAAAATAGTCTATCCTCCATTGCCAGCTGCTTTCTTCTTTAGAAACGTGAGCAAGGACACACGATCAGCAGATATCTTCCAATAATATGGAGCTGTTGCCTTGGGGCCACTTGAATGTAGGAGACTGGTCCTCTGGTAACTTGAATGAGATATGTCATACAGAAAAAGACCTAAAAACTAAATGTTACTCATTCCGCCTGGTCTGCCAAGATCATTTAAGGACACTACAGAAGAACCAAAAAAGCTACATGCTAAGGTCTGAAGCAGTTGGAGCTCATTACCTGCTTTGTCACCCATTATCTTTGTGCCTTCCAATCGTTTAGCTTCCTGAACGTGAGTACACCCATCTGATATGTGAAAGGATGAAATCGAAATGCACAGACAAGGCTCATTTCTGTTTTAAAATTCTAAACTCGGGGGGCCTGCCCCTTAGCTCAGCCCTTTAAGTGGCTGCTTCAACAAAGCAGTCAGGCTCAGGTTGCTGTGGTTCAATCCCCACAACTCAAGCCAGCCAAACCTGCCCTGAAGGCATTCGGAGCAAAAAAATTTCTAAACTCTATTCCTTAGCTTCAACAAAACATTTGCTCACTTAGAACAGCCTCACATCCCTCCACACAACTAATTCACCATAGTCAAGTGTTCATCACATTGAAAATCCTCACACTGTTGGATGACTCACTGTTCTGGGAAAGTGCTCCCTATTCTAGGATCAGAAAGCTGACCTCACAACAGAAGTCTAATCATGTCATCCCCTAAATTACAACACATCAACATCCAGTAGCTGCCATTTGTGGAGTACCCATGAAGCTCTGGGTGTGATTCTCAGTGACCAGCCTCTTCAACAACCCTACAAGGGAGGTTCTGTTACTATCATTTCCATTTTACAGCTGAAGACACAGAGCCACAGAGCCCGTAACCCTAAACATTCTCATGGCATCGTTGGGAACGCGGTCTCTGTCACAGTCAGTTCCTCATGTGACTTCCTGGATCATGTGTACACTGCATGTCTCCTTCCAGGTAATGTCCCCTCTGCATAGTCTGTGGTAACTGTTGTATCAAACTCATTGCAGCTCTTCTGAGATGTGGTGTTGGAGACGACAGGAAGGTCATTGTGTTTCCCGTGCTTCTGATACTCTTCTGTTTGCCTGGACAACAAAAATGTCACAGTTCAGAATTTATTTCTTCCAAGAAAATGTTAGGTGGCTAGGTGAGCCCTTCTTTTCTTCTGTACTTTGTCCTGTCTGACTTCTACTGGGCCACGTATTCCAGGATATTTTAAAAAGGAAGTGTTTCCCTCTCTGTCTTCTGCTACTGTAAACTTTTAGAAGATGGAGACAATGGATTCTCAGAATTTCACACGTGTGTCATTTTAAACGTACATCAAGTAATGGAAATATGAAGTATGGTTTGTCTCTCCTCTTTGCACTCATGTTCCCTACATAGCTGGATTACTTTCAAGAAAATTTGGTGAATTCCATAGGGCACCAAGTCTCTGACTTTCTTTCATTAGAAGATTCTCCAATGATCTTTTCTATCAGAATCGTTTTTCTTTCTTTGGTCCTGAAGATAGAACCCAGTACCCTGAGTAGCGCCGCTGTTGAATTGGGAACAAAAGACTTCAGGCTGTCTTAATCTCATCTCTTTTGCTCCTTTTTTAGAAAACCAACAAGGTCTATGGAGTCTACTTCATCAATATATTCTTTGGGTCCAACCTCTCTAGAACCTCAGTAATAGCTTTGATTCAGGCCTCATTGCTTCTGGGGAGATTTTTTTAGCATCCAGATTGTATCTTCTTGCTGAAAACTAAGAGTTTTAAATTTCAAAACAAACTGTATTGCCCCAATATTACCATGTGAAGTAATGGAAGCATCTTGCATTCTGCTTAGCTTTTCACGTAAGACTCCTGCTGTCTCTCTAGGTTCAGTATTTCTCTCATAAGCAACCTCTGATTTCCTTAATTATGCCAAATTACTTTAAGGGACCCAAAAGCATTGCATAGTACTAAGAGTTCATGACTTTCAGCATGGTTTTGCTTAGGATTTTCTTCTCTCCTGCCATGAAGTTACCAAGAATTCAAGCAGTGCAATTATAATCTCCTCCTTCACAACACCTAGCTTATTTTATATGACCTTTATGAGGTATAAAATAAATGCACAGTTTTATCAAGATTATTCTTCATTTACATTTCACTACAGTAATGATTTTGAACCTTTTGGGTGAGCTAATTACTCTTTTATCATCATGATTAAAATAAATACTTTAGACTTTCTAGAAAAATGTGGGGTGACAAAATTTTGCCTATGGGGGCTGGATATGTAGCTCAGCAACACAGTGCCTGCCTGGCAAGCACAAGGTCATGAGTTGGATTTCCAGGGTTCCTCCTCATTATGGTTTGTGTCTAGGTTTCCCCAAAAGCCTCCTGCAGACACTGGGGTGAGCTTCAAGAGGCTGTGATTAGTTCATGATCCTGTGCTGGGATTATGGGTGTGAGTGCTTCTGGGATTATTGGCATGAGTGCTGCTGGGATTATGGGTGTGAGTGCTACACCTTCCCTGGGGTGGATAGGCTGAATGCAATAGAAGGGAGAGGCTTGCTCTCTGCCTCTGCCACAGTGGCCACTGCTCCCCCCTTTTTGTCTTTGCTATTTTTCTGGTTTTCACTGCCATGAACTGCTGCCCCTCTACCATGCCACTCTGCCTTGGAGCCAGCTGATTAAGGACTAAAACCTCCACACATTGTAAGCTAAATAGACCTTTCTTTCCTTAATTTTGGATGTCAGGTATTTTGTCCCAGCAATGACAGAAAAGTAACTGAGACATCCCCCCAAATTTTTTTTGCTTAAAATTTCAGGTGACATGTCTAAAATGTACAAAAACTTCCTTACAAATCTTCATGGATCCTAGACCAATTGTTCTTATTTTGATAGGAAGCTCCTTAAAGACAAAAGCTGTATAATTTTTAAATTGACTTTCTGTTTACATTATCTAATACAGTGCTTAGCATAGGGCAGTCTTTGGATGAATGCTTGTTAAACAAGTAAGACATAGGCCTTTGACATTTGGTCATGATTGAAGGAAAGAAAATGACAGATGAAATGGCTTGATGGATTGCAAATTTTATAAATGAAGGACTGGCTTTACCTATACCAATGCCGTGTACTTACTTTACCTTGTAAAAGGACTATAATGAATTTAAAATTTAGGGGTTTTTGTTTGTTTATTACTGGGGATTGAACTCAGGACCCTGCATTACCAGGCAGATGCTTATGCCACTGCACTATTTCCCAGCCCTAAAATTTAGGTTTTAATTAATGTTTATTTTCTTTCTTTCTTTTTTTTTTGTGGAACCAAGGATTGAACTCAAGCCCTTGCACTTGCCAGGGAAGTGCTTATTCTACTGAGCCATCTCCCTGGCCCCCCAAATTATTGTTTATTTCCAAGATAAAAACATAGAACTATAGACTTCAGAACCATAGTCATCTATCTACACATTATGATGGATAAAATCTATAAGTAACTAACTTTATATTGCATACCCAACCTAACTGCTTTTGGCAGCCACAACTGTAGAATAAGTGAAAATTATATGCAATGAAAGAATGACAAAATGAAGGATTTATCACATTGTCGACATCAGAAATAGTGTGCTGCATCATCTTACATCTGATTCAAAGCATTTTCTTTCTTTTCTAGTGAATCACACATGATTGCACGGTTGCTCTGAAAATTCATTCTTACTTTTTTCAAGAGGTGAGGGAAAGATTACATTATATAACTACTACAGCAGCATGTATCAGGCGTAAGACAGGGGCATCAGAATTCAGCTGCAGAAATGTGCTTTAACTAGGTCTTTCTCAACTTTTAGCCTTAAAGTTTGTTCTAAAATCATTTCATGGGGTAGCGAGATAGCTCAGCAGACCAAGCACCTGCTTAGGCAAGCGCAGGGTCAGGGTTCCATACAGGCACCACATGATGCACCAGCCCCAGCCCCGCCGCCAGGCAGGCTGACCAGCCAGAATCGGGCGTAGTGGGGGGCGCCTGTAACCCCAGAGCTGGGAAGGCTGAAAGCGTGAGGATCAACATGAGTCTGAGGTATGCGTGAGGCCCTGTAACAACTAAATACATTAAATAATAAATAAAATCATTTTCTCTTGGAAAAAGGAAACAATAAAAATAATTCATTCCTCCAATCAAATGCACATTAATGCATCCTTTCCTTTAAAAAACTGAATTGAGCAATAACATTACATTAAATATATGTCAAATGTGTGTATACACACAGACGCATGGTCACAAAAGCACGTGCTCACCAAGGGTTAGATAAATTGCGATTCATGCTCACACTCTTCTAAATTTCACTACAATATTTTGGACACGTTATTTTACAGTTAAGGAAATTGAAGTCTTGAGGGACTAAATAAAAAAAATTATAAAATGATACCCTAGACATTATTATTGCAGTAAGTACATCTTGCTCAAGAAGTCAGAAAGTAATTATGTAGACAATTAGATTTCTTTTCTTCTTTTTTTTTTTTTTTGTGCAGGGTCTCACTACACAGTCCAGACTTGTAGTGATCCTCCTGATTTCTGCCTCCCAAGTGCTGGGATTGCAGGCACGCATCACCACGCCCAGACTCACGGCATGCAGAGCCAGGGATCAAACCCTGACCCCTGCGCTTACCTAAGCAAGCACTTAGTCCGCTGAGCTACAACTCAGCCCTACAACTAGATTTCTTGTTAGAAGAAAAATTTCCTTCCATGGAATCTAACCAGAAAGATATGACTACACTGTAACAACTACCTAGATTTTACATTTCCCATTGATCATGTAAAAATGACATAAATCACAAGTGTACATTCGAGTGTTGACCCATTAGTGACTATCCATAAATTTATTGGATGAAAGGCATTTTTTCAGAGAATTTACCACAAACATTTCAAAATGCTGAAAATATGGAAACAAAAATAAAATTGTTTATTGTCACATAAGATACTAGAATTAAATATCTGAAGAAACCTACCTGAATCTAGAAGTCACCTTTGAAGTATATCAAGTCTTCAAAACAAACAACACTTGTCAAACTTCATGTCAATTATAACATTATTTTTAAGGCTTTGTGTATTACACAAGGAAAGTTGTTTGCCTCCATCTTAATACCTGCTTCCTTCTAGCCAAGAGATACAGGTGAGAGAAACCAAAAGTTTTCTTGGCTTTGGATCACTGAACAAATATGGCGTTCAGGTCTACACAGTGAAACCACAAGGCCCTTGAGCGTGGCGGTAAACATGAGGTTGTTAGTGAAACCTGTTACTGCCAATGGAAGGCACCAGCCCAAGGCTGGCGGGTGCCTCCAGGCAATGTATATTCAGGCAAGATATAAAAATAGTTAGGGAGTGTCAGTGCTGGGCAATAAGAGCTTTCTTCTCACAGCAGGGCTGTGCTATCCGCTCTCTGGAGGACAGGACAGTTTATCTTGACCTTGTGGTTGGAGCTTGGAAGGCTCACAAAGGGCACGTCAACCAGGACAGACCTTAGCTCAGCCCCTCTGGCTCATCTACTGGACATACTAGGAAATTGTTTAGCACACAAATCAGCAGTCCACATAATTCTAAATTTATTCCTTAGATACATCCTGAACACTGGCAACTCTCTCTCTCTCTCTCTCTCTCTCTCTCTCTCTCTCTCTCTCTCTCTCTCCAGAATAATGACATTATCATAGTAGAGCAATTTTTCAGAGAAGGGCACCTTGGCATACAAATTCAAAGTTGGTGCCTTCACTTCTTCACTTTCCTGGGATGTTTTTGTGGATCAAAGTGCCTTGTCCCTGATCTAAAGCCTAGTAACTAGCAAATCTTACGTCAAACCCAGCTCTGTCTGACCTTTATGGTAGTATTTCATATATGAGCCTAGTGGAGGGAGTGGGTAGCTTCATTATACCACATAATACAGTATAAGAGGAATCTTTCCTCCCTCTAGATCCCAAGAAGAGAAAAAGATGCATCCAAATCCTCTGCAGCAATACTTTGGTTTCTCTGGTCTTCTGACTTTTGGTCTAGTTGCTACCATAGGAAGCACCTCTTTACAGGATCTGGGGAAACCCCTAGATACCTTGTCTTCTGTGGCAACAGACATTGTGCCCTTCTTGCTTCCTCCCTGGTGTGGGCTACAGAGAGACTCAATGTTATCTCTCACTGATAAGCTAGAAAAATAGGGGCATTGGTGTCCTAGAGAACAAAACTTTGGCCAGTAGAAATCAGAGCCTGTGGATAGTTCTTTCCCCCTTCTTTACCTACCCAGGAACTGTTCTGAGAAGAAGACTGCATGGCTTCTTAAGGACCGTTTTTAGGATGAAACTTTCTCCGTACCTTGGCTCCTCCTCCTTCCCTGATTCACTGCCTACAGCAGTATGGGTGGAGGGGCATGGTAAGACTAAAAATCCACATTCTGCTTCTGTATGTGTCACTTAGATGTCACCATCATAAGGCACAACTGGTTTAAGGCACATTGTATCATAACATATTTTGAGAAAGCACAAATTGTCCTTGAGAAAGTGATGGTAAAAATGAACAACCACTATGGAAATTAGTGTGGCGAATCCTTTAAAAAGTGAAACTAGAAATTCCATTTGATCCAGTTTTAAACTGCTAGCTACTTTTCCTGAAAGAGTTAAAGACATCATATCACACTGATACATGCATACCTGTGTTTATAGCAGCACAGTTCATAACCAAGTCTTGGAAGAAGCCTACATGTTGACTGACAGATGAATGGATAAGGAAAGTATGATATTTACACACAATGGAGTAATGCTCTACTGTAAAGATAAACTTGAGCCATTTGTGAAAAGGTGGATACACATTGAGGCTATAATGTTAGATGAAATAAACACACAAGAGTAAATATCAGATGGTTTGGCTTAAATGAGTAACCCAAAGTATAAATAAAGAGGAAAATTAAAGGTAGATAATGAACAGTATAGATGTTTCTCAGATGAGCAGAGGACCAAGAGGTAGAGAGGGCATGGAGGGAAAGACAATGAAATAATCATAACTAAGATACATTATGTATACATACCAACTCCACACAAGGAATGTAAACATTATGTACTGCAAACATGTAATAATAAAAAAAGGCAAAAAATGTGCCTGGAAGAAAAGAAGTTAAAAATCAAGACTGTCATTGCTAGACTGCCCTTATGGAGGCTCTTGTTCAACCTCCTCATTATAGAAATGAGGGAATTAGAGACAGAGATGCTAAGTGACCTTGGTCATGTCACAGAGCCAGTTGGTAGCAAAGCATAGATGACAAGCAGACCCATCTGAAGCTCAGAATTGTTTTTCTTAACTTACATCACAACTGCCAAGCTGTCCTGACAAGTGACATCAGCATCCTCTCCACTCAGCGGTCTTGGAATGCAGCACAGAGGACGAGACATCACACTCCCAGGGCTGGATGAAGAACAGCCGCTCAGCCCATCCTTCTCGGGGCTTCCACATCTATCTGACTGTTCATCATTCTCCTGGATGCTTTGGTTCTAGAAGGAAGTAGCCATGATTGTTATACTCACCTATGTAGCCAGCCTAACAGCAAGCAGCACATACCAAATGTAAATGATTTTGAATCAGTTCTCAGAGCTCTACATTTCTAAGGAAATGGACAGAAAACATTAAACAGTCTACTTTTAAAATTGGAAAGCCAGAGGAGACTTTAGAGCATGTAGCTGCAGTATCTGCCCAACACTGAGCTCAACTTTAATCATTATGGACTTTCTACTCCTTTATGGTTACAACTCTTGAAAGAAGTTTGATGTGAAAAATACACAACAGTACAATTTAACAATCAACTGTTGAGGTCCACCATGTGCAGCAAACCGCAGAAATGTACACCCATGGCTCTTTTGAGAATCACTCAAATTCTTTGTAGTGCACAAAAATTTTCTCCCGATATGTACATCTACTTCCCCAAACACCCGGGTGCTAAACCAAGTCATATGTAGTCATGGGGGAAACTGGCACAATCAGCAGTACATTTTTACTCCTTCATGAAAAGAATTTAAACTCTTTAAGAGAAAGAATTGTGCATCACATGTTTTGTTCACTGCTCCAATCCCTGGTGTCTGGAACAGTGCATGCAACATGTATTTACTATGAAATAAATATTTGGTGGGTGAATTTGTCTTGTTCCTTGTCCTGGAGGTTAACAACTTTTACAAATTTGCTAGGTAATTTCTTGGTTTTGCTTAAAAGTCTTGAATCCTCGGAAGTGGTGCAATTTCAGACGTATGTTCCTATAGGTGCTCACAAGTTGGCCAGCTTCTGAAAACCACGGCATCTAAGCATAAGCGAGCAAGACTCTGCTGGGTGCATAATAAGTGCTGAATATTTATCCTGAGTTTTCTCTTCCTAGATACTATTTGAACTCTCTTAAAAGAGGTTTGTTTTCTCAGACTCTTCCAAAATATCTACTAATGCTATCCTTATATGACTAGAATTATCTTGAAGAATCTTTTCTCTGACAAAACATAAATTCCTTGTCATTAAAATTTGACTCATAGAGATGCTCAAGTGACCAACAATCAGGGCAGTTCAGAAGGAAGAGGAGAGCACAGTGACCCAGCTAGTCCCTGTGAAAGGTCACGCAAGTCTCACAAACATCAAAGTGAAGAAAGGCAATTTCCCTTGGTTATTAGTAAGTGACTGCAACTTGTAACCCTTCTTTGATGCAGTAGAACTGGCAGTTCCATTTTTTTGTTGTTTTTGTTTTATTTCCTGGAGGTGTGGTAATAAAAACTGCACCAGGCAATCTTCTTTAGTTTAAGATTTTATATTAACTTTTTTTTACCTGATTTCTCCTTTATCTTATGTCTCAGGTGAGTAAGGCAATGTATGTATTGTAATTGTACTAAAATACAAAAGCATATAAAGTTTCAAGTACAGTATCTTCAACCTGAGCTCAACAGCACCCATAGGCTACCTTTGGCAATGGTAAATGTATTTCATTCTTATATGTTTCTTGTGTCATATACATATATATTATATGTGGATATGTAATGTTTCAGAAACTGCATCTGGGGCCAGCTAAGTCGCTCAGCGTATTAAAACACCTGCTTAGGCAGATGCAGGGGCCGGGGGTCTTATCCCCAGGCCTGCCGTGCTGGCCCTTCCCCTGGGGTGTGCTGAGACGGTGATTGAGACTGGGTGTGGTGGCGCGTGCCTTAATCCCAGCTCTTGGGAGGCTGTAAACAGGAGGATCACTATGAGTCTGATCTAGTAGTGAGACCCTGAACACCCTGTAGATCCTTCCCTAAAATAAAAAAAAATTTAAAAAAAGAAAGAAAGAAAGAGCGTCAGTCTTCCACAGTCTAGGCCTGTGGAGGTGCACAGGCCTAGGCCCAGCGACTTGGGAGGCTGAATGGAAGAGTCACAACTTGGAAGTCAGCCTGGGCAGTTGAGCAAACCCTGTCCCACCCACAAAAGAAAAAAATGTCATGCCGTATTTGTCTGTTTCTAGGTATTGCTCTTTTTAAAAACTCTCTGTTGTCGTAAGTAAGTATAGATCTGTCGCACTACATTGATGGCTTCGTGATCTCCCGTTGCAGGAGCGTAAGGAAGTCACTCTTTCCCTTCGGTGCACATTTAGCTTGTGTTTGAGTTTTTGCTGTCACTGTTAGTGCTACAAAGAACAGTGTCTGTCCTTTATTACTGTATTAAAAAGTATGTGGATTTTATTGGTGCTGTCCTTTAGAGGGCAATTTGACGGCATCTGGGGAGTGTCGAGCTCTGCACATCTCTGTCCCCCTCGGCATGATTAATCTTAAACAACCATCAGTCTGTCCAGGATACTCTATCTTGTCGTCATCATGATGTTACTGACCTTGATTATTAATTAGATACATTCTATTCATTAAATCAAAAACTCCTTTTTCAATACGTATGATATTCAAGCCCTGTTCTAGGTGCTGGTCATATAGTGCTAAATACAATAGAGAAGGTGCCCACTCTCATGGCTCTTCTACTCTGTTCTGGAAAAGCAAAATAAGCTAATCAAACAGCACGGGTGTTGGATATGTACAAATTGTATGAGTCAAAACAAGGTTTTGATAAGAAAGTAGAACTTGCGGCTCGATATTTTACATTAAATGAGTCTAAAGAGCTTCTCTGACCACAAGACACAGACCTAAAGAAAGTGAGAAGACAAGGATGTACGCATCTGTGTGCAATAGGATTGTAAGAAGAGGGAACAGCAAGCTGAAACAGGCAGAAAGACAGCTGGTGCCCTGAGTAACTCAGGCACTACTCACGCTTCTGTGAGCTGCTGCTTCATATACTTTACCTTTCTTCCCACTGGGGTGCAGCTTTTTTTATTATAAATAAGTGGGAGCTTGATATATTGCACTTAGGATAGTAATTCTTCACCTTTCTTTGTGCATTACAATTTTTTTCTTCCAACAGTTTTTTTTTTTTCTTTCAGTACCAGGGATTGAACTCAGAACTTTGTGCTTGCCAGGCAAGTGCTTATTCTACTGAGCTATCTCTCCCCCACCCCCAGTGTTTGTTTTTTTTAAAATAAGATTTCTTTTCATGTTTCTTTAGTCTCATGAATAGGCATTTTAAATATTCGTATTTAATGCAAGAAGATTTTTCTGGGCAAACCATTTTGATTTTTTGAGTGGTTGCAATAATTCCAGGTCAGTACACCCAACGGCCTTAGGTGGGCCTGACTCTTTAAGCCTTCTGGTGTTCCTCATGATGCTCTGGACGTATCCTCCATCCCAGGACAGGCTCAGGAATCACACCACAGTAGTCAGTCCAGCTAAGATGTGAGGCTGCCCGTGAACCCCAGAGCCACACACTGGACATAAAATGATTTTTTTTTCTTTCTTATCAAACAATGGAAAATGAGATTTGGATGGATTCACTGAGTTTCAGAGAGAATATCAGAGAGCATATACTTCTGGGTGACATTCTGAGTGTTTTTGAGATGGCTTAGAAAATTACAAATTCTTCCCCATCCATGTATTTCCAAAATTCTAAGGACACATGTGATGGGAATGTAGATTATATTGAGGAATTGATCTTTCAAGACTTTAGAGGACATGAAAGTCAGAAGCTTGAGTCAGAGCACAACCTTCCTAAGAAAGTTCTAGAGTCAGGGTACATCGGCTTTAAGTGAACCTGTAGGCATGGTTCTTAGATAAATACAAAATCCACCTGTAGAGCTCCCTCAGAATGGAGTCCTTGAAAACCAAAACAGTTTCATTTATGGGGTCTGGAGTAAGCCTGAATGTAGTGTTTGTAAAACCTACAAACAATTCTGGGGTCAATTCATACTTGGAAACCTCAGTAAGTGCCTCCAACTCACTGCATACTGACCATTTTGCTTGCTGTCTACAGATATCTGCCTCTGTTCTCTTTCCAAAAGAACTGAGGAGCACTTGGATATTATAAGCTGTTTATTCATTTTTAAAAGAACCCTAAGTGGAAAATATTATATTAAATGAAGCATATGTGCCTTCAGACACCCCAGTGGTAACAGTGAAGCCCGAAATTTGCCTCCATAAAACTAAGGGTCTCTTGTGGAGGGGTGGGCTACCTGCACATTGCCTTGTATCTGTCAGTTTTGTGGCCTTATTTTTCAACATGGAGTATTTTTTTGACTATTTATTTGGTTTTTTTTTTCATAATTCTACTGATAAACAGCAATGAGACAGTTTCAAATCAAATCGCTAGGACAGTTTCAATAACTAACACACCGCATACATGCTTCTTAGTGGTTAATTGCTGTACAAGATGCGGACTTGAGATCCTATTTACAAACACCATTAGAATATATCATTCTATTCATTAACAGAATGTAGCTATATATCTATCCTAACCACTTTGAATACACAGATCCAAAATGGACATTCATCTGTATACCCTTTTTTTGTTAAGTTCTGTTATTTGAATATTATAGGTGTGTAAACTCAGCAAAATATTCTAAAAGAGTCCAGTAGCCCATAATAGCATTGGGTCTTCCACTTGACTGGCAATGTCAGAAATTGTTGACCTGAGTCCCCCACAGCTCAACTTATTCTACATCTCCCTAGCATGTTGTTACTTTCTCAGAAGCAGGAATGGTTTCTGCTTTTTCATGACAATATTCAACAGGGACAAGAACAATATTGGAAATAGAACAGTGGATATAAACATATACAATCTGATTACATGCTCCAAAAGTCAGGAGCTTGATAAATTGCTGTTACTTTTTAAGATTTGATTGTTTAAATAGTGTGTGTTCTTTTTGTACTATCCATAAGTGAAGATATCTTATTAATGAACAATGGCAATTAAAAGGACACCAAATATAATTAAACAATAAAAGAACGTCTTTGTATTATAAAAACTACCAAGAGGATATCAAACTAGTGTATTTAGAAAATAAAACATATATGGAAGTTCCAATATCAGAATATATAAGCAAGTGATTTTTCTTCTGAAAGAGCAAATTTGGGAGGAGAGGAGAAACATGGAGGCATGCAGAGGACAGAGTTGCAGCAGCTTTCTCTGTTTTTATTGTCTCATTGTAGGAGTATGTCATTCCAACCCCAATCACAAGACAGAAAAATACTCTCCCTTGACCCTTACTTCCAGACAAACACACAATGAAGTTTATGATCTTTCAGTAATCCATGATTCACTGTAGACAAATGAGAGGCCAACACAAGCTGTCAGGTTTTCTAAATCCCCCTGAGACAGAGCAGCCCACATCCTCAGAGCTCCTTCTGAGAAACTCCCCTTACTACAGCCATCCCAACACAGTGCAACGCCTTTCTGCAGTTCCCATCTCTCAGTTTCCGGCATTCACCTCCAGTGCGCCTCCTCCACAACACGCTCTCTATCCAAGCAATATTAGCACAGGTGCCACAGCGTAGCACGCTCTAAGGGGCCCGAGTTCACACTCACTGTATGCTCAGAACAGTGGAGACAAAGGAGAAAGGAAAGCCTGAAAGTGTGAGATGTGGTGAAAAATTAAGTTAACTTAATTATACTAAAATATGGAAGCTACTTAAATTTTTAATTTTTACAGTAAAAGACACATGGTCATTAATCCTTCTCTGAATACTCCTCAATTAAAAACACTTATCTCATTATTCCTGCCATTCTCTGAAAGTTCTAAAACGTTTTTCTGGGTGTGTCATTAGTTGTGCTGTCATGGTTGACTTGATGCCTGAACTGATTCAAAGTCTTCAGCTTTCTTGGTCATCCCGATGCTGGAGCACAGGCGGCAGTTCATCAGATGGCGCCAGACTGCAGGACTCACAGGGATGAAGATGCACGCGGTGGCCTTTCAACTCCGCCTTTCTGTTGGAGGGTGCTCAGCAAAAGCATTCATCAAGTTGTCAATCACACTTCAATTGAAACTCAGAAAAGATGACTTCCAGAACTGCTCCAAGAGGCAGCAAGAATGACGGGATACGTGTGTTCAAAGTAAGAAAGACGAATAGCAATACATCTTTAGTGTAGTAGTTCTTTAAGTTGAGCAGTCACTGTGGATCTTGATTACCTCTTCTGTACGTGTCCGAGTCAGGAAAGTGTGCTGTCAGCTTTGTGCTTCCTGCCAGTGGCTGGTGCTGGGCACAGCACCTCAGACCCCTCTCCAGGCGGAAAGGGCAGCCGCTGTGGCCCGGCTGCTGAGCTCTCCCCTAGCTGGACAAGTCAGGGGAGAGCTTTACCTGAAGCTGTATCCTGGTCAGCACTGTCCTCTTGTGATCCTGTTTTCACTTACAAGTTTGTCCTGGAGACCTGACCCTCACCCCTGCCCAGGCTCTGCTTCTAAGGAAGTGGAGCAGACACAGTTTCCAAGTAGAAATTTTAGAAATTTTACTACATGTAAAACATGGATGATAGACTGCATGCTAAGCTTCTTTTGTTCCTAGCATTTTGATTCTTTTGAATAATTGCCACATGAAAGTGGCCATTAAATCAAGAGAAACAAGGCCCAGATTATTCAGATTACAATAAGCTTCTCTGAGTTTCAGCAAATGCACCTGAACCCCTTTCCCACCAGTTGTACCTTACATGCTGCTCCCTAAGCCGAATACAATCTTTGCCTTCTTTCCTGTCCAGAAAACTCTAGCTTCTTCTTAGTTTTCATTGCTCTAGGAAGCCTTCCCAGACCTGTCTCTATCTGACTTCCTAACGCTATATTATTCTCTCCTTCTCCCTTGCCCTTCCCTCACTCCAGTAAGCCAACAAGACTGTACATTCTCTAATCACAAGACTAATAGATATCAACATAGGTATGGATGAGTCAGTTTTGGTCATTTCTGAATCCCCAGTTATGTAGTACTATATGTGGCAGATAACAGCGCTAATTTTGAATTGTAAAAACTGAATAAGTGAATGCTAATAAATGGAAGTTATACTGGCCGGCATTTATCATTATGTGATACTTAGCATGCCTTGGGTTTAATGTAGGCTTAAATCATTTTTCTTAACAGGTGGGCAACTCTAGACGTCCCTACGTTGTTCTGTCACCTTTTCAATATAAAGTTGGGGGGGTTGAGGCTGGTCCGACTACAGTTGGTGATGTTGATTTACAATCACCACAGTCAGTGCTGCTTAGAGAAACAAACTATGTCTTACTGTGCCTGCTTAGGCAGACATGGGCCTGGGGTTTGATCTCCAGCATGCTGACCGGCCCCGAGCCCCGGAGCCCACTAAGGGAGTGACTGAGAGTGGGAGTGGTGGTGCACACCTGCAATCCCAGAGCTTGGTAGGATTACTATGAGTCCAATCTATGTAGTGAGACCCTGTAGATGCTGTGCTAAATACATTAAAAAAACCCAACTGTCTTATTCATCTCTTTATTTCTAGACCCTAACAGAGCATGGCTAATAAAAGATGTTCAGGAATATGAAATCAGCAGAAGAGGTTAGTGTGCAGTAGTTTTGTCTAATTCCACACAGATTAATTCAAAATAAACATCTGACCCTGATTTTTCCACCCGGCTTTGGTTGTGCACTCACTGGGCCAGCCTTACTCTGCCCTGGAAGCAGTTCGCCCTCATCTTCTGCTGACATCGTCTCTTCAGCCTCTGGGTGCTCAGTTCCCTTTGCTTCGCGTACCTGCCCGATCTCTGTATACTCATAGCGGCAGAAGCCACTCAAGTCTTCACCTGGGGCGTGGCCCTTCCTGTTTCTTCCAGCTCTTCTTTATGGCCCACTTTGTTGAAATTCATAGAGCTAAAAGCCACGGAAATGTTGTCATCTTTTCTGGGGCCCAAGTGCTGTCTTAGCCACTGGGAATGCAGTGATAAATGACACAGTTCTTAGAGCATAAGCAATGTTTCAGCAATGTTTCTGGAGTTTTTAATAAGTCAGTATATTTGAGTAGGAGTGAGCCCAGCAGTCTTTTGTCATTTCCTGCTAAATTAAAGATTAGAGAAAAGCATTTTGGGTCTGGGATTATTCATTGGCAATTAATGCAACAAATTTATAAATGTACTTGCAGTGAAAAGGTTAATGTAGCCTTAGCATTAAAAAAAAAATAACAGAGTTATTATATCCCAAGAAAGTATGTCAATATTATGTTAACTTTAGGAGAACCTGAGTTTCTTTTTTAGAATTAATTGGGATTTCAGATGAGATATGGGTCATACTGTGATGCACTGTGGTTGATTTTTTAAAAACAGTTATAGGCAAGACTTTCCTTCTCATGTTTTCAGGGCCTCTCTGCTGGCCACGGGATCATTCAGGGCTCCTCAGTAAAACAGCACTGTCTGGGACGCGTCCCCACGCTCCTCAAAAGAAGTCTCATTGTACCGCTATCTGAAGCAGTGACATTTTCAGAACCCGAGAAGGGCCAAGGCAGCACACAGTGGGAGAAGGAACTGCCGTAGCTGAGAAGAGCAGGTAGAGAGGGGAAGCTGGCGGGCACAAGGATGGAGATAAGCAGTGGAACAAGAACAAGGTGTCGCCTTGTGGAGCTGCTCTGGAGTTCTGGGTTAGGGAATCACGACTCCAGCAGCCCAGGAGGCTTAAAGGTGCTGGGGCCCATTTCAAATCAAGGGGAGTTTGTAAGCTACAGTCATTTAAACTGAAAAGCATTCTAGGGCGAGTCAAATATCTCAGCTGATTAAGGGGCCTGCGTTGGATCCCCGGGCCTGCCGTGTCGGCCCGCCCCTGCCGCTGGGGGGCACTGAGACAACTGAGACTGGGCGTGGTGGCGCAAACCTGTGATCCCGGCTCTTGGGAGGCTGTAAACAGGCAGATCACTATGAGTTCAGTCTAGTAGTAAGACCCTGAACACCCTGTAGACCCTTCCCTAAAATAAATAAATAAACAAGCAAACAAACTGAAAAGCACCCTGAGCACAAGCTGCCAACTCGCAACCCCTAAGTGGAATGCATGCTTTGACATACACAGAGAAGTCAGCTCACTCTGCTGCCCCACTCCCATTTAAGCTTCTGTGATTCTCAAGAAAATTGCCTGCATCCCCCAAGAAATACCCCTGGAGGCCAGAAGGAAGGTGGGCAAGGCGGCGGCTGTACCACTACAGCCAGGAACAAGGACAGCAGCAACTTGGTTTTGAACTACTGAGTGGAGGGTCAGCCGCCTGGAGAGGGGCCCTAAAGGAAGCGTGATCTCCAGTTGAACTTTCCTCATACCAGAGGGCAGAGCCGAGCACACCAGAGAGCCCCAAACTCTTCCGGATCTGGGCTGTCACACTCTAGCGGTTACTCATGAGCTGGTATACACTAGCTCTGGGCAGTTTGTTGGATCTCTCTTGGTCTCAAGTTTTCAGCTTTAATATAAATGTTTGCACAGAGAGGTTGCTTACATTTCCTTAAATTTTAAAAATGAATAATTTTGGAAAATTTATTATTATTATTATTAGTAGTAGTAGTAGTAGTAGTAGTAGTAGTAGTAAAGTCATTGAATCTAACTTCCAGTATCCTGTATAACCTTTGAGGGTAAAAGGTATACCAGAGCGTCACATCTTAACAGCACTGCGGTCTCCTAGCTAGACGTCTCACATGAGGATGCCGTCTTTATCACCATCAGGATGGATGCTCTCAAGGGGCTTCTTTACTGTCACATATACTTGTGAAATACTCTTAAATAAGAAACTTAAGCATTCTTAAAAAGCAAATTGTACGGGGCCAGCGAGACAGCTCAGTGGTCTAAAGCGCCAGCCTAGGCAAGCTTAAATAAAGCTTCGGGGACCACAGGTCGATCCCCGGGACCACTTGCCACACCAGCCCCACCCCCAGCGTTGGCTGAGCCAGACACACACACACACACACACACACACACACACACACACACACAGAGCAAATTATGTTTCTAAGGTATGATTTAACCTTAATGAGGAATTCTGCTGGCAGTAATCACTTCCTTTTTAAGTGATAGTAATACATAACACCAACAATAAAAATAGCTAAACTCACAGAGAATTTATTATGCAGCTAAAAGAAGATTCAGTGACTTGAGATGATTTAATACTGACAGCACTCTCTAAGACAGGTGACATACCAGTGTTCCACTGCTGTGACAAGACTGAGGTCAGCACCTTAAAGAAAAGAAAGATTTATTTTGGCTGGTGGTTTTAGGGGCTCCAGTCCATGGTTAGTGGGTTCATTGCCTTCAGGCTGATGGCCAGGCAGAAATGTCATAGTGGCAGGGCACAGAGCAGGACAGCTGTTTATCTGTGCCAGCTCAGAAGGGGTGTGGGACAGGGACAGGGAGAGAAAGGACACTGGAACGTGATTTACCTCAGGAGCATGCTCCTGTGACCCACCCTCTCCAACTAGCCGCTTCTTCATGAAGTTTTCATCATCCCCCAGTGTTCCGGTGAATTATGAACCCTCCTGTGGATTAGTCAACTGCAAGGTCAACACCTTCATGACCCTGTTCCTTCCCCCAAAAGACCTCGCCTCTTCCTTTGTGACCCACTACTCACCACCTTTGAACTTCACCTCACTGGGAGTTAGTGTTTCCACACACAAGCATTTCAGACCCTAACAACAAGAGGCACAAAGAGATTTCACAGCTGAGGAAACTGAGGCATAAGAAGGTCATATAAGTTACTGAGAGTCATACAAGTTAGTGGTAGAGCCGAGCCGGCATTCAACCAAGTCAGCCTGCCTTTGCTAAATAATCAATTCTGGAATTTTGCTGAATATTGCCAATGCCTAAATGTCATTTCTTCCAAGTATCTGTTTTAGTGATTTTTGTTTTCTCCACAAGTCTACCACTACTGTTATCTGTGGTTCTTCAAAAACTTCCACATTAGGTTTCACTTTTTTTTTAGCCAGTCTACTAAACTAAAGTTCCTCCTGGACTTTGTCACTATTTTCACATTTAGTGTCACTTACTTGCCTCTGTCTATTCAACAAATGTTTATTGTCTGTTATGTACCAGCCACTATAGTAGTCTTTGGGGAATCAAAGGTGAAAATGGCACAACCCCGAGACACTTACAGGTTAGTACTGGGGGAAAGTCCCTAGAAAACCACAGTGAGATGCAGTCAGTTTGGCTCTTATTTTATAGGGTAAAGAAGGTTCCTCTTATCCTGTCTTGGACTCTTACTTCCAAATCTATCCGACCTTTCCTTCCTCTCTTCAAAAGACCTGTTAGACCTGCTCCCCTCTACACCTTCCCATTTCTCCACTGGAGAGCAATCTAACAAAATGTTAAGAGGGATCAACATATCTCCAGATATGATATCATAGAAGAATTTCTCTGTCTTCTTTATAACTTTATGTGCTGCGAGGGTTTCTCCCCCACCTCCTAGCAGAGTAGATGGCTCTTCAAAGTTTCAGTCCTGTCAAGCAGTTGCCCTGGGTGTGCTAACACTCCCATGTATAGCTACATTTGCTGTTAAGGAGTCACCTATCTCGGGGGCTTACAATTCAGTTCTCATGTCGCACTGAGAATTTTTTTCCAGTTTCCTTCTAGCTTGTTCTGGCTGCCGGCTGACATCTTCCCATTAGGTCATTTTCTTAGTTTCTCCTACTAGCTCATATTTGTCCTCATGTTTTATGAGCACAGCCCATAGTTTCTTTTGCTTTTTTCAGGGCTTGGGATCAAGCCCAGGGCACTGCACACTCTGCGCAAGTGTCCCGCCCTGCCAAGGCCCAAGCTCTGATTACACGCTACAGTCCTTGTCAGTTAGGCCACAACATGTGCTTTTCCTCTGAAGTGATTTTTTTCCTTATTAAACTCCTTTGAAAGTCCTGAGTTCTGGAGTAGCTAACTACTTTCTATATGGTGACACAGCAACCACAAAACTAAATCAGCGCAAATGTGTGCGTTGCCCTTTGCGCTCCAGCAGGGGCACCCCGTAGCAGCTCAGAATCCAGCTGCTCCTCTTCAGGCTAAGCCCAGTCCTGGGTTTCCATCAGGAGTCCCGGCGTGTGGAGCTGCCGCTCTTGGATCCACTTCTCTACTTAGGCAACTCTATGCTGATGCCTAAATTCCTGAGAGGAGACGTGCACTTCTACCCATCTTGGTCTCAGGTTTTATTTTCAGTGAGCATACAGCAAAATATTACACAATTTTAAACATCCCTTTTGGTTTGCACGTGCCTCTGTTATGAAACACTGCAAACTTTCCTTCTGATCTACTGTACCTCACAATCTCACCCTGGCACTCTTTGCTGGGAAGATCGTCGAAAGTGGGGCATATTTATAAAAGCTGATTTTCTTGTTTTAATTTTGTCACTAGCTGTATATCTACTTGGAAGAATCATAGAAGGCTACAGTTAGAAGGAGCTTCGCAGATTCTCCGGTCAAAACCCCTGAGGACCCTGAAGCCCAAGAAGTACCTTATGGAGACAGGAGCAGGGCTGGCATCTTGGCAGCCATCGGCCCAGCCTACAGAGCACCCAGCAGCGCCTGAGTCTGCCTTGCATTAACTAGTCTATTGCCGTGTTTGAGAGATAATTTGTTTATTTTAATTGAGAAAAAGTATATATATATATATATATATATATATATATATATCATGTACAATGTGGTGTAAAACATGCATACATTGTGAATGGACACATTGAGCTAATTCATTTTGTAGGTAGATTTGTGATTTACACATACACGCATGCACACATGCACAAACATATGCGTACATATGCATGCTCCTGCTCTTCTTTTTCACGGTTCTAACTCCCATGCTTTGTCATACATACATTCATGAAGCAAAAGAAGAAAATAAAAACAAAGCTTGAGAAAAGATCTTGGACATAGGTGATGCATAAAAGCAGGGGGACAAGCTGAAGACAAGCTTCTAAAGCCAGTGGGGCGTGGTATTGAAGAAGGGGTACCGGCTTCCAAAGCTTTCGCCTTTTTTTTTTTTTTTTCCAGAAAATGCTATTAGATGCCACAAATTGCAAGGGGACAGCTTATCACACGGTGATTTGCGTAGAATTGCTCCTTCTCCAGGCATCATTCGTGCCACGCTCCACTCCGGAGTCTGAACGCAGAGGAACGCGGCCCCGGCTGCTCTTCTGGACAGGGCCGCTCTGGGCGAAAGCCTGCCTGCTGCGATGCGCCGAGGGGCATGCGCTGTGAGGAGTGCGCCCGAGTCCCACTGTTCGTCGAATCCCCAAGCAGAGCTTTAGGGAAATGTGCCAGAGACTGAAGTCCCAGAGTTCAGTGCGAGAATAGAGGCACGTTCTTTTAAAATTATGTTCAAACACTTGGAGTCTCCAAATACAAATTATATAAAAATTAGGTTTTTTAAATTATATATTATTATATTGTCTTAAACTATATTTTAAACCACACTGTGCAGGTCTACATATTAAAAATACGAATACAGAACTACGTTATTGAGAGAGCCTAAGCTGAGATCTAGGATCCTTTGGTTGCCGTTGCCTTTTTCCAGCCTTTTAATCCTACAGATTTCCCTCTTAAGCAGTTCTTCATACGTGACATAAACATCTCCAATGTTGTCGTGTTATGTCTTTATAGTTTCAAAGCTCTACTTTTTTGGAGGATAACACTGGCACTTAAATATTGTCTCAGATTTCTTTGAGTTGAGAAAATACTCTTAAAACACAGCAGTGTCTGGATAAGAAACAATTTCAATAAACAAAAAACAAGTTAAAAATTTAATAAACGAATGTCAAATAACTTCCATCTTATGTATTTTTCTAAGAGTTCGCTTCTGAGTTTCATCATCCCAAATCCAAATATTTACTTAACATCTCTGAATTAACATGTCCTAGGAACTTCAAATATGTTATGGCTAAAACATTATTTATGGCTCTTTTCTTCCCACCCAAACATATTTCCTTGCCTGTGTTGCCTAGCCTGGTAAATGATCCCTTATCTATTTATGACAGAGACCTTCCAGGCCAGCCATGACCTTCAAGTCCTGTCCACTTAGTCCCCGGAGCGCCGCTTAAATCCATCTCTCTTCTTTCACTGTGGCATCACTTCTTTCCTAAAGCACTACAAAAGCCTGTGCACTTTTCTCACCTGTTCATGCCAGACCTCCTAGCTCACAGTCTCCTGCAGGGATCAGCGACATCTAACTAAATTGTAAATCTGATGCAGTCATTGGATGCTTAAAGCCATTCTTGTAAATTCTTGCTATGTATCTGACAACATGGTAAGTATTTCGTATGGATTTTTCATCTCTTACTATGATCTTAGTATTTCATTAGACAACTCTCTGTCCCTTTATTTCCATATCTATAAAGTTCAAAGCCAGTTGGGTCATTATAAAGATTCAGTGAATTAATCTCTGAAAACTGCTTACAGCTGTTCCTGGCACCCAGCAAATGCCATATACATTCTTATTAAATCAATCAATGAATCAATATGCTTCATCTTGAGCTACTCCTCCCTTTCTATAGTGCTATGACTCATTGCTAATTCCCTGGTTACTTCAAGTTCTTGTCCCCTTCCTACTTCTACTCAAATCAGTCTCTATACCAAGAATTCTCATCTCATACTTCACCTTATTGTCTCTGTTCACTCTCTGGATCCATTTTTTAAAAAAATATATTTGGTTGTTATAGGGTCTCTCTGAGCAACTCAGACTCACAGTGACCCTCCTGCTTTCAGCCTCCCCAGTGCTGGGATTACAGGCATGTGCCACTGTGCCTAGACTCCGGTAGGCTCAGCATGCCCTGGCGGTGGGACTGGCACAGTATGTGGTGCCAGGGATGGAACCATGGTCCCTGAGCTTGCCTAGGCTTGCCTAAGCAGGTGCTTTGGTCCGCTGAGCTATCTTACCAGCCCCTCTGGAACCAAACTTAAAAAGAGAAATTTTCACTGCCACTCAGTCTCCATATTAGATATAAATTCTTGCAACATGGTCTACTTTTGCTTCATAGGTTTTATCACAAGCCTAACTACTTGCATACTTTCCTGCTTAAGTCTCATTTATCTAGCCAGACTAGTTGCCCCACGATGCAAATAATAACATAGCACTTATTTTGCCTGCTCCCCAGCCTCCAGCACAGTGATGGCAAACCTTGTAGAGCTTTCAGTGACAATACCAATGCACTGAGGCACATGTGCAGTAAGTAGGCTTGCCTCCACTGGCCAGTACAACCTAGAAAATGAATGAATGAATGAACAATGATATGCACCCTTTTTATACACTTGGTACTATTCCCCTTGGATTTCCTAAGGGCCATGGAAAGCCATGGCCGTGTGATCTTGCCAGGTTAGGGATTCGGCTGTGCCAAAGCTGAGCTTCAGTTACTCCACCCAGTGTGGCTATCCGAAGACGCTTAAGCATGGATATGCAGACTCAAGGAGTAATTTTTCCTTAAGATGTGTATCAAAAAATATAGCAAAAGTAATGCATTTCCAGCATGGTAGTAATTTTTCTTGTCATAAAGAAGTTGGAGTATATGTTGGAGCTGGAGATGTGTTTATAACTTTCTCTTGTTACAATAAATTTATAATGATTTGCAAAGCTTCCACACCTCCCTATTCTAGATGGAGAAGTGAAAAGCAGCAAATAGTCATCACCGCAGCATCCAGCTGCTGGGAATGTGGAAAGCTGAATTGTTTTCTGTGGGAGAGAAAAATTTTGCTTTCCTGTTCACCATTTTAGAATTAAAAAAAAAAAAGTTGGGCACAATGGTAGCACATCTTCATAAACCCAGGCCTGGGAGAGGCTAAATCAGGAGGGTCACGAGTCAGAGCCAACTTCGTGACAGAGACCATTCCTCAAAACAAAAATAAAAATAGAAAGCCTGGGTATGTGGCTTAGTGTAAAGCCCTTGAGCTTAATCCCCAGGACTTCTTCACAGGAAACTGCAGTAAAATCACAACCAATGAAGCAGCAATAGAAACACTCCCACCCTTCCCCTTCTAAAAAGCCGCCATTCATTGGTACACTTGGGTGTCCATTCTGAAACATCTCGAGCTTGGCCTGGGTGATTTATGCAGGATCAGCTCGAGCATGAGCCAAGTACTCTCGAGAGAGTCGGGAAAGCAGCCACTTGCGTGGCAGCAGGGTGTCTTGACAGGAAGAGGCTAATCGTCGGCTCTTGGCTCCCAAGTGGTGCCAGGAAAAGGTCATTTGCCTTCTTCAGGTTGCACGTGCAGAGGAGAGAGCGTTCACCTAAGTGAGCAAATTGCTTTTTCCTTGTCATTAGGCCATGCCATCCTGACACTGTGTTCCTCTCCGCCCTGGTCCCTCAGAGGGCTAGCTTTTATCGTTCCTTTCTATGCTTGTTTCCTCGTTCAGTGTACAGCTAGAGAAAGAACTCAGTGACAAACAGCTGAGCACACCTCCTGAAAATCTCCACTCAATGGAGGACAAGTCATTCTGTTATTCCCCAGATTGGTATCACTCAAAGACCATCTGCATCTACGTTACAGAGGAAAAAATCCCTCTATTTCTAAATAGAAACAGAAAAGCAAGGCACAAACAGGTTTAAGTGGACTGATTTGCTGATGCCTAGGAATAGTCTGCAGATGAATATTCTGCAGGGGATTTCTTACAATTCATCACCATTGCTTTTCTGAACCCTACTGCATGAACCCTAGGGATTAATTTGGCCAGGGGCCTGCATCCCCCTAGTGAGAATGAGATGACCTCTTTCAGGTCGTCCATGAGTTCCTTTTAGTCACAAGGGCATTATGTTATGTTCTCAAAAACTCAATTTCATAAATTATCCTCCACATCCTCCAAGGGTTAATGTGACCAGCCTCCTCCCAATGACTCACTCTCTTTTCATCTGCAGAGACAGGTGTGCCGCAGATTTGATTGCATCAAAAATAAGCACTCAGTAAGGATAGACTGTTTACAGAATTAAAGGCAGGAGAAAATATTAGACATATATCAAGATGGGCAGGTATAAAAATACACAAGGGTGTCCTGACCCATCATGGTTTTCATGGAAGAATTAACTTGAAAAAGGCGGCGATTTTTGTAGTTGGTTTTGTTTTGTTTTCTTGGAACACTGCTATATTACTTGAGAGAAATGATGTGAGGACCGCATCATGTGGTCCACATCATGTGAGGCTTCATGTGTACAATTACTTTGCTATATGATTTTTGCCCATAAGCTTTCTTATAAAGCCCGAGCTTGCAGTCCTAAAATTGACATTTAAAAGATGAAAACTGGAGTGTTTAAAATGTTGTACCTAAACTTGTTATGCCCTAGTCTCTTAGAGGAATGCCAAATTAAGAGACGAGAAGAGAAGCGGTGCTGCTGTAAACAGTGAGTGGTACAGGAAAGAGACACCCCCGAGGCAGGCGAGAGGGCTGTTCACTTCCCTTTGGAGTTGCCTGGGCACAAACAGAGTTAACAGGGACCTTCGCAACTGTTTTATATGCTGGTTTTCAGTTACTGGCAACACCTTTGCTCTGGTTAGATGACATATTTAATGTGCGTAGCACTTACCAAATGCTGCCGGCACAATCACTTAGCAAACGAATTTCAGACCTCTCAACTTTAGCACCTGCAATATCAGCCTAGAAAACGAAAGTGAGAGGAAGACAAAAGGAGCGGGAGGAAGGGAGATGGATGAGGATAGAGAGAGGAAGAAGGATGTCAGCTAAGGCAGGAAAGGAAAGCAAGGATGGCTAGGAGGATGTGCGCTGGGCACAGCTCCTCCTACTGGGGGATGGCAGGCACCAGAGACAGGGAAGACGCCTTCTCCAGGTCTAAGCAACCAGTCCTCTCTTCACAAGTCTTTCTTGCCTTTTGGTTATGTATTTCTTATTTCTACTTAAATTTTATAGCATAAACAAATTTTA
Source organism: Octodon degus (assembly GCF_000260255.1). Lineage (NCBI taxonomy): Eukaryota > Metazoa > Chordata > Mammalia > Rodentia > Octodontidae > Octodon > Octodon degus. The sequence continues at coordinate 22,003,253 of NW_004524588.1, forward strand.
GAGCTAGTATTTGTTATACAGGTTTTTAAATGCATCCTGTTTCCCCAGTATATCTGGAGTTTTATGTATTTGTTCATTTACTTAATAAACATTTATGGAATGAATATTATCTGCTGGAAATTATATTGCTCCAATGTATTGGACATTGTTCCTGCTCAACATTTTAAATGTCTACAGACAGCAAGTTATTTGTGAATAACTCTATAGTTAACTACATCGAGATAACTTTGAGATTGCCACAGAGAAAGGGAGAAAACTGGCAGAGCCTGATGGCCTCGAAGGATTGAGATTGGTCTGAGGATCCACATACCAAGGTATCTGGGCCTGGCCTCAAAGGGTGCTGTGCAGGAAAGGCTGCGGAGAGAACCAGGGGAACTTCGCAGTTCCTGTGAGCACCTAGCAGGGTCAATAAATTCATGCATATCAGAAACCACCCAGGGCAGAGGGGGAGGATGGGGGGGG
>NW_004524588.1:22003875-22023496 GCF_000260255.1 Octodon degus
GAGAGGGAGACACACACACACAGACAGACAGACAGATAGACAGACAGAGATACACAGAGAGAGACAGAGAGAGAGAGACAGAGAAAGAGAGAGAGAGAGAGAGAGAGAGAGAGAGAGAGAGAGAGAGAGAGACAGAGACAGAGACAGAGACAGAGACAGAGAGAAGAGAGCGTTTCCCCAAAGCGCTGAGCGCCCTGCAGGCCTTGCGCATGCTGTCGCCGAGGTCCATTTCCAGCCTTCGCTGGCTTCTCTCTTGCTTCACACACCCTGGAGCAGGTGCTGAGGAAACAACCTAGGAATGCCAATAGTCACGGGCAATAAGAGCCCCAAGGAGAATCCTTCTCTCTCCAGCCAAAAGACCAAGAAAGGGTCAAACTAACGAGACGAAAAATTGCTTAACGGTAAAAGCCAGTTCTATCTACATGAAGATGCGGAATAGGAACCCCCAAGCGTACTGCTTCTGTTTATCGGTGGTGCGATCCCAACCAGAATTCCAGCAGGCCTTTCCTTTCTGTGGTCATTTAACACAGTGATTCTAAAATTTATATAAGAATGCAATAGACTTATCAAGGTTAGTTTGCAAAGGCCACTTAATATTTTTAATGCTTCTAAAGTTTCAGTAATCAAGACAATGTGCCATTGATATTAGAAAATAGACCTATGAGACACAATGAGGATTTCAGAAATACATTCAGCACAAATTGAAATTGACCACTGATATATACATATACATATATACATATACATATATACATACATACATACATACATATGCATTTGTGTGTGTGTGTGTGTGTGTGTGTGTGTGTGTGTAAGGCGTAGATACAGGGTTTTGATATCCAGTTCAGACTCCTAGTGATCCTCCTGTCTCAGCCTTCCCAGTGCTGGGATTACAGGCATGCACCTCCATGCCCAATTTTGGGGCCCACATGGTAGACCTGGTGTTTCAGGACTGGCACAGCACGTGATACTGCGGACCCAGCTTGGGTCCTTGCGCTTGCCAGGCAGGTACTTGGACCACCGAGCTATCTCCGCAGCCCATGACCATTGGTTTTCCAAGAGGTGCAAAAGCAATTCAGTGGAAAAGCAATACCTTTTAACAGGGGTGGTTAAACATTTGATTACCCAAGTAAAAAGCTTAACTGCAACTTGCACCAAATACAAAATTTACTCAGAACATAGACTATGTATTTTGTCTTAAATGTGAGGCATGAAAAGAATATGTGGGGTGTGTGTATGTGCGTGTGTGTGTGTGTGTGTGAGCTTTAGAAGTAAACATAAAAGTTTTGTGACCTTGAATGAGGCAAATACGTACCATAGATGGCACCAGTAGCATAACTGATTAAAAATGATAAACTTCAGTAAAATTTAAAACTTTTGTTCTTTAAAATTTTAAAAAGAAAAAACTCAGACTGGTAGAAAATATTCACAAATAATGTGCCTGATAGAAAGCTTAGGTTTCAGATACATAGAGATCACTTAAAAGCTGATGAATACCCATCAAGCAGTGGACAAAGATTTGAACTCTTCACCAAAATGACATAATAATGGCAAAAAGGCACATAAAAGATGCTTAACTGTTATTCATTAGTGAAGCCCAAACCACAAAGAAATGCTACTTATTAAAAATGACTATAATTACAAAGGTTGATTACACAGCTTCAGTATGATCCAGTCTTTCCAGTCCTAGATGTTTACTCAAGAAGAATGAAAACATAGTTGCGTCCAAAGCCTTGTACATAAATGTTTATAGCAATTTTATTTACAATATCCAAACCCTGGGAACCAACACTCATCGATAAGAGAATGAATAAGCCATGTGATATATATTCAATCAACCGAATAATAGCAAAAACAATAAAGAATTAAATACTTTCACAAAATCAATAGGCTGGTGAATTTTAAATTAATTGTACAGAATAAAAGAAGAAAGAAGTCACATAAGAAAAACTGCACATCGTGCGGACTCATGTATAACACTCTAGGAAACAAGCAAATCTTTAGTCTCAGAAAGCAGACAAATGATTGCTGGGGAATGGGTAGTAGGAAAGCATGAACTAAGACTGAAGGAGGGGCTACCAAGAGCTTGAAGTAACCGTCTGAGATGATTTGTGTGCTTATTACCTATTACAGATATATATATATATATATCCAAAATTTTCCAATTGGACACCTGAAACTTGCAGTTTTTATTTCCCCAATAATCCTCTATACAAAGTGTAAAATAGGTTAAAAGTAAAAAAATTTAAAATTAATAGGTTACAAACTACAAAGACAAATCACATTAGTGTTGGATAGTGTTTGCTTGGCTGCTGAAGACTCTGAGTCCTGAGTATTTAAGAGCAAAATGAGTCAGACAGAGCCCCAAATCAGTTTTCTTATTAAAACTACAGCAAAAGCACTATCCAGCGCACATATTGGACTAAATAAAAGTACATAAAAATTACAAATGTAAGTTCAAATCACCGCAAATAAAAATACCATTTAGACGCTTGAAGATACATAATAATATAGGTACATAGATAGACTCTATCACTTTAGTGACAGTGAAGACTCCACCCACTTTAACTGATCCTCTTTCCCAAGTATTTTCCTTGTTAATGATTTGAACAAAAATAAGTTAACTTCGGAGTTTAGTGTATTCACAATCAACACACTCATTTGCATCTCATGATTCCCAATCTTGTAGGGGTTGGCAGCACAGTCAAAAGCCATGATTTTCTTCCTAGTAATCAGAATTACAAGCACACACATTTACATTCTGTTTGGAGGGCTTGTGGACTCCTTGTGGCCTGTTCGGTGTGGAATCACTGATATCATACTGCAGTAAGTTCACGTCATTTTATTTTACCTCAGCATCTGTTTGGCGCATAATCTGAAGTTCCCCACGCTGGAACCCGGACTCAGAAAGCTTGGCCACAGTCTGCAGTTTTCTACGGTCTCTGGGACCTTCAGTGTGACGGGGATGGGTATCTGCCCCCTGCAGCCACCTCCTGGGACCACCTCCCTCCCCTGGGGACGACTAAATTAGAGCCTACCTGACCCGCTCCACTGGCCCTCACACCCACCAGTTGTGCAGATGCGCCTCAGTGACCACAGCTCTGTCCCAGTGTAAACCACGGAACTCAGGCTTGTGCACTATAAACCCACCAGTTCAAACTCCCACTGGGAAAGCTTCTTGAGAAATGTCCCTGAGAGCCTTTGGCTCAGGCTCCTCAGTGTGTCCCCTGCTCCATGCACTGGGGAGCATGTGGGTTCCAGACAGCTCCCACTTCTGAGACAATATTTTTTTTTTTTTTGGCAGGAACCAGGGATTGAACTCAGGCCCTTGGTCTTGCCAGGCATGTGCTTATTCAACTGAGCTATCTCCCCAGCCCCCAACAATGCATTTTGTATAAACCAAGGCTGGTAATCTCAATAATTAAACTGAGGACAAAAGGAAAAAGCTAGGAAGTGTTTACTGGAAACAAGAAAAACATACTTACTGGAAAGGATTTTGAATAGAAGTCTAAGGTGTTTTTTTTGTCTTGCTCTTATATGAATAATCAGAGAACAGAAAAAAGTCAATGTTGTGGTTTCTGTCTAGACACCCTCCGAAAGCCTCACGTCAAGGGTGGCTTCGAGAGTTCTCGACTGACTCATGGTCCAATGTTGGAATTACAGGTGCGAGTGCTATCCCACCCTATGCCGGCAGCCTGCACGCGCGATGAGGGAGGGAGGGAGGCTTGCTCTCTGCTGCCTCTCCCACTGCCATGTAGAGTCTCCAAGCAGACTCTGCTTTGGAGCCAGCCAAGTATGGACTGAAACCTCCACAGATTGTGAGCAAAATAAACCTTTCCTTCCTTAATTTTAGGCATCGGGTATTTTGTCTCAGCAATGAGAGAAAAGTAACCAAGACAGTCAGCTACCTTCCTGGTTTCAAGGAAAACAGGTTAAAGGAAGCTGGCCATTTTGTATTTCCAGTTTTCCTCAAAGCCTAGCCCAAAATCAGGGGAGGAACTGTGAAACTAATACCAAATACTCTGAATAAGATCCTTCTTTTCGAGAGAAAAGGTCTTTTATATCCTTATCTTGGCATTTTCTGTATATGAACCTTCTTCTTGTGCTTTCTTTTACATTTTTTGCTTAACTATTGGTACGATTTGAATTAGCACTTAAGACTTAAAACACTTAGCAATAAACTTTAAAGGTCATACAAAACTTCTACACTGAATACCACAAAAATTTTCTCAGATAAATTCAAAATGATCTACATGACATGTCCATATGTTCGAAGACTAATACAAGTGAAATCTGAACTATGGCAGACTTTATGTAGAAATTCATAAGCTAATTTTATCATTGTATAGTTCAAAGGATGTAGACTGTCCCAAACGACTATGAAAACAGCAGACAACTAATATTGCCTGAGCATAAGGCTTGATGTAAAGCATCAGAACAGTCTGATAATTGCATAAGAATTAACAAGTGAGTTAAAGGAACAAGCTGGAGAGCCCCAAAGAGGACTTGTGCTTATCGCCCTACTCCTGATACAAGTATCACAGCCACAACTGAACGGAGAAAGAAAAATGATGTCAACGCCAGTGTATAAGCATAGAGAAAAAGTCTGCCTTAAAATAAATTAAATTAATTTGGGATAGATCTTTGATCTAAACCTGAGTGCTTTCAGAAGTTAAAAAAAAGAAAATACCTTTGTAATTCAGAAATGAATAAAAGAATTTGTTAGGTTAGACATAGGCAAGAAAAAAATACTAATAAAATAAATTTTACCATAATTTAAAATTTCTCCCTGGTAACAACCCGCTTGGTCCCCTCTCCTGTCCCTCTCTCAGACAGGAGCTTTCTTTCCCTCAATAAATATATTCTGCTCATGAGAAAAAAATTAAAATTTCTGTGCAAAAGATACAGATGCCCGATGGTGAAGGTGATAACCTGAAATACATCAATAGACTTAATTAATAAAAAAGTTATTGTAAAACACAAAAGTGTAAATCACAAACTAGGAGGAGACACTTGAAATACATAAATCCTATACTGGTGATGAACAGACCGATGCCTCAGCCCAGACATAAAGCATCTCTACAGTTGTGTCATTTAGAAACAGACAGCCCAGCGCTGAGGAGGCTGAGGCAGGAGCGCGAGCCTGAGGCCAGCCTACGATATATAGCAAAATCCTGTCTTCAGATTTTTAAAAATATTAAAATTGTTCCCGTTTGTGTGGCTGCTGAGAATAGCATGCACCTCGGGCACTGTTCTTTCTATGCCTAATGTATGAATTGGCCCCAACTGTAAAGGTTCCTTTCTGAATTTTTTACTTTTAACATTTTTCCCCTCCTAAGCTTCCCAACCACAGCAGTCATCTTTCCAGTGGTGACAATGGGTACCTTGAGCTTTACACCCAGAATCCAAACCTCTTAAGAGTAATTTTTCAGTAGAAAATTTGCTGTCTTTGGCAAGCAACCTTTTAATTTTCCTCCCTAAGCAGAGAGAAGCCAGCTGATGCCCATTTATCCTCTTTTCTAGCAGAGCCCAGATCGAATGGGGCACTTGCATCGAGCTGCCAGTGTGCCGCTGACTGACAGCAGTGGGAGAGGATCCCTGTGCTATTCCCTAACACAAATGAAAGGTGTGCTCTTTCTCCTGTGCTCCTGAAGTGAATTTAAAAACAAATTTGAATAGTAATCTTTTCTAACATTAAAAAGGCACCTTGGAGAGTCTAGTAATTTTAGAAAACATTGACGTATTACCTGTTCCTAGTTCTAAGGCCAAGAACTCTGTTGCTGATTGCTTTTGCCACCCAGTTTAACTGCTCATTCTGCGGGTCTATGTGGGCTCACGCTGCCCTGTGCCGGCAAGTGAGTGGAGCGCTGTGCCTGCCACGGTGGGGCTGTGCACCTGGGCGTGGAGCTGCAGCTAGCACGGCCGCCGCTGACTGAGAAAAGAAGTGTACGAGTTCTGTGACTGGCAGATGTAAGGAGTTAGTACCATGCAAGCAAAGGAAGTTTTGGGGACTGCCCTAACTACTCTCCCATGTCACTTGCGGAGTCTTGTGTCTCATATCCACATCCACATATGCTGAGGTACTTCCTTATCTGGAGAGCTTATTTCTGGCCCACAGTTAGGCCTTGTGACTTGCTAGGGACAAGAAACCGAAAAACAAGCAGAGTGACAATATGCCAATCCTAAACTGAAGTTTCAATATAAAATTTTTTGGGGGGTGGGGATCCTTGGTCTCTTGCAGTTCTTCCCTCATTCGTGAAATCCCATGTTCTAGAAAAGGATGATCCCTTACCTTGGGTCCTAAAATGCGAGTATGTGTGTACCCAAGCTGTGACACCACTGAGTGTCAGTGACAGAAGATCAACCAAACTGTGCCATGTGTCTGTAGGCACCAAACTTCTCACAGTTACAGGAGCTCTTGGGCTCTCCTCCCTTCCTCCCCCTTCCATCTTTCCCAGCCTTCCTTTCCCCCTTCCTCCCTCCCTTCCTCCCTTCCTTGACAATAGCAAACATTGAGCAATAAAAAAGCTTTGTCATCCCAGTTGGCTACAGTTTTTTGTGTGTGACCAAGTCATATATTTGTACCTTACAAGCAGAAAGTGTACTACTTGACTCAGTGAAATTAATACAATTATAAAAAAGAGAAATAAATTATACTGGCTTGTTAGTTCTTTACAAGGCTCCAGAATCTTATCTTGTAAAAGACATGAGTAAAATCTGATATGGTGAGCTTCTTGCACAGTTGGCGCACTCAGAGCTTGCTGGTAGCACTGTGATTTGACCTAAGGACTTTAGGAAAGTAATTATAAGGCCTAGGAAGAAAGATTTCTATTTTGGCCCATAAATACCATTCCTGGAAGTCTCAGGAATTTTTTTTAAAATTTTAGCTTGCTCGTACATATGTGTAGTACAGAATGCTTCCGTGCCTTCTAGGGAGTTGGCACACGCACACAGCGCACCCCGACTCTTCTGCTTGCAGCCCCCATCCCACCACACACTTCCCATCTCTTGAGCTTCTCTCCCTAACACTATTCTCTGTCTTTCACTTTGCTCTTTGCTTTTATTCTGGGTTCCTCATAAAAGACAGGCTATGTGATATATAAGCTTGTGTTTCTACTTTATTTCACTTAAAATGATACTCTCAAGGCTCACGGAAAAATTTTTAAATGAGAAAAATATCTCATCCAAAAGTGTTAATGTACAGTTTTTCAAAATGATACAAAACTAGGAATTTATATACAGCTGCTAAAGTAATATGGACAATGTTAATACTAAGTGGTTATGACTAAACTATATATATATAAAATATATATATATATATATACATAAAATATTAAAGTTGTATTCATGAACACCAGGTAGCAATGAGGCAAGGGTTTATGGTATGTTATTGGTTGGGAAGATCAGGAGAAGTCAGAATGATACTTGAACATAATTATTAAAATAGTGTGGGACACCTCTGTTGAGCTGCAGCCCACCTAGCTCCCTAGAGTTCAACCGAAGTGTCCTGGAACCTCAAGATCTATGTAGACAAAAACTTCAAAAAAGTCAAGTCAGCACCACAATGAAATCTCTAACAGTGTGGCCATGTGTGTCCTTTAAGGTTCTATCAACACTTGGGGTAAGAGTTGGTGGTAATATATCAACGTAACAGTCAATGCATTGAGATAGTGATTTATTGCCTGTCACAATCTGCAAGCACTATGCATCCAAACAAAGAATAAATACAAGGAATTAAAGTGTAATAAATACAAAGGCCTCGCGCACTTAGGTCCAAAATCTTTAATAGTGCATGAGTGATGAGATTAGAAACAATAAGTATAGAAAAAAATTAAATGTTTAGTGGATCCCCAGCTCAGTGTAAAAATAACTTGGAAGTTGGAACCTGGCTAGCAATTGTTCTCAACAGTGGCTACTAAAAATAAAAAGTATATGGCAGCTAATTTAATTTTAGGATGATTTTAAGCATATACTATCTGGAACAAAGGGAGTGGTTGTTATGATTCATACTTCATTATTTGAAAACTGCTAGATAGTAAATAATAGCTACTGAATTTTTGAACAATTAGAATGCATTTGGAGAATCAAAATATATTTTATGTTCTATCAGTTAAAGTAATTGAGAGTATTTAATCTAGAGAAGACTATTATGTAGGGAACTATAATATTTTTCCATTAGTTCATGAATAACTTTTTCCTTAGGATAAAAAGTTTCTTTGATATTGTTTTTCATACCACTAGCTATTATTTTATTTTCTTAAATTTATTTTTAATTGCTAATAATTATATCTTTTGGGGTTACACTATATTATACATTTCAAAATTACTAAAAGAGTAGATTTAAAATGTTTTCATCACAAAGAGATAAGCATTTGAGTTGATAAATATTTTAATTAGCTTGATTTAACTGCTCCACATGTATCTATATGAAACATGTATCATAACAGAGATTATATCAGTAAGTTAATATTTTAATTGTTGCATGTGGAAAAGTAGGTAAACATATAAATAGTCATTACAAATTGAAAACTAACTGACTGAATTTATAAAAGATAAAGACTGCTGAACTGTTCTTGATTGAAGGGGAATGGAAAAACATTCAATAATTTGTCCTGGCTTGGATTCTAAAACAGAAGTAAGATGTTGTTGGTACAGTCAGCAAAACCTCAGCGGGCCTATGGATTAGACGGCATTGTTGATCAGCAGCTACCTTGTTTCAGGGTGTTATACCCTGGTTATGCTGACCAGGGTCCTTACTCTTCAAAAACAGCATTAGAGAATTCATGGGTGATGGTGTAATTTATCTCAAGATTGCCCTAAAATGGTTCTAAGAGGGATTAAGGATTAAATCGACAGATAAGCATCAAAAGAAAAAGAAATGGATCAAATGTGGTAAGAGCGTTAAAATTTAGAAATCCTTAGTGAAAGATACAGAAATGTTGCACTTTTAAATAATCTTAAAACTTTAATGTCAATTGTATAAAATTAAACTACAGAAAATTGCTATATAAGAGACTAATGGAAGTTGCTCCAGTTCAGTAGTTGTCTCTGTCAGAAATGCACCGAGCCTTTTGCTATGGTTTGGGTGTCACTCGGTCCTGCCCAAACCTCGTGTTGGAATTTTCTTGTCAATGCAGCAAGGCTGAGAGGCATGGCTGTCGTCTGTGAGCTTAGAGCTGGTCTCAGCAGATCTACTAGTCCTCAGGGGAGGAGGTCAGTCAAAGTGGGTGGACTCCTGCTTCTGCTCTCCGTTCTGCAAGCACCTGCTCCCTGCCCTGGCATGGAACTGCCCTGGGGTGCCCTCTGCCCTTGATGGGGCAGTGAGCCACTGTGGAGAGCTGCCAGTCTTGAACTCTCAGGGAAATAAGATCTGCTGCCTGTGTTCACATAACAACTTGAACCATCTCAAATGGATGAATAAATAACCCCACCAGGAAAGAGTAAATAAGAATATCAAACAATAAATGAGAAATCTATAGGACTAGAGATATTAAATATGAAAATAAAGACAGTGAAAAGTAAGTACATTTAATGCATTTAAAGAATAAAATCTAGAATCCAAAAAAGGAATAATATATTGCCAAAAATAATCGTGTATATTTGATGAAATACCAAAAGATTGTCTAGAAATAAAAATTATGATTAGAATTTAAAACTCAATTTTTTAGAGGATAACTTACAGAAAATTGCAAAACAGGTCTAAAATTTTGTTGTTCAGAATAAAGCCTAAAAAAATAAAATAAAGAATAAAGCCTAGAAGTAGTAAAGAACAAAGATATAAAGTAGTGGTGGAATAATCTAAGAGATAGAATAAGGCCTAACGTATCCAACTGCAAATCCAGAAAATAAAAACAGCAAATAGGGAAGAGGCATTATTTCAAGAGATGACTGAGAATAAATTCATTGGTCCAAGGTGGAAGAAGGATAAATATAAATAAAAACATTTAAATATACAAAAATCAAATTTCTGAGCAGTGAAATCACAGAGAGGATGATAAAAGAACACAAAAAAGAAGACAAATGTTCTCAAGGGGAAGATACTGGGCTGCCACTGCCGATAGCAGCGCAAGAAGCCCAAGTGGGACAATAATAGCTTTGAAATGCTGAGAGACGGTGATGACGAAGCTGGACGTTTACAAGACGGACTCCACGAATCCGTGCTTCAGGTGTGCTGGCGATGGTGCCGCAGCATCAACGAGGAGCCCCTGCCTATGTGACCGGGTGGAGAGATCCCGGGAGCGAGTTCGATCGCGGGGTTCCGCACTCATCGCAGGGCGCACACCCTGGCGCTCGTGGCTGAGCGTGCAGGTAGCGGTGGCCCGGGGGAGCGAAGGTGTCCCTTCGGAAGCTTTGTGGTGCTCTCTCCCGGGGCTTGGCGCCACAAACCCTTCCTCTGTGACGGGTCTACCTGGGAGCCTTCTAAACACAGAGGGAAACCGCTGAAACTGGGAGGCAAGTGGCACATGAAACCATACTTCTTTTTTAAAATTGAATCTATTGCTGCAGTTTAGATATGCATAATAATCACATTCATCCTAGAGAATTTGTGCCTGCGTATGATGTACTGAGATTCCCCTTTTCCGCAATCTCCTTCCCGGCTTTAGCTCCTCTTCCGCTCCTCCTTTACAAAGCTTGGTCTGCAGTTTGTCCTTCCTTTATATATTATTCTTTTCCCTTCTTTCCTTCCCCTACCTCTTCCTCGTCCCCCTTTCTTTTGAACAATTTCTTCCTATTTCACAATATCTGTTACACACTTTGGTGCTTATTTACACTTTCAGTTTCTCACACCACAGAGACACCGCAATGTTTACACATTTGTCCAATTTTTTCATCGCAGAATATGGTCTCAAGGTGCAACTAGTTACCCAGAAATGTCTCAAGTTTGGCCTTAGGGCTGAGTCGCACTCTATTGTGTGAAAAAACCACATCTGTTTATCCACTTCTCAGTTGATGGGCCGTTGGGTTGTTTGAAGATTTAGCTACTACAAACTGTGCTGCTATAAATATGGGTGCACGTATATCAATCACTGTGCTATGAGGCGTTTAGTTCTTCTGGGATGATGCCAAAAAAAGGAATAGCTGGGTCAAGTCCTACTTTTTTGAGGAATTTCCACACAGATTTCCACAGTGGTTGCACCAGTCAGCACTCCCAACAACAGTGGAGAAGCATTTCTTTTTCCCCATAACCCTGCCAGCATTAGTTATTGGTTGGTTTATTGATAATAGCCATTGTTCTGGGGTGAGATGGACTCTTAGTGTTGTTTTAATTTGCATCTCTCTCTCTTTCTCTCTTTGGCAGAACCAGGGATTGATCTCAAGCCCTTATACTTACCAAGCAAGCACTTATTCTACTGAGCTATCGCCCGGACCCCTCATTTTTTTCATATATTTATTTGCCACTTATATTTCTTTTTTTAAAAAATCTTTTATTTATTTGTTTATTTGGTGCAGAGTCTCACTACACAGCTCAGACTCATAATGATTCTCCTGTCTCGGCCTCCCAGCACTGGGGTTACAGGGTTGTACCACCATACCCAGTTTCAGTGGCTGGCTTGGTGTAGGGCCAGCATGGCATATGGTATTGGGGATCAAACCTGGGTCCTTGCATTTTCCAGGCAGGTGCTTGGACTGCTGAGCTATTTCTCTGGTTCTGCCATTTGTATTTCTTCCTCTGAGAAATATGTATTCATCTCAGATACCCATTTTTGGATTGGGTCTTTAAATTTGTGTGTGTGTGTATGTGTGTGTGTGTGTGTGTGTGTGATGTTTTTCAATTCTTTATATAGTCTAGATATTAATTCTTTGTCTGAGGGATAACTAGCTATAATATTTTCCTATTCTGTGTTCTCTTTTCACTCTATTGGTAATTTCTTTTGCACTAGTTCTTGATTCTTTGTAGCATTCTTCGTAGTATTTCCCATGCCATCAGGGTTTGGTTCATGAAATCTTTGCCTATACTATGTCTTCAAGAGTTCTACCTATTTTCTTTTCTTTCTCTGGGAGATTTAGTGTTTCTGCTTTAGTATTTAGATATTCGATCCGTTTTGATTTTAGGTTTTTTCCCTGTATTTTAGGGAAGGGTCTACAAGGTGTTCAGGGTCTCACTAGTAGATCAGACTCATGGTGACTCTCCTGTTTACAGCCTCCCAAGAGCTGGAATAACAGGTGTGCGTCACCACACCCAGTCTCAATTGCAGCCTCAGCATGCCCTGGGGGTGGGGCCAGCACAACAGGCCCGGGGATTGAACCCCCGGCCCTGTGCCTGCTTGCAGGTGCTTTAATCTGCTGAGCTATTTGGCCAGCCCGATTTTAGTTTTGCGCATGGCAAAAGATATGGATCTAATTTTAGTCCGGCATGTGGATAGCTAGTTTTACCAGTGCCATTTAAGAGGCTATTGTTCTTCCTTTGAAGGTGTTTGGCACTTTGATCAAAGATAAGGTGGATGATACTGTGTGTGCATCATCTAATTTGTTCCATTGATCACCAGGTCTGTTTCGTTGTCATTGTTGTTTGTTTTACCAGTATCACACTGTCACTATCATAGTAGCTCTGTAGTATAATTTCAAGTCAGGAATTGTGATGACCCTGCCTTGCCTTTGTTGCCTAGAATTGTTATTGCAATTCTAGAGATTTTCTGCTTCCAAATGAATTTTAAGAATGTTTTCTCTAGTTCTATCAGGTATGCTAACATTTGGATTTTCTACATCCTTTTCTAGATTGATTCCAAAGGATTTTCTACATCCTTTTCTAGATTGGTTCCTAAATATTTCATTTATTTCAATCCTATTGTGAAAGGGGTTGTTTCCTTAATTTCTCTCTCAGTGCATTCATTGGTTGTGTACAGGAAGGCTTTTGATTTTTGAGTGTTGACGTTGTATCCAGATATGCTGCTGAGGGCTGAGGAGATAGCTCAGCGCTTGCCTGGCAAGTGCTAGGTTCTGAGTTCAGTCCCTGGAACAAAAAAACCCAGAATGTTGCTACCCAGATATGCTACTGAATTTGGGTCTTAAATCTTAGAAGTTTTTTTGTGGAGTTCTGGTGTCTATGCAGATTACCATCTAATCTGCAAATAATGATGATTGAACTTATTCCTTTCCTATCCCTAACCACCCCTTCTTTAAGTCACAGGCATTAGGTATTTTGGCCCAGCACTTGAAAAGCTTGACTTGACTCTTGCTGGGATGCCAAGTTTTTAATCATTCTTTAGGCTTTGTGATTTTTCCAATTTTGTTTTTTAATCTTTCTGATTGAAAGTTTTACAAGTACTGGATCCACTCTACTCTCTTTCATCCTGGATTATAAACTGGAAATTTGGTGGGGGATGTGTGTCTTTTATTAAAAGGGTGTGTGTTTTTGACCAAAAACAAGCATACTAATCAATACACAGAACAAATCAAATCTCCTAAGCCTTCTTCTTTAGTAAGAAGTATATTAGATATAAGGTCTTTCTCTGAAAAAAATATTAAATAAATAAAGGGTCTAATTTCACCATATTGCTGCTACATAAGACAGATCACAGTCTCCCCAGCCTGTGACAGAGATTTCCTAGCTATCTATATCTTGATAACTAATCTAATGTGAAATGTTTTACATGTTTTAGGTATCTCTGATTACATAGCAGAAATTTTCAATTTCTCCTATTATAAGCTTGTAACACAGATCACTTCTTTGATCCCAAAATGTGTAGGGATTTGTCCCTATCAAGAAAGCAACCGCTTCTGTATCAGATGCCGGCTGAGCTGCTACTAAGTCAGTTCAATTGTGACACAATAGCCTGGAGAGAAGATCAGAGCCTGCAGGGGACGGCTGGGTCCCTCCTGATGGTCTGCCGCAGATCTGACTGAGTAGCTGTCGGTTGGACTTCCCACAACTTTTCCCTCAGATTCACTTAATTTGCTTAAGCAGTTCACATCAGTCAGGGAATATTATGTTTCCTGGTTTATTATAAAGGATACTACAAAGGATACAGGTGAAAAGTTGAAGAGGAGATGAAGGGAAAGGCAAAGTTCTTCCCTCCCTATCAGGTATTTTACCCTTTAGGATTCTTCAAGTAGTCATCCACCCAGAAGCTCTCCAAGGCTTGTCCTTCTGGAGTTTTAAAGAGAGCTCCTTCAATCAGCTCAACTGAGGCAAGGACAGCTGTGTAGAAAGGTGATAGGATGAAAGGCTGTGACCTAATATGAGGAGTCTGGCTGGGGAAACTCAGCAAGATTAGTCTATTCAGATCCTTCTTGGCCTCTCTGTGCAACACCCCTTTCTCCAGGGCATGGGGCAGGTCTCCTTCTGAACCCAGGGTCTTATGAACTAGCATCAACAGGGCAATTCAGAGAAGTTTTTTTACAGTTGGGCCTAACACACCAAGATGGGTGAAGATTAGTTCCCATGACTTTCCTTGAAGAAGAGAAATCCTGCCTTCTGTGCTATGGATAACTTGGGGAGAAAAAGAGCAGGTGAATAAGAGCAGAGGACCTGCGAGAGATGTTGCTTCCCGGGCCTGCTTGAGCCATACAGGTCAAACATTATAACAAAAGCTGTCATTCACCTGTACACTCTGAAGCTGCTCTGAGTCTGTGTTAGGAGCTGTTGGAAGAAGGCCAAATACTTATTGTTCTATTCATTAAAAAAAAAAACAAGCTCTAGCTACATTATAAGTCAAGAAGTGTGAACAAGAACAAAAAAGTAGGTATCATAATACAACATCATATTATGATTAGATTTTACTTTGAGAATTGTACCAATTTCTATGTAAGTCAAGATAGCTTAAGTAAAACATGAGTGCTCAGATCTCAGGGTGTTCAAATAAGGAAGATTCAGTTCTCTTTCTGCAGACTGACTAGAGGCTCAGTTTCACTAGAGGCTCAGACTCACTCACAAAAGAACCTGCTACTGGCCTCCCTGTGGGAGAAACCAAGATGCACTACCAGAGCTCTGTTGGGAAAAGGATGTTCTGCTTGGCTACAGGGCGTGGTGTCACAGCTTCCCCACTGTCAAGGGACAGAGTAGCCCACAGCAAGTCAGGTGAGTGAGACACTTGCCTCAGGGACAAGTTGTAAGAAGTCACAAGAACATCGATCAGCCAAGATATGCAATGTTTATGGCATTTAAATGCTTTCTATAGAGATGTTTTATGGCTGTAAATCTAGAGGAAAATGTATGCATACACACACACACACACACACACACACACACATATATTCCTGTCATATATTATTCTTCTTGCTTGAGCATATTATTCAAGATGTCTTAAAGACCCCAATTTTAAAAGGTTATAAAATGTTTAATTGATAGGGGCCGGGGAGATGGCTCAGTGGAATAAGCACTTCCCTGGCAAGCGCAAGGACCTGAGTTCAATCCCTGGTTCTGCCAAAAAAACTCCAAAAAATTTTTTAAAAATTAAAAAAAAATGTTTAATTGATGACTGCTTTTAACATTTGTGCCTACAATGACATATTTCTGTAATTTTATTTTTTTGCATTTTCTAAAGAATACATGGGCCCAGGGAGAGAGCTCAGTAGAATAAGCACTAGCCTGGCAAACGCAGGGTCCTGAGTTCAATCCCCAGTACTGCAAAAAAACAAAAAACAAAAACCAACCAAACAAAAAAAAACAGTAAAAAAATAGAAAAGATATAAAATTTCATTAAATAAAACAGTAGGAATTCAACAATGGTCATTGCATTGCATAATGTTGTTATCATTCATATTAGTTGTTTAGGGTACCAGATATAAACCTACAAATTTGATTTTAAAAAAACAACAAAAGTTATAAGAAATTAAAAAGAAGAAAAAATATAAGAATAAAAAGAAAACAAACATTAATGCTCTTTTCAAAAGACCAGCAGAAATCAATGGTACAATTATCCAAATTATCTTGCATGTATACATAAATACATCTTTTCCCTTCTTTCACTTGTCCTTTCCCTCACCCCAGTTTTTCCTTCCAACTGTACAAATTCTTTCCCTTTCACAGTATCTATAGCACCTTTCAGTGTATATCTCTATTGGTTAGGCATAATGTCAGAAATATTTACCCAAAACCATAAATCCATTTGAAAAGTACAGAACAACAAATTCACTGTTTTCTCAGCCTTGAAGTTGAATATCAAAATCTTAACGTCAAATAGTTTATGTGCTTCAAATAGATAAGTGAAAAAAGCTAAGCCATCGTGGCATAATAAGCGTTTGGTCTCTATAGTGTACAAGGCAATTGATGAGACACTTCTCAGGTCGAGCTGGTTTTTTGATTCACTCAGTTTATACATCTTGACCTGAATTGTAGTAACAAAAGTAGGTCTTGACAGTCCATTCAGTCCTAAATCAAACATGAGAGAATGAATTTGAGAAGAAACATTTCTCTGACATTTCTATTATATCAGATTTTAGCACTCCTTTGATTACACTCAGCAGTGTTCAGAGTTACACGGGCAGGATGACTTCTCAGACCACCTGATGTTCAGGCTTCTGGGAAAATCTCTGCAAAGAAGAGATAGCCTGGAGTAGGACAGGTGTCATTTTTATAACCAAAGTAGGTATTGTAAGTACAATTTATGCAGCACTGAAGCAACAGGTCGGGCTAGTCAACACTAAAAAATGTTCACAGGTTAATGTCATGATGACCCAGGCAGTAGGTAAATGTAACCAACTAGACAGTGGAAAAGGCCAACACTGGAAAACTGCAACTGTCACTGTTTTTATAAGGATTCTCTCACTTCTCTTTCTTTTTTCAACTTGGTGCAGTCTTTCTGTCTGAGCTAAGATGCATCATGCCCTTATGTTCTTCCCCACCAACCACCATTTAAAACTCTTTTCCCAGACAATTATCACTATGTAAAGAAGAAGAGAGGTAAACGCAGTCTTTGCATACTAGTATACATACCACTATGTATACAGCACCCTAATGCATCATTTATTCCTTTTTAGGTAACTCTTACCATATTGAATGAGAACTCAGGGAGTGTGTTTATTACCCGTTTAGCTCCAGTAGAGTCAAAGTTTTCAAAAAGCAGAGATTTTGTTTGTCTAATTCATCATGCAATATCCGGCAAGCCTATAACACAATGTAAAGCCACCCATCAAAGGGACTCAACAAAGACTGCTAGTGCTGATGGAGGTCATCCTAGAAAAGGAATTTGAAAAAGTAGCTATTGTTAGGCGCAGCAGCACATGCCTACAAGCTCAACTACTTGGGAGGCTGAGGGAGGAAGGTCGCAGGTTTGAGGCCACCAGGGCAAGTATCATCCTGAGCAAAGCCTTTGCACACCTGTTATGCTGCCATTTCTTTTCTGTTACCTTTTCCAATTTCTCCTCTTCAGTTCTCATTAGCCTAAGACCACCATCTTTGCTTATCCAGATGAAATAGAGGCAAAACATTTGATCTTGTGGTACCATTTATTTCAATATATTTATAACTGATTTGATTACCTTCTGAGCTCCTTTACCTTATAGAAAGTATAAGTAGAGCACCTAGAAGACTTCAGGATTTAGAAATTCATTAGCACCTGACCCCATCTAAAAAGAAGAATAAAAAAGTTATCCATTACTATATAATTGTTAGAACATCAAAATACCTAAAGCAGGACAACTAGACACTAAATACTTCCTTGCCTTTGAAGTGAAAGTAAATGAGCCTGGCTTTGGAACATTCCAGAGAGAAGTTTAGACTGAATATGTATTGTGACAGCATCTACACATGTAAGTAGCAATTATAAGCATAGGAGTACATGAAACATACATAGGAAGCATGTGTGTCAAGGCGATAGAGAAAAGAGACTAAGAGAGGATCCTAGAAAGTGCCAATATTTAAGAAATGATTACCAACACTTCTCTTTTCTTTTTCTTTTCCACTTGCAATTCCCAAGACACAGTATTGGGTGGGTTGCTTGCATTTTTCTTCACCACTAATTTAGTTATTTATTCATCAGCAATGTACAAGTCAATACCTGCTCTGGAGAAAGAGTAATAAAGAAACTTCTTACTTTCACAGAGTTTATAATCTCATGAAATGGCCAATCAGGCAGGCAACTAGAAAATAAAATATGAAAGTATCAAATAAAGAAATTGTTGACTGCCCAGCTGGCCCTGCCCCTGGGGTGTGCTGAGATGGCAATTGAGACTGGGTGTGGTGGTGCGCGCCTGTAATCCCAGCTCTTGGGAGGCTGTAAACAGGTGGATTACTATGAGTCCAATCTAGTAGTGAGACCCTGAACACCCTGTAGACCCTTCCCTAAAATACAAAAAAAGAAAAGAAAAGAAGAAAAGAAAAAAGAAACTGTTGAGCACATCAGTGCTTTGATGACAATAGCAGAGGTTGACAGGACAGAGACTGAGTTTCAGACTCTCTGAGATTGTTTTCTCAGAGAAGGCCTCTCTGTGGGTGATTCAAATGGGAGCTAAATCACAAAAGACAGCTTCACAGAGATTAGAGGGAAGACAATTCTAGGAGTAGAGGGCAATGAAGGCATAAAACACAGGTGAAGAAAGAACTTGGCCTGCTCAAGGACTAGAAACATTAATATGGCTAGAAGGTATGAGTGAAGACAAGACACAGAAGAGATGGGACAGCCACTTCAGTCAGCACCAGCATCTACTGGATCCCGTTGTATCTACTGTCTTGTGGATCTGAGCACACTTTCTAATACAATTGAAAAACCACTGCATGATTTCAGTGCCTAATCTGATTCACATGTTTTAAAAGAAGGCTCCTCCTTAGTCTCTTGGAGGAGAATGAATTGGAGGGGAGACAAGGGTAGGAACTGGAGACTGATCATCCAAATGAGAGGTGGCCGCGGTGAGAAGGAGGGGAACTGATGGATAACGATGTTGGATGTGGAGAATGGTACTGCTTGATAACAGATTAGCTACAGTGGGAGCAGCAGAAGAAGCGACGGTGGTGACGGGAGCAACTAAGAGTGCTGGCCTTGAGTTCTTCTGTGTAAACGTGAACAGACTAGCCTACACCTATTCGATTGTCATCTGTTGTTAAAGGAGGCAGGGGAGTGTGTGGAGTATGGACCTTTTATGTGCAAATAGACGAAAGAAGAAAAATATGTAAATATATGTAATAATACATAAGAATATATTTAATCAGAGTAGAAACAGAAAATTGTGGGATGACACAAAGTAAGTGCTCAGGGAAAACGTAGCGCTGCATCTCTGCTTGTACATTTTAAATTTAGAATTCTATTATTGAACTTCTTATTCAATTAATTGGTAGCTAATTAGTATTTATAATTAAGTATATACTTTATGCATGTAAGTCATTGGTGAGCTTTAACTCAGAATTTGTATAAAATGCTATATGTACATTCATTAAATAAAAGACAAAAGTATAAAGTATTAAGAAACATGTTTAAAGTATTTAAAATGACAGAAAATTTTTACAATAATGACTGTGCGTAAGCTTATCTTTCTAATATATAATTAATAGAAATATTAACAATTGTAGATACTATATATTGAATGTCTTTAAATGGTGGTTAACAGATTTAAAAATGCTAAGGGTTACAAGGATAGTCAATATTTCGGTCTACAACTTAGGGTCTACAAGGATAGTCAATATTTCGGTCCTTCAAGGTCAGTGAGGACTCAAGACATATCAGAACCTCTAATGTGACATCTTGTA